>NC_087203.1:73296696-73299196 GCF_015104395.2 Macrobrachium nipponense | reverse complement strand
TTGATGGTATACTGTTGCTACAAAGTCTACATAAGAAGTAAAACAATTAGAAACAAATATAAAACTTCAAGTTAATTAAAAGAGTGCAAAAATAAATAAATAAATAGACAAAAGTGAGGAAATACAACGGAAACACATTCGCCACCTTTTTTTATTTATCAATTAAATGAATAAAGAAATAAGGCAACCTTCACTGAACGTTTTTTATTTTATTTTATTATATTTTATTTTATTTTATTTTATTTTATTTTGTCGTGAACCCTTTAGCTTTTAGTATATTTATCGTCGTTTTATTACTGCGCCTTTTTATTTCCATGGGAAAACGTTCGTAACGAGTTTTTACGGAAAAAATTTTGGTCATATCAATTGTGAAAAAATAAATGATCAAACTTTAGGGAACGCTTGTGACGATTTGAATGAGAGAGAGAGAGAGAGTGAGAGAGGAGAGAGGAGAGGAGGAGAGAGAGGAGAGAAGAGAGAATCCCTTACTTTTGAACTTACCTGAGTGGAGAGAAGGAGTTGTTTTATTGTTACTCAATTGTTGATTAGAGGAGAGAGAGAGAGAGAGAGAGAGAGAGAATCCTTACTTTTCAACTTACTGAAGTGTGAAAGAGAAGGAGTTGTTTTAAAATTGTTACCTCAATTGCTTAGTTACAAGAGAGAGAGAGAGATCCTGACATTTTACCTTACTGATAAATGAAAGAGAGGGCGTGGTTTCACTCCTGCCATCTCAACTGCTTAATTTCTATAGAGAGAGAGAGAGAGAGAGAGAGAGAGAGAGAGAGAGAGATAATAAGAGTTTGGGATACGTCCCGACATTTCAACCCATCGACGAGTGAGAGGCAGGGAGGTGTTTTACTTCTGATATCTCAGCTGCTTGGTTACTGTAGAAGAGAGAGAGAGAGAGAAAGAGAGAGAGAGAGAGAGAGATATAAAAGTATTAAAAGAATGAAAGCGAGAGCGCTCAAAAATTAAAAGAATCTGCGGCTTTGGAGCTTTCAGAAAAGAAATACAAAAGGGTAGAAGAAAATCAGGTGTAGGGGGAACAGAGAAATGGAATGGGTGAAAGCAATTAAAAAAGAAGATTCAGTAAAAGTAAAAACGTCTTCGCAAAAAATGCATGAAAATGATGGGACGAATGAAAGAGTAAAAAATTCGCCCGTCCCTATTTTCCCGTGTCAACAAAAGCTAAGCTGGGGATTAAATTTATTTCATCAAGCAGTGTTAAAATCCCACAGGTTCCGTTTTTATAAATTGTTTTTATTACAAAATCTGCTGGCGTAAGTAATTGTCTTCATTGCAACAGTATGGAAAAGAGTTTCCCTCCTCGATCTCAAAATCAAAAAAATTATTTATATTTTCAAATTATTATATTTCACTACAATATGCTTCAGCGTAAAGTATATTTGCTCACGCTTAACCTTAAAGATTGATATTTATTTCGTAATATAAGAGCATGACAACTAAAATGTGTATGACCCATTTAAGGCTACTTTTTATTCATAATATGCTTTACTGGCATTTTAGAATCAATGTTGTCAGAACGCAGACGTATCTAAATTTTTAAGGAAAAACCAAGTATAAAATGAAACAGCGGAATGTAATCTTGTTCCGTTCCAGTCCACCCTGTCATGAAAATGTCAAACTCCGTCATGGAGCCAATAACTGGTACTACTCGCTTCGTGAAACTGAAAGCCTGGATAAAACGTATCGATAATACAATTTACCGAGGGTCACTGTACGCTCCTTACTTAGCCCTTTCTTTCTCCTCTGTTTCTCCCTTCACACACGATAGGAGGACATTTCGGCCCCTGAATCCAGGTCAGATCTTTTGAAACTGAAGAAAAAATATACATGCAAGGATATTACATGCAATGCTTGAATTATTACTAAATATCCTTCCTTGCTGCTTTTTATGACCTGGATGGAGATTGATTAAGCATAAAATTTTCTTTGTTATATATGGCAAAACGTATTTTAAAGATGACAGGGGAGCTTATTTACAATATTAGGTACATTAAGCATCATATATAATCTTATGATTTTTATATTCCATGAAAAGAAGATACTTTGTTATTATTACTAATTAAGAAGCTATATGAAATGTCATTCTGACTTCGTTAGTAAAATAGAACTAAAAAAAATAAGCAATATACAAGACCTCCATGAAATCAAAAGTAATGTTTAATAGTTTGTGTATGGATAACCTTTAAAAGAATTCGAACAAACATGTAACAGAAATATTCGATATCAATCTGCCGTTGCATGCAAAGCGTTTCGTCTTAAATTGCCTTGATAATGATATTTCAGATGTTTCAAATATACTAGATTCTTTCTCTAAGCTCTTCTTTACTAGTAACATATTAACATATCCAAATAGTTTTAGGATATTCATCATTACAGAATTATCATCATATTTCAAATAAAAATGTTCTGTACCCAACTATAGCAGAGTTTTATTTGCAATATTGTATATTAGTTATAAGTATATTAACTGAGA
>NC_087203.1:73279196-73294196 GCF_015104395.2 Macrobrachium nipponense | reverse complement strand
ATCGATATGAAACCCCGTCTACCATGTTGGCCAATTCGAGCGTTTGACAGCACGTAGCCTTTTGTTATGAATAATTATCAACATCGAACCGTGATCCATTTATATATCAATTCAAGCTACAAATGTCCTTTAATATCTAAATTCACTTACCTCCCAAATGATATATTTGATATATGTACCGAAGGGGAATTTTTTAATTGATAATAATTTCGTCCCCCCATGGGATCGCAACCACCGTCCAAGTGGACGGGGACGAAATCAGGACAGTCAGTGACGCTATCCAATCAGCCAACAGAGACGCTATAAGTTCATATCGATTCTGACCTTACAAATCACCCTCGACCTGGGTGCTTTCGTAATTAGAATCGATATGAAACCCGTCTACCATGTTGGCCAATTCGAGCGTTTGACAGCACGTAGCCTTTTGTTATGAATAATTATCACATCGAACCGTGATCCATTTATATATCAATTCAAGCTACAAATGTCCTTTAACCCTTAAACGCCGACTGGACGTATTTTTACGTCGACATTTTTTGTCTCTCGGGTGCCGACTGGACGTAATTTTTTAACGTCGACATACAAAAGTTTTTTTTAAAAATTCGCGGAAAAATACTTTTAGGAGCCTACCAGCCGAAAACTCTTGAATCCCGCGCCTTGGGGATGCTGGGAGTTGCACGGATCAGGTGGTTTGCTTTTGTTTACAATTCGTTACGCAGGCGCGCTAAGCGCGAATTTCTTTTCTTTGCCGCACTAAAAAGTATCTGTGACACATTCTCTGAAAATTATTTCGTCACTTTGACATAATTTTTGTTACCATTTTAAATTAGCCGTTACATAGAGTATTATATATGAAAATGTGCGCATTTTTATGTAGAATACAACAAAAAAATACTCATGATTGTAGCTTTTATCAGTTTTAAAGATATTTTCCATATAAATAACGATAAGTGACAAAATTTCAACCTTCGTCAACTTTGACTCTACCGAAATGGTCGAAAAAACGCAATTGTAAGCTAAAAATCTTATATTTTAGTAATATTTCAATCCATTTATCTTAATTTTGCAACTAATTGGAAGTCTCTAGCAAACAATATTTCGATTTATGGTGAATTTATGAAAAAACTTTTTCCTTACGTCCGCGCGGTAACTCTTCCGAAAATAATCATACATGCGATTGTGGTAATGTTTGCACCATTTTAAATTAGCCGTTACATAAAGTTTTATATATGAAAATGTGCGCAATTTCATGCACAAATACTAAAAACAACCCATGGTTGTAGCTTTTATCAATTTTGAAATATTTTCATATAAAAAATGATAAGTGACAAATTTTCAACCATCGGTCAATTTTGACTCTACCGAAATGGTCGAAAAACGCAATTGTAAGCTAAAACGCCTATATTCTAGTAATATTCAAGCATTTACCTTCATTTTGCAACAAATTGGAAGTCTCTAGCACAATATTTCGATTTATCGTGAATTTATGAAAAAAAATAACATTTTCTTTACGTCCGCGCGTAACTCTTCCGAAAAAATCATACGTGCGATTGTGGTAATGTTTGCACCATTTTAAAATTAGCCGTTACATAAGCGTTTTATATATGAAAATGTGCGCAATTTCATGTATAATACAACAATAAATAGTTGAAGGTTGTAGCTATTCTCATTTTCGAAATATTTGCATATAAATCACGATAATTAGAAAAAAAACCACGTTCGGTCAAATTTGACTCTACCGAACATGTCAAAAAACGCAATTGTAAGATAAAACTCTTACAGTCTAGTAATATCAGTCATTTATCTTTTCATCGTGAAACAAATTCGCAAGTCTCTAGCAAAGAATATTTAAATTTATGGTGAATTTTTAAAAAAAAAACTTTCCTTCCCTCCGCGCGCGGGATTCTCCGCCACAAATCTCCGAAATGCGTAAGTCCCATTCTCTGAATATTTGCTCCGTTTCATATTAGGCATTTCATAGAGTTTTATATATGAAAATGTGCGCAATTTCATGTAGAATAAAACGAAAAATATTTGAAAGTTTTAGCTTTTCTTATTTTCGAAATAATTGCATATAAAAAAAATATATATAAAAAAATTCGACATTCGGTCAACTTTAGCTCGTCAGATATGGTCGAAAACTGCATTTGTAAGCTAATATTCTTACAGTATAAGTAATATTCAATCATTTGTCTTTATTCTGAAACATATTGGAAGTCTCTAGGACAATATTAGATTTATGGTGAATTTTTGAAAAAAATATGTGTTTACGTAAGCGCGTTACGAATTCATGCATTATTTTGTGATAATATTTTCTCTGTGTTGCTTTTATCGTTTTACAATGTGTTATATATCAAAATGATTGCAATTTAGTGGCACATTACAAACGAAAAAAAAAGTAACTTGTTACCTTCAACCGTTTGCGCACAGCGCGATTTGAATACAATTATATATGAAATTTCGTTTTTGCGCTATCATATATCGCATTATTTATATATGATATGATAATTTTTTTTTCATTTCTGATGGTTGCATACTAAACTTCAAGCAATGACAAAAAAAAGGAGCCAAAAATGAACTCTTAATCTTGAAAACTAAGCGCGGTGTGATTCTTTTGAAAAAAATATTTTTTCCGTTTACGCGCTCACTCTCAAACCCTCCGGCATACGGGAGCATTTTTTTATTTACCGCTCCGGCGTTTTAAGGGGTTTAATATCGAAATTCACTTTACTCCCAAAAAATGATATTTTTCATGTACCCGAAGGGGAATTTTTTTTTTAATTGATAATAATTTCGTCCCCCCATGGATGAACCACCGTCCAATTGGGACGGGGACGAAATCAGGGACGTCAGTGACGCTATCCAATCAGCCCAAAAGAGACTCTATAAAGTTCATATGGGATTCTGACCCTTACAAATCACCCTCGACTGGGTGCTTTCTAATTAGAATCAGACACCCAGTCATGTTGCCCCATTTCGAGCGTTTGTTTTACATCAGCATATCCTTTTGTTATGATAATTGATCATCGAACCGTGATAATTAATATCAATTCAAGCTACAAATGTCCTTTATATCTAAATTCACTTTACCTCCCAAATGATATTTTTCATATTATGGGTGGCGTTCGAAAGGGGAATTTTTTTTTAATTGATAATAAATTTCGTCCCCCCATGGGATCGAAAACCACCGTCCAAGTGGACGGGGACGAAATCAGGACAGTCATGACGCTAATCCAATCAGCCAACAGAGACGCTATAAGTTCTATCGATTCTGACCTTACAAACACCCTCGACCTGGGTGCTTTCGTAATTAGATCGTTTGGAAACCCCGTCTTCCCTGTTGGCCAATTCGAGCGTTTGACGCACGATCTTTTGTATGAATAATTGATCACATCGAACCCATCCATTTATATCAATTCAAAGCTACAAATGTCCTTTAATATCTAAAATTCACTTTACCTCCCAAATGATCTATTTTCCATATATGACCGAAGGGGAAGTTTTTTAATTGTAATTTTGTCCCCCCATGGGATCGAACCACCGTCCAAGTGGACGGGGACGAAATCAGGACAGTCAGTGACGCTATCCAATCAGCCAACAGAGACGCTATAGTTCATATCGATTCTGACCTTACAAATCACCCTCGACCTGGGTGCTTTCATAATTAAGAAATCGATATGAAACCCCGTCTACCATGTTGGCCAATTCGAGCGTTTTGACAGCACGTAGCCTTTTGTTATGAATAATTATCACATCGAACCGTGATCCATTTATATATCAATTCAAGCTACAATGTCCTTTAATATCTAAATTCACTTTACCTCCCAAATGATATATTTTCATATATGTACCGAAGGGGAATTTTTTTAATTGATAATAATTTCACCCCCCCATGGGATCGAACCACCGTCCAGTGGACGGGGACGAATCAGGACAGTCAGTGACGCTATCCAATCAGCCAACAGAGACGCTATAAGTTCATATCGATTCTGACCTTACAAATCACCCTCCGACCTGGGTGCTTTCGTAATTAGAATCGATATGAAACAACCCCGTCTTACCATGTTGGCCAATTCGAGCGTTTGACAGCACGTAGCCTTTTGTTTATGAATATTATCACATCGAACCGTGATCAATTTATATATCAATTTCAAGCTACAAATGTCCTTTAATATCTAAATTCACTTTACCTCCCAAATGATATATTTTTCATATATGTAACCGAAGGGGAATTTTTTTAATTGATAATAATTTCGTCCCCCCATGGGATCGAACCACCGTCCAAGTGGACGGGGACGAAATCAGGACAGTCAGTGACGCTATCCAATCAGCCAACAGAGACGCTATAAGTTCATATCGATTCTGACCTTACAAATCACCCTCGACCTGGGGTGCTTTCGTAATTAGAATCGATATGAAACCCTGTCTACCATGTTGGCCAATTCGAGAGTTTGACAGCACGTAGCCTTTTGTTATGAATAATTTAATCACATCCGAACGTGATCCATTTATATATCAATTCAAGCTACAAATGTCCTTTAATATCTAAATTGCACTTTACCTCTGTTGGCTGATTGGATAGCGTCACTGACTGTCCTGATTTCGTCCCCCGTCCAACTTGGACGGTGGTTCGATACCCATGGGGGGGGACGAAATTATTATCAATTAAAAAAATTCCCCTTCGGTACATATATCCAAAATATATCATTTGGGAGGTAAAGTGAATTTAGATATTAAAGGACATTTGTAGCTTGAATTGATATATATATATATATATATATAGATATATATATATATATATATACTATATATATATATATGATATATATTTATGATCGCTTAAGTTATGACTCTTTAGACTGTGTTTTATTTCCACCAAAATTAAAGTTTTAAACATTCCATATATTACTGAGCATCCTTTGTTACCTGATGCCATCGTAGTTCCATTATATTATTAGAACTTCCAAGCACAAAAATCTTTTCTGTAAATTCAGTTGGAGCATTATGCTTGTCTTAGAGGTTTATGTAATGACAGGGTTCAGAAAACAGAAACTTATCTCATATATTCAAAAGAAATCATGCAATACATATAAAAGACATTCAGTTGGAAGTTACAACAGTTGTAAACAGTTTATGTTTGATCATTTTAGTACGAAAACATTTTATGCGTGTTTTGAGATGGTTCCAAATACATTTTTCCATTTTTTATATATATAATATGATCTTTACGTAAATGTACAGGCCAATACGAAGGGTTATTTCGGGTAAATAGGGTGGCTGTCAATGTGAGACAAAATATTTATATTACTTTCTTCTACGGGAATATATCCGGGTCCCATTTTTATATTTAAATGTTCTCAGGAAATGACCTTGTAATATATTTATATGGAGCCATATTTGTCTTTCCCTTTTCTAAGGAAATGACCTGGTTACCATATTTATATTTCGAGTGTCTTGGCATTTTTAAATCCATGATGATGATAATGATGCGTTTTCACATTTAGAAGTTTCTTGGGAGTGTGTATAATTAGAAATGGTCAGGGGGGGGAAGATGATTCTTGGTTTTCAATTGAATGTGTTAATAAAAGTGATTACGTATATACTTCTTAAGAAAATGTTACTCTGAAATTAAAACTATATTTCCGTTGTTCGAAAACACAACGAAATCATTTTGGTGGATTGTTTCCTTTTCGCTCTGCCGTACATTGCCTTTGCATATTTTATTTTTCCATTTTGCAACAAATAAAAAAACAATGTTAATATTTACAGTGCTTATGGAAAAAAACGGGAACAAGTGTGGTATTTCGAGTGATGCTTCTCTCGCCGTATTTTTTTCCCTGTATTGTGCAACTGTCGCTAAGTATTTCAAAAGATGATTTGTTTCATATTACATTTCAGTTTTTTAAATAGTGGAAGAGTCAGACTTTGGCATCGGTATTTGCTATATAGCTCAGGATTATGGTGACAATATCTCTCAACAAATCTAATTAGTTGATCTCATAAAGCGCCCCTAAATGCTTTGAGATTAATCAGCATGCGTTTTTTTTTATGATCTCTGGCTGACCCCGTCATATTATTTATCTGAGTAAGCAATCGTGTCCCGAATATTTCTTGACAGTGTGCAGGCAATATATTTTCCCGTGAATTATTAACAAATTATCAGATATTCTCTGCTGAGGCGTTTCGTTACAACGTCAAAACTCGAAGCAACGAAATAGTTGGATCGCTGTGGAATCTGCATGATCATTCATTCGTCCTTTTATTTCATATTGGAAATAGTTGTTTGCAATGGTCAACACGACTCGATTTTACAGGAATGTGTACGTGATGGTTCTACTATTATTCGGGTGCAGTTTATTCATTAATTCATAAGTAAAAGTATCAAATCGCTATTACATTGTTTTTATCTAATAGGAGTTTTCTCCCACTGGATCCCACAGTCACATTAATCATTTTATGGTCAAGTAAAGATGAAGCAATGTGCAGAAAACTTCCAAAATATTACCATTTTACGCCACCTGTCCATTCTTTAAGATTATTGACCCTCCGTTCCGGCACCTCTTCCACACATCTAATAAGGACATTCTGTCATTAGCTTTTGTTTGATAATAAGAAATCCTTGTATATTTTTATTTATTCTTTGTCTAGATGCTGTATTTTTATTGCGTGGAAGTTCTTCGTTAGTTAATCATCCATTATAAATTTGAACTGGAAGTTTGTTGATTATGTCATTGCTTTCGACGATAAAACACTGGAATGTTATTCCTTCCTCAATAACGTCTTGGAGGTCAATGAATCTTGCGCAGCTTTTGGGTCAGATTTATTCAGAATGTTTATGTTTTCTGATTAAAATTTTTTTCTTGGACATTCCGAGAGTGAATTATGTAAAATATAAATCTTATTCCACGCATTTAAAAAGAATATTGCATTGTTGATTGCAGGCTACTTACATTACGAAAAAAGTCACAGGAAAAGATTGATCTATTGATTTCTCGAAAGGCCAAACTGACCGGACTTTCGTTGCACGGAATGCAAAGAACATTGAAAGAGTGTTAAGTGGATATCTGCCTTAAGAAAATAAGATTCGTATTTTGAATTCTTTTAAGTGTTTTGATCGTCTTCAAAATCCGGATCCACGAAGACTATGGTCTTTATCTACTCCAAGGACAAACTAAATGTTCCCTTTAATCTTGTAGGAAGAAAGATGGTGTGCGTGTTGGGTGGTTCATGAGCTCTGATATTCATTTTTAAACCAACCGAACTAAATTACTCTGTTTGGTTGTTATTTTGGGGTACCAATTTTGAGTCATAGAAAATATGTTCATACAAAGACCCGTCAGTGTAGTAAGATTGTGCAGAATTGCAAATGGCAGGTTTTGTGATGAATAGCAAAAGAAATAATTGGAAGGTTCGCAATATCTTTCAGCATAGCTAATTCACCACATTCTTGGGACAGACTGCTCTAATCATTATACATATTTTAGTAATTATAATACTACTCATTCTTCTGATGCAACGCTAGCTACTACTGCCGCTCATACCTTATATTGCATCATACATTCTGTATCATAATATCAGCACCGTAGCCTTTGTACCAATTTATTCTTAATATAGGGTTAATATTCCTTAGGTAACGGCAAACTCAAGAATACTTTTCCAGCATATTTGCTTCTCAATTATTTTGCAGATATTCCTATTTCTATTTATTATATATTTGTAATATTGTGAATTGGTTTAATTATGTAATCTGTAAATACAGATAGTTTAATCTTTATGGATGAAATATCTACAGCCCTATATTTTTGTAGTAAGTCTATATATTGGGAATTACTTTATTTTCAAGTTTTTACTTTTTTCGCAAACTTCTCTCTTTTTGCTCATAAGTGCAGTATGCTTTTGTGTTCAGCAGGTTATGTGAGCACGCGCCAACATCTGTGTAATGGTACGTTTATAATTCATTTCCTGAGCTAATTCAGACAGAAGTATGATTTGATTGGCATTATGAATCACATGATATCACGAAACAACAAAAGCATTAGCAAAGTCAGCAACTTTCTTGTTACACCAAGTAAGAACCAATCAATCAAAGAGTCAATCCAAGACCATAAATAGCTTTCCCCATCGCGCGAATTCTCTCTAGCTTGCATACTTTCTAGGATTACTCGGATTACGTAAAAGCTATCGTACATATAAAAAAGTCCAAAGTTTTAATTACATTGATCTCAATTGCGTATCCTCTTCTTAGTTAAGTAATCGATGTTTCAAGTCGTCGAAGTCTCTGGATGGAGCAGATATCATGACCTGGTCCTTTCTATTTATTTCATAAACCACTTCACATCAACCCTGGCCATTCAAAGGAATCCATATGTTTCGCATAAACCGTGATTTTTCCCGTAAATCTTCTGAAATTTCGCGTGATATTTAAATGGCTAACAGGAAATAATCCCGCAAGGATGAAATCCCTATTAGAAAAAATAAAATAGTCAAAGGTGTTGAATAAAGTAAGTACTTTACATAATAATAATAATAATAATAATAATAATAATAATAATAATAATAATAATAATAATAATAATAATAAATCCATAGTATATGTATAGTATGAATCGTATATTCTTCATTACACTCTTCAGCTGAAACAAAGCGCAGCACTTCATGAATGGCAAATTAGGAAGTGAGAAATATTGGCGTTACTTGGGTCGGTATTATGTCATATTTTTTCTCCCAATGTCATTCAGTCACTATTTATGTAAAGCTTTTTAAATGCCGTGCTGGAAACGCTCGAGCTTGCAACTGACTTCATTCATCTGAAATCACATGCACAATATATATATATATATATATATATATATATATATATATATATATATATATATATATATATATATATATATAGAAAGGACAAGGTGACAAGGAGATAGCCGGTCATCAGGTGATAATACATTTATTGCCGACGCGTTTCGTAACACATAGTTACATCATCAAGGCTAAAAGAGAAACAACACAAATTAGAAGCACATGAAACATAACTTTGACTTTAAGAGTCTCAACAAATATACAAAAAACATACATAAAATGAAAGCAAATTAAAAAGCACCTGCTAGACTAAAAAGTTGAAGACTGAGTGATTCGGAGAGAAGGGAGAAGCAGCGAAGAAAGCCGGTTTAACCCAGATACAACTGTACAGAGGAGGTGTGTAAGTTCAACTTGGGCACCAACTGCTAATAAACAACGACTCTAATATAAGCAGTTCGTGTAAACGGCTTGTTTTGGCCCAAGACAGAGAAATCAGTATAATTGATGGTGGTTTTACAAATTTTTGCATGATTTCTGATATTTGAAAATTCTGGATTGGACACTCTGCAGCCAGTACGATGACTTACACCATTATGTGAATCAGCTCTGACTTTTTAGCAATCGTTTAGTCGAACCCACGGAAGTCCCCAAATCACATCTGGGGCAGTATATTTATATACGACTGAAGATTGCAATATTGGGCAGAGTCTGTCTTTAATTTGAAAAGTGATCCTATTGTAGGGGATTTTTTTGGAATTAATATAACTTGCAACATATTATAGTGTTTTTCAATTGCAGACTTGAGATTCCTTCTAAATTTGTCGTCTTGGATGTATGGAATACTGGCATATAGTTTCTTTCGTGGAACAGTGCTTATGGAAGGGGAGTCCGATAATTTCTTATTTAGAAAATTCTTGCAATGTTTGAAGAAGACATGTGAGGGAAACCGGTTATCGGAAAAATATTTAAACAGGAACAATATTTCTTTATGATACAAATCCCAGGAAGAGGTTAGAGTGTAAGCTCGATGGAGCAAGGTAAAAATTGAATTAAGTTGTACAGTTGTATCTGGGTTGAACCGGCTTTCTTCGCTGCTTCTCCTTCTCTCCGAATCACTCAGTCTTCAACTTTTTAGTCTAGCAGGTGCTTTTTAATTTGCTTTCATTTTATGTAGTTTTTTGTATATTGTTGAGACTCTTAAAGTCAAAATTATGTTTCATGTGCTTCTAATTTGTGTTTGTTTCTCTTTTAGCCTTGATGATGTAACTATGTGTTACGAAACGCGTCGGCAATAAATGTATTATCACCTGATGACCGGCTATCTCCTTGTCCACCTTGGTCCTTTTCATATGCTGTAGGCCTGCTTGCGCCAACGTTTTCTGTCTTATATATATATATATATATATATATATATATATATATATATATATATATATAGTATATATATATATATATATATATATACATACATTATATTTATATATATATATATATATATATATATATATATATATATATATATATATATATATATGTATGTATGTATATAATTAATTTCAGAGTACAAGAAGCTATTTAATATATTCTAAAGAAAGCAGAGATAATACATACAAAGGTTTATACACAGAAATTATATATAAACGTTTCCACCTAGTTAAGAACCAAATATTTGCATGTTTGCATAAATAAGTTTTCCATTTGTCTATCTGTGTGACCTTGCGTACGAAAGACAATTTCGGCTAAGTGGGGCGGAGAAGAGTCAAGAAAAACTATTTTAGATTGCATTTTTCTAAGGGGGGATAACCTACTACCACATTTATAGATCGTTTTTGCATGAAAGTGACCTTGTTCCAGATTTATATGTTGCCATATTGGATTTTGCGTTTCTCGGGATATGACCTGGGTATTAAGTCTAGGCTATATTTTATTCTTCTACTGATTTAGCCTTTGGTAAGAATCAGTCTCATGGCAGTTTTAAAAATCCATGATAATGATACCTGCTATTATTTAGATGTTTCTTAGAAATGTATACATTTAGAAATTGTTAAAGGTTCAAGCGAAAAAAAAGTGATAATATAATTCCTGAGAAATGTTGACGCGAAGTTGAAAGTTATATTTCTGTTGGTTCCAATACATAGAATATTTATGGTGAGATAATTTGTTTTTCGTTCAACTTTACTCTGCCTTTACATATTTTATTTTTATATTTTGCCATGAATAGAAAGAAACATTAATATTGGTGATGCATATGAAACGAAAAATCCCGGGGGATGTGCATGTTAATTCGGATAATTTTAATTAGTTTTTCGCTGCATTTTTTTTTTTTTTTACAAAAAGTTTTTAATATTTTAACGTGTGATTTCCTTCACTTTATAATACTTCATTTTGCACGCTGCCCATGGTGTACCTGACTTCGACAACAGCATTTGGTAAATAACTGTAGGAGTACGCAAATACCATCACTCAGAATTTTTCTGATTGGTTGATACATAAAGCGCTTGTAACTACTTTGAAACTTTGTTAATGCCATTTCATAGCTCTGTTAATATCATTTGAAAGCTCTTGATAATTTGCAGGTAATATATTTTCCCATGAATTATTAACGAATTATCAGTTATTCTATTTGCTGAGGCATTTTGTTGAAACATCAAAAGTAAATGCGATGAAATATTTGGATCGCGCTGAAATTTGCATGATCATACATTCGTCCCTTAATTTTATATTGGAAATAGTTGCCTGCGTTATGATAAACACAATTCGATTTATTCGGAATGTGCACGTGATGGTTTTGTTATACTCTCGGCTGCAGTTTGCTCAGCAACTTATGAATGAATAAATTAACTATAGTAGATTCACATCAACCGTGCATTAGACGTCTAGGCCAGTCGTTATAAGTCAATCACAGGGCTGAAAAATCTCAGTCTCTCTCGAGAGTTCACATGGGCAGGATGTTTGTTCCTCCTCTCCTGAGGGATACGTATTTCAGGAGAGGTGGAACATACATCCTACCTATGTGAACCCTCTCGAGAGACTGAGAGTTTCCAGCCCTGCGATTGGCTTATCAACAGCAAATCAGGAGCGTCGTAAAGGACTGGGCTAGACGTCAAATGCACGGTTGATGTGAATTTACTATAGCTATTACGGTATTTTATCCAACAAGGCGCCTCTCCTAACAGAACGTACCTCCTCATTGTGGTCTTACGGTCAAATTAAGGGTGATCCTCTGTGCAGGTAACTTTCCCAGCATTGGCCATCTCATCTGTCCCTTATCAGGACTATAATGGTTATTACTTTATATGTTTATTATTAAGCCCCACTTCATATTTTCACTTATCCTTTTCGATATTTTATTCATTTCTAAGTTCATCGTTAGTCAGTCATCCATTACAGATTTGAACTGAAGGATGTTGATGACGTCAATACTTTCTATGATACAACACTAAAATTTCCTCATTACCGCCTTGGAAGGTCAATGAATCATGCACAGCTTTTGGGTCAGAGTTATTCAGAATTTTCACTTTTACTCGAATTAATATTATTTGCAGACATTTCGGAAGCGAAATATATTAAATAATGTTAATTCACCATCCCTCTCGTATCTTATTAATAAAATTATTGCATTGTTGTCTGAAGGCTATTTACAAAAAAATAACCAAGTAAAATAAGCATCGAGGTTGCTTTAGTGCAATCGAGTTTTCTGCACATTGAATAGTGCTGTATGAAACTCTCAGCCACGGCCCATGAAAATTTCAGTCACGGCCCGGTGGTGGCCTGTGTTATTGGGACCTATAGCGGTGCCAGATGCACGGTCAAGGCTAACTTTAACCTTAAATAGAATCAAAACTACTGAGGCTAGAGGGCTCAAATTTGATATGTTTGATGATTGGAGGGTGGATGATCATCTTACCAATTTGCAGTCGTATACCTAACTTGTTTTTAAGATCTGAGGGAGGACAGACAAAACCATGCCAGAGGTTTTCTTTTACAGACAACTGGAATCACAGGAAAAGATCGATCTACAGATATCCCGTAAGCCCAAGCTAGCCAAACTCCCACGTTGCAGGGATTGCAATGAACATTTCAAGAGCTTGAAGTGGATATCTGGGTTTAAAAATACAACGATTCCTGTTTTAGTCTCTGAAGGGATTTGTACGTCTGCAATATCTGGATCCAAGTAGATTATGGTCTTTATTTATTATTTATTCCTGCAATATCCAGACGAAGGACGAAGGGAATGTTCAGAGCCTTTTCTCTTGTGGGTAGATGGTGTGCGAGTGCACCGTTCATTAGCTCTAATATTGCTTTTAAACCGACCGATCTCAGTCACTCTATTTGCTAGCCGTTATATTTGTTGTCCTTTTTGATTGCATGCTCATAAAAAGACACGTCAGTATAATGTGACTTTGCAGTATTGGTAAAGATAAACTCAACACAAAAAATAGAAAAGAAAATATCCGAAAATTTCACTTTAGTTATCAGCACATATGTAATCCACAACAGTCATGGCATAAAGTAGCTCTAATTATTATACACATTACAGCGTTGCGATAATGCTACTTCATCTGACAATAGCTACTACCACCCATAAAACCGCGTATACCCTTAGCTTTTGTATCAGTATATCAGTGACATATCCTCTGCACTCTAGACCGTGTTTTCAGTCCGACTTTCTTTGCTGTACGGTAAAACCAAGAATACTTTTCCTACATTCTGTTTCTTAGCGATTTTGTTTGTATCCATAGTTTATTTATTGTGTATGTTTAGTCCTTATTAATAAAAAATCAATGATTTAGAATTAACTTCTCTTCCCTCCTCTTCTCTCAGTCAAGGAATTTAAAGGTACCTCTCACCCTCGAGCGCATTTCCTCTAACTTTGTATGGTTACTATGTATAACGACCTGAATCTTAACATAAACGGAAATCGAAACTTCATGACATGCATTGATCTCAATCATTTATTCTCTTAGGTATTTCATAGGTATTTCAATTCACATAAGTCTCTGGATGAAGCAGAAATCAGGATCCGTGTGTTTATATTATATTTCATAAACCCCGTCGTATCAATCCTTGTCATTTGAATAAATCCTGTATTTCCCTGAAATCCCGGAATTTCACATAAATCCTAACACTTCGCTTCCTCTACGTGTCATACGATTTTCTGATATCCCAAGCGTTCAGAATTTCAAAAAGATTGCTTGGCGAAATAACAACGAAAAGTCTGTATCTAGAGATTTCAATTTGATATCGAAGGGAAATTTTGTTGAAATGGAAATGCTCAAGTAGGTTAATCATTTGGAATTCATTTGCGCACAAGTAACTCCCTTCCATCCTTTGAGTCTTACAAATTAAGTTCTATAGGTAATATTGGATGTATTACTTGTAATAACTGGATCAGCGAATTATAGCGCAAGGGTTTGTATTCACGCATTACATCGGACATGTACACACAGCATAACTAGACAAAGGAGACGTCTTATGGCGGCATATTGGAAAAGCTATATTTGCAATGTTATGAGGCGTTTGCCAATTATTATAGCTGCAAAAATACAAATACAATTTAAATAGATTAAAGACGAGTCATCATCCTAGACATGTCAACATACAGTTACAACAGAAAAAAAAGAGCCAAGAAAATGAACTTATAGAGCAACTGGGAGGAAGACGAGTGACTGCAAGAGAAAAGTCCCAAGTACAATTGGCCATGCCAGATAAAGAGGGGTAGCAGTAGTCTGGTTGTTAAATTTTGGAACTACAGCTTTCATGAAGAGCCTCTCGAATACAGATACCATTTGTACATATTCCAGTTGGCATTTAGAGCTGCAATGAAATGAAAATTTCCTTGGATGTTTTTTCTAGCAGACACGAAATACGAAGTAATCACGCTCAGTAAGTTTGTAAGACTTTATTTATGAAATTCAATCCTTATATTAGCAGATTGGTTAACCCTCGAATGTAGAACTGCAGAGCTTAAAAGATTGTAAAACCTCTCATCGTCTAAAACTGACTTCAGTAATGACTAAATAGACTATCGTTTTCAAAATTCTCTATCTGTAAAATTCTATCAAACGTATTTTTAGAATACCAGTAAGTGTGTTGTATATGCTGGTGTCAATGAATCAAATGAGACAAATATTCATTTAGGGTGAGGATATTAACCCATGCAATTCTCACACGGATGGACATTCATTTATAGCTACCCTTTCA
>NC_087203.1:73226696-73274196 GCF_015104395.2 Macrobrachium nipponense | reverse complement strand
TGCACGGCTGGTGGACGTCTTGCTAGCGTCGGGGAACGACGATTATGGTGTGTAAGTAGGTCAGTCAAGTCATCGGTCAATCAAAAAAGAAAATTAACCCCAGACATACTACTTCTATCATACAATGACCTCAAAAATTCAGAAAAAATACTAACTGAACGTCTCCCAATTAACTCCATTTAATATGACCACTAAATCACAACTCGCAAATAAAAAAAAAATATCAAGTTCTCTAACTTAATTCTCCAAACTCAGACATCAGCACACACAATCCAAAACTCACAGTAACTCCACGGACACCTGCACTCACATTTCAAACAAGAAAGTTGTCACAAGTAAAAAAAAAGAAAAAAAAAAAAAAAGTAATGAGCCCAAGAAAAAAAAATCACGCAACAATCCCAGACCCAAAAATCAAAAATGTTCTCTCAAGCTCTGATATTACAGCAACCCACAAAATCAGTAAAAATCTCCAATGTTTAACAGCAAAAACCCCTTTACTGCTCACATAATTAATTACAATGAGACTTAATGTCAAACGCCCATTTATGTAAAACACAACCCCAATAAATTACATCTCCCGTCCCAAAAAGAAATGCTATTTAAAACTCAACCCCCAATTACATCTCTCGTAGGAAACGGAAAAAAAAGAAATAAGAAAAAAATAATAATAATAACAGCAATAATAATACGTGAATTCTCCCAATCACAAAGCACATAATATATGCATGATATACATAACCCCACTTTTTCCCCAAGAAATGCAATATGCATAGTTATGGAATTTTTGCCATCGCAACTATTCATTGACCAGACACGGCCAGAAATCAACCCATTACAAATGCACTTTCATGAAATGCTATTGTCAACATTTCCAGATATTGCAAAACTCTGAGCAATCACCACTAGAGGAAGAGAGTCATCACAGCACTGTCAGCAGAAAATCCACCTGCGGACACGTGTGCTCGAACTGCAGCATGAAAAATGTCTAGTCAGACTCGCAAGTTTGGAAACTCATGATTCTCAAAAAAAAAATGTTCTATACTGACACTAAGTAAGCACATTTCACTAAATTATCTCCAGGATATGACTAATGTGTTCAAAATTTGTCCCGAAGACATCTCTCACATGACACTGCCCAATTATATAAAAAATTATCACCTATCCGGGATATAAAAACTAAGATAAACTCGTAATTCAGCAATTATATGCCTCCAAAAATAACATTTCCACAGGACCACAATGCAGTAATGCCACTCGCTTCCAATTAATCACGAAACCAAAAAGAAAGAACCACAGAACTCTTCTCTTGTCTCAAAAAACTCCTGGGATTCAACTAAAAAAATCATAACCACAAGAAAGGTCACCCGCCAAAGATTAATTCCACCTCCATATATATAAATATAAGTCACCATCTTAATAATAATAAAACCACTCCAGTGATAAAAATATTTCCTCCATTTAATTAACCCTCTTACGCCGGAGCCCTAAAAATCAAAACGTCTCCCGTATGCCGGGCCTGGTTTGGAGTGAGCGCGGAAGTGGAAAAAATAATTTTTTAAAAAAATTACAGCACGCGTACTTTTGAAGATTAAGAGTTCATTTTTGGCTCCTTTTTTTGTCATTGCCTGAAGTTTAGAATGCAACCATCAGAAATGAAAAATAATATCATTATCATATGTAAATAATGCGATATATGGTAGCGAAAAAAAAAATTCATACATAATTGTATTCAAATCACGCTGTGCAGAAAACGGTCAAAGCTAACCAGTTACTTTTTTTTGCGTTGTATTTTACACTAAATTGCGATCATTTTGATATATAATACATTGTAAAACAATAAAAGCAACACCGGAAAAATATTATCACAAAATGATGTACGAATTCGTAACGAGCGGACGTAAAAAAATGTTATTTTCAAAAATTCACCGTAATTCTAAATAATGTTCTAGAGACTTCCAATTTGTTTCAGAATTAAGAAAAATGATTGAATATTACGATACTGTAAGAGTTTTAGATTAGAATTGCAGATTTCGACCATTTCGGACGAGTTAAATTTGACCGAATGTCGAAATTTTAATATATATATTTTTTTATATGGACATATTTGGAAGATGGAAAAAGCTACAACCTTCAATTATTTTTATTGTATTCTTCATGAATTTGCGCACATTTTGATATATGAAACCCTATAAAAAGGCTAATATGAAAAGGAGCAAATATTAGGATAATGCCATGTACGTATTTCGGAGACTTGCGGCCGCGAATCGGCGCGCGGAGTGAAGGTAAATATATTGTCAAAAATTCACCATAAATCACATATTGTTTTAGAGACTTCAAATTTGTTTCAAAATGAAGAAAAATGACAGAATATTACTAGGCCGTAAGAGTTTAGCTTACAATTGCGTTTTTCAACTATTTCGGTAGAGTCAAATTGACCGAACGTGGTTTTTTTTTCTATTTATCGTGATTTATATGCAAAATATTTCCAAAAAAAGAGAAAAGCTACAACCTTCAATCATTTTTAGTTGCTACTACATGAAAATTACGCACATTTTCATATATAAAAAACTTTATGTAACAGCTAATTTTAAATGGTGCAAACATTTCGACAATCGCACAAAAAAATTCTGATTTTTTCGGAAGTTACCGCGCGAACGTAATGTTTTTTTTTTCATAAATTCACCATAAATCGAAATATTGTGCTAGAGACTTCCAAGTCGTTGCAAAATGAAGGTAATGATTGAATATTACTAGATTATAAGAGTTTTAGCTTACAATTGCGTTTTTCGACCATTTCGGTAGAGTCAAAGTTGACCGAAAGTTGAAATTTTTGCACTTAACGTTATTTATATGAAAAATATTTCAAAACTGATAAAAGCTACAACCATGGGTTGTTTTTTGTTGTATTGTGCAGGAAATTGCGCACATTTCCATATATAAAACTTTATGTAACGGCAAATTTTAAAAGGGTGCAAACATTAGGGACAATCGCACGAAAAAATTTATCGGAAGAGTTATCGCACGAACGTAAGGAAAAAGTTTTTTCATAAATTCACCATAAATCGAAATATTGTGCATATGAGACGTCCAATTTGTTGCAAAAGAAGGCAAATGATTGAATATTACTATAATGTAAGAGTTTTAGCTTACAATTGCGTTTCTCGACCATTTCTGTAGAGTCAAAGTTGACGGACGGAAGGTTGAAATTTTGCACTTATCGTTATTTATATGAAAATATTTCAAAACTGATAAAAGCTACAATCATGAGTATTTTTTAGTTGTATTGTGCATAAAATTGCGCACATTTTCATATATAATACTTCATGTAAAGGATAATTTAAAATGGTGCAATAATTATGTCAAAGTGACGAAATAATTTCCGAGATGTGTCACTGATACTTTTTAGTGCGATAAGAAAGAAATTCGCGCTTGCGCGCCTGCGTAGCGATTGTAAACAAAACAACGCCTTGATCCGTGAACTCCCAGCATCCCCCAAGGCGCGTGATACAAAAGTTTTCGGCTGGTAGGCCTATAAGTATTTTTCCGCGAATTTTTAAAAAAAACTTTTTTGAGCCGACGTATGATACGTCCAATCGGCATATGGGAGACATTTTGACTCGACGTTTAATACGTCCAATCGGCGTAAGAGGGTTAATAACCACCCCACCATATTCCCTCTTATTTCCCCAATAACCACGTGTTAATAACAACCACCACTCCAGGAATAAAACTCTATTTCACCAATCACTCCATGTGGAATAAAACAAGTCTTCAAAGAATAATATATTTCCAAGCAGGATAATCAAAAATGAAATCCCATCTCCAAAAAAAAAAACACTCAAAGCACCCAGCTGACACACTCATAAATATTGCCTCACATCTCAAAAGTGTCTCCATTTGCAACAAAGATGGCTGCAAAATAATTGCACTAAACATAGCTCTCACCACCATAGGCAAATATCAAATGGCCAAAATATATCTCCAATATATTATATCTCAAATTATAATCTCCAAAATAATATACCTCTGATTCTCCAAGAATAACTCAATGTTATACTAAAAAAACTATAACCTCTCTGCTTAGCATAACTGCTGAAAAAGGGCAAAACTCGGCAAATAAAATTGTCCAAGAAATTCTAGAAAAAATCACCAATGTGGCACAACTCATTATAACAAAACTCCAAATTCAAAGTGTCTAAGTAAAGACTTCTCCATATGCACTACAACATAAGCCACTAGAAAACTTAACCTAGTTTCCTATCTCTGGCAAAGTTGTCACAAATACAACAAAGGTATTGTGCAAGAAACCCACAACTTCTGGAACATAAATATCCAGAGAAAAAAAATGTAGTGCCATTACGTATGCATTAAAAAAAATTGCAAAAATTCTCCCATAAATCTCTATGCAGCATCAAACAGCTGAAAACTTAAACACGTTCTCGAACAATGACTGCACGTCACGAACTGAGATATTAAAAAAAAATTCACACAAACTGGAGAGAAAAAAATAAATTCAAATTCACCCATGATAAAAAAAACTTGTGTCAGCGATGGCTAACTTCCAATTATCTGCTGAAATCATAAAAAAAGAAAAACAAAAAAAATGTGTTGTTAGTTCCTCCCAAATTAAAAAAAAACAACATCACCCTTGATAGCATTACAGCACCCATGTATTAGTATATAAAAAAAAATCACCAGTATCAGAAGTACCATTATCAGCAGAATCAACAAAATTGCAGAATATCATCCATTCACAAAAAATTCAGCACAATTCACCAAAGATTCAGCAAAATTCAGCACAATTCACCAAAAGTTCAGCAAAATTCATCAAGATTCAGCGAGATTCATCACCCATGAACGACTGACATATTTCCCAAAGTCATAAAAACTCAATATATAATTAACCACAAAACTTCTCCCATAATTCATTGTAATAATTCTCCATAATATAATTATCTGTAATAATTATAAAATAATCTCCCATGAAATATCAAATGGTAATTTTCCTTAAGTACTCCCCCCCCCACCGTAAAATATCTCAAGTAATAATGATAATAAGAATTCCCCATAGTAATAATTCTCCTGCAAATATCTCAAGTAAAGTCATTAATATTGCAATTCCCCCAGTATACACCAATATTGCCAATCCCCCAGTATACACCACCTGACAACACCAGTCAGCAATTATCATCAGTCAGCACCACCGGGCAATCACCAACTGATAACATCAGTCATCACCACCCATCACCACTTAGCACCACTTTTAAAGCAATCTCTCCAACACAATAAAAAAAAATAATAATCTCTGTGTCCCATTATATTTGTGCCTTCCAAAGCATAAGGAAAACTTACACCCATATGCATTTCATTTCCTTTTCTCTTCATTCAAGAGAAAGAAAATCTCTTTCTAAAAAAAACCCTACGGCCATCTCACATCATCAACTAATCATTATCCGCTGATGTCCTGGCATTGGAAATTCATTATCAAGGGCAAACTCACCCCTCATACCCCAACACAAAGAAAAAAAAATAAGTAGTTCACCCCCACTAAAAAAAAAAAAAAAGTTTCAGACCACTACTCGCCTTCCCCTTGCAATACCCCTCTGGGTCGGATCAGCAGAATTTACGCTGAGTGCATAAGAACGAGTGGGCGCTCTTTGTCCAAGCAAAAAATGCAATTCAAGCACAGTATTGCATGTATGAAAACTATTCATACACACGCATACACTAAACAAAGACGAACGCGTCTCTTCTAAACATGCGCCAATAAAAAAACACGTCACTTTCTGCTACTATGGGAAAAAAATGTGGTATCTTTAACCAATCCCATAACACAAAATTATTTAAAAAAACCCCAGGACTCAAAAAAAAAAGGCTCTTTAACACTCACCACTTCATAATGAGAGAAAACCCGACCGCAAAACACGCTAATCCCGTCGGCACAATGCAAACACGATCATTCACACACACGCAGACATCTCGGGAATGCACTCACATGTCTCAGTTCCAACTGAATGTTCCCAGCCGACTCTCGAGGCATCACCGTGGGCAAATTTGATGACTCTAGTTCAATTCTCTCATATCATTGCCACAGTTAACGGACGGATATTTCTCATTACCTCTCACTTAGCAACTGAAATCTAACAATTTCACAATTTTCCACAATCCCACAAAAGGCTTTGTCGTTCGAGACCACCTCTAAGCCACCAAAACTGTTACCTATCCGCTGACACCTATTACCAGGGAAGGTATTTAACATTTCGGTATGCATTAAACCTGAGCATTAAGGCGAACTGGTTACACTCAGTCTCTCCCCCCACACCCCACCCCTCTCTCTCTCTCTCTCACAGTGATCGCTGGCATAGCCTTCTCTCTCTCTCTCTCTCTCTCTCTCTCTCTCCATTCTATCAGGTCATCAAATTAGAGTCGGAGTTACAAAAAATATAATATTTATTCAAAGTAAAGTACTAGTTGAATAACTCAAATTCGTACAGGATCAACAATGGAAAGATAATAAATCAAGTCTCACAGACAAACCACTCAGATAACCCCCCAGTATTTAAATGTCTTAATCAGTAATTAGTCACACCAATTATCTTTCTCCAAAATACACTCCCCTCACTAGGACACTCGGTCCCTAGGACACTCGGACCCCTCACTAGGACACTCGGTCCCTAGGACACTCGGCCCCCTCACTAGGACACTCGGTCCCTAGGACACTCGACCCCCTCACTAGGACACTCTGTCTCCTCACTAGAACCGCCTGTTTAAAAGACAGGAGAACACACTAGTGAGCACACACATAATTGTAAAGACAAAATAAAAAAAATGGTACATCTTTACAAGATATCAAACAAGCCATCCCTTTGGCTAAAGTATGATAACACTTACCCATTACAGCCTGGAAAATCACACACTCTGTTCAAGGAAACTCTTTGGCACACACCATCGTGGCTCTGCCTTTCTCGCACAGACCTCTCCATAAGTCTCCCATAGTTTTGGCTAAAGATGCCATTAGTGAACGGAACAGAGGGCGCAAATACGTACACACGAACTCCACGAGTCTTCGCCAAGAACCCCCCAATTAACTGGTCATAGCCAGTTTTCAAAGGCACTTTGAACAAGCCCTTGTGAACTCACATATCTACATAACGAACGTTGACCCACTTAAATAAGCATCTTCATATCACACCATCCTAGAAATGATTTATCAGCTTTCTCAGGTCATTGCTTAGCACTCTGTCTCTATGGGAAGTTAAAAGCAATGAATCTGCGCATTCTAAAAAAGTCACAGCACATCACAATGGCATATTAAATATATTATTAATTATAGCCCTCTATCATCTAACATATATATATATATATATATATATATATATATATATATATATATATATATATATATATATATATATATATATACATACATATCATATAATATATATATATATATATATATATATATATATAATATATATATATATATATATATATATATGAACTAATCTCGGTCATTTGTGGGTTCGGGATATGAAGGAAAAAAACAGGAGAAAGATAAGTTTACCTGCATGCAATGTAGGACATACAAAATAGTAATCGAGGGAACGTTTAACACAGGTGTATTCTTCTTAGCTACACATGTGGCCTTTTACTTGTAATTATTATGTTAACTATGCTAGTGCACAACCAGACAGCAGGTTAGACTGTTATTGACACTCATGGTGACACACGTCTTTGTGTGGTGGTCGACGGGAATGCGAGTCAATGGCACTTATCTCGACCCAGTCTTTACTGTATGGGACTCGCTAACAAACTGATCTGACCGGTAGTGTGGCCTGTTTCAAATGCCCCCTACACACAGCATCGTTATGCAAGAAGCTGATTGGTTATTGTAGCTCCCTAAGACACAAGGGCCAATCAAGAAGGGATATAGAGATGCGCGGCACTCTTTTCAACTGCCCAACACCCCAATTAACTAGTCATAGCCAGTTTTCAAAGGCACTTTGAAAAAGCCCTCGTGAACTCACATATCTGGCATATTAAATATATTATTAATTATAGCCCTCTTTCCTCTAACACACACACACACACACACACACACACACATATATATATATAATATATATATATATATATATATATATATATTATATATATATATATATATATATATATATATATATATATATATATATATATATATATATATATATATATATATATATATATATATTATATATATATATATATATATATATATATATATATATATATATATATATATATATATATATATATATATATATATATATATTATATATATATATGTATATGACCTGATCTCGGTCATTTGTGGGTTCGGGATATGAAGGAAAAAAACAGGAGAAAGATAAGTTTACGTGCATGCAATGTAGGACATGCAAAAATAATAATCGAGGGAACGTTTAACACAGGTGTATTCTTCTTAGCTACACAGGTGGCCTTTACTTGTAATTATTACATTAACTATGCTAGTGCACAACTGGACGGCAGGTTAGACTGTTATTGACACTCATGGTGACACACGTCTTTGTGTGGCGGCCGACGGGAATGCGGGGCAATGGCACTTATCTCGACCCAGTCTTTACTGTATGGGACTCGCTAACGAACTGATCTGACCGGTAGTGCGGCCTGTTTCAAATGCCCCCTACACACAGCATCGTTATGCAAGAAGCTGATTGGTTATTCTGGCTCCTTAGACACAAGGGCCAATCAAGAAGGGATATAGAGATGCGTGGCACTCTTTTCAACTGCCCAAGCCACACCAACTTGTAACGTCTTTGGCGGTTGACTTGTTTTGTTACACATACGCACAGTATCACTTATAACGGTTTCACGGGACTTCAGACTATCACGGAAAAGGCATATTCAAAACTGTATTGAATCAGCTCATATATATATATATATATATATATATATATATATATATATATTATATATATATATATATATATATATATAAGTAAAAAGGAGGAATTTATAGATTCATCATACTTAACTTCCCATGGAGACAGAGTCTGAGCGACAAACCTGGAGAAAGCTGATAAATAATTTCTTCTGGATGGTGTGAATATTAAGATGGCTTACTTCGCAGGTCAATGCTCGTTCTGTGGGTATGTGAGTTCGTGAGGGCTTGCTCAAGGTGCCTTTGAAAACTGGCTGTGACCAGTTAATTGGGGCGTTGGCGAAGAGTGTGAATTCGTGTGTACGTGTACGAATTATGTTCCATTCATAATGGCATGTTTAGCCAAGAACTAGGGAGACAGCTACGGGAGACAAGGCAGAATGCTGGGATAGCTCTGCGAAAGTTATATTTGAAAGTGTGTGAAATTCCAAGCTGTAATGGGCGGTTCTAGTGAGGGGACCGAGTGTCCTAGTGAGGGGACCGAGTGTCCTAGTGAGGGGGACTAAGTGTCCTATGTGGAGGAGATAATTGGTGTGACTAATTATTGATTAAGGCATTTAGATACCGAGGGGTTATCTGAGTTAGTTGTCTGTGAGACTTGACCTATTATTATCCCATTAATTACCCTGTAAGAACATGAATTATTCAACTAATGCTTTGCTTTGAATAAAACGTATATATTTTTATAACTCCGACTCTAATTTGATGACCTGATGGAATGGAGAGAGAGAGAGAGAGAGAGAGAGAGAGAGAGAGAGAGAGAGAGAGAGAGAGAGAGAGAGAGGGCTTTTGCCAGTGATCGCTTTGAGAGAGAGAGAGAGAAGGTTATGCCAGTGACTGCCTTGAGAGAGAGAGAGAGGGGGGGGGAGAGACTGAGTGTAACCAGTTCGCCTAATACTATGGCTAAAACGCATACCAAATATTAAAGCTAGTGGGTGGTCAACACCCTTCGCTGGTAATATATATATATATATATATATATATATATATATATATATATATATATATATATATATATATATATATATATATATCGTCTATTAATGTGATCTTTAAACGTCCAGGTTTGTACGAAGGAGGATAAATTCGGATAAACAGAAGTTCTATGAATGTTGTAAAGAACATTACATTCGTTTTTTGGTATATATCCGGATCCCATGTTAACATAGTTTTGCTATGAAAATGACCCAGAACAAAATTCATATGTTACAATTTTCGCTTACTCGGGGAGTAAGCCTTCAAATTACTATTTTGTTGTTGCTCGTGTTCTTGTTCTTGTTGGGGGTTAGGACAACCTAAAAAGGTCTGAAAAAGGTGTTTTTCGTCGAGTTAAAGATACAGGAATTTTAGGAAAGGATATTTATGATTTATTTATTAGAATGAAAATTATAAAAAAATAATGTCCATGTTAAACAGTACAGGAAAATTATTTCCAGTGAAATACAGCGTATTTATGTTAATCTTCGTTGGTAAAACACCGCTCTATTTTAACACTCGCCCCTTAGTTATTCAACTTAGGCTGTATCAGTTTCTTGGCACTTGCACTATATAAGTAGATTCACATCACCCGTGCATATGATGCATAGGCTAGTCCCTTACGACGCTCCTGATTGGCTGTTGATAAGCCACTCACAGGACTGGAAACTCTCAGTCTCTCTCGAGAGTTCACATAGGCAGGATCTATGTTCCACCTCTCCCCAGGAATACTTTTGAAAGACGTATCCCTTAAGAGAAGTGAAACATAGATCCTACCCATGAGAGCTTTCGAGAGATACTGAGAGTTTCCAGCCGTGTGACTTGCTTATCAACAGCCAATCAGGAGTGTCGTAAAGGACTAGCATAAACATAAAATGCACGGTTGATGTGAATATACTATAGCAGCTCATGATCTTCTTTAAATCTTTCTTCAAAACTTGTACATATATATACTGTAAAACGGAGACTACATTTTGGTTTGCAAATCGATTGAATTAAAGAAATGACGATATTATAATCCTTTGGAAAATTAACTGAAAGTTACATTTCCATTGTTTTAAATACGTAATACTATATTTCGGGGAGATTATTATTATTTTTTTTAGTTATGACCTACATCGCCATTCGAAATGTTATTTTTATCATTTGCTGAAGCTAATAAGAAAAGAGAGTGTTATTCACGATGCCTCTGAAACGAAACACCTCACTAAGGCCGGGTATTCACGCGCAGGTTTACCTGTCAGTCCACCAACGATCATTCAACGGATGAGCGTCCACACGTAAAGAGTAGAACTGTCAGTCGGACAGTCAAATCGAGGTCATTGCCCTCATTTCTCGCTCAGCCTTCGTCGTGGCAACACTATCATATGACAGCGAGCTGGCTGATAAGGCGGTGGAGTTACAAAAACTATATAACTGCTGCTACAGTTCACTTCAAAATAGGAAATAAGCAAAAAGTCGTAACGGAGTATGGTCTAAATATTGCCTGTTAAATAGAGATTTCTATTTTCATACAATATTAATGAATAAGGTTAAGTTAGACCTGGGGGTTGGTTCAGTTATTTATGAAATGGACCGTGAAGCCTAATTTCACTAGTGACACCTTTCTTAAAAAGGCTGGACACTGGCCTAGGCCTATATGTACCAAATTGTATTTATCACATGGAAATAGTTTTTATGTATATATTATTTGGACTCACAACAGTCTACAAATGGCAGCGCGTGGTCTAACAATGAAAAGAATTATGCCTACACACAGTTATTCATATTCTGGTGCGAGGGGCGGAGATCCTTCCCAGGCGAAATCCAGCGGCGAACTGTCATAAAATCGTTGCTTACCGTTCCACACGTGCGATCACTTGTCAGTCGGTCGTAAGAACTTTAGGTAATTCCATCAGTTCTGGCGAGTGGAATGACTCCGACCACAAACCGTCTTCCACACGTAAGTTTTAACGTCAGTATCGATGAACTAACAGGTAGACTGACATGTAAACCTGTGCGTGAATACCCGGTCTAAGGGAAACGTGTGATGATACGAGTAATACTGTGTTTTCCGCTGTTTTTTCGCTGCATTTCGCAAGCGTTAGTAAACATTTTAACGGGTGATTTCTTTCATATCATGTTTCATTTTTTTCATTCTGTGGAGTTTCCTGCCTTTGGCAACATTATTTGCAATATAGCTGTAGGATTATGCAGGCACCATCGCTCAAAAATTGCCCCGATTATTCAGTCATATACAGAACAAATAAATGCTTTGAAATTAATCAGCATACAATTATGAGTCCTGGCAGACCCCTTAGCTATATGCCTACTGCATGTTGATATCATTACATAGTTCTCGATAATGTGCATTTAATAGATGTTTCCATGAATTATTAAAAAGTTATCAATTATTCCATTTGCTTGAGGCGTTTTGTTGCAAAATGAAATATATATGCGGTGAAGTATTTGGATCCCCGTTGATCTGCATAATCATACATTCGTCCTTTTTTCCATACTAAGAGTAAGATGCCTGTATTATGATGGACACAATTAGAGCTTGTAGGAATATGTACTTGATGGTTCTATTGTTCTTTAGGCCACAGTTTGCTCTGTAATTCATGAATAAATCAGTCCATTTTTCGTTACGGTGTTTCATTCAATGAGGTTTTTCCCCTTACAGAACTTACCGCTGCGCTAATGTTATTACGGCCAAATCAAGGATGAACGTTTATGCGCAAAGCTTTCCCAGCATGAACCTGCGTTAGCATTCCTATCATATGTCGAAAAGGAGGAAAAATCCGTATGCATATAGGATAAGCGCCCATGTCCTTTGTTAGGACACTGAGACAAGAGCCTAGAGGTCATTCTGCTGTGTTTCCTTATGCCTTTGCCCAGTTCCTCTTTTTTTTTTATGAATGCTCAACGCGGTTTTAAGTAGCTTTGTAGGACAATGCCATAATGTTAAAACCAGTTCGGGCCCCAGTCAAATGACGCAGTCATTATACTGCTGGGCTTTAGTGAATTCGATATTAATAACAGGTGTAAAATTCACAGGTTGTCATCTATAGTCAAATGTTACATAACTATACTCTTTTTTTCCATCTGTCCACCCGCCTGTGGCATTGCGTATGGTAACACTGCGTCCCGGGCTTTAGATAGTTACGCTATGTGTAGTTTAGGTAAAAAAAAACAAAAAAAAGGATATCTGGCGTACATTTGCAACTGAAAAGTGTTTTAATAATTTACTGTATGCGAATTACACCGTTAATATTCGAAATAGGGTTATTATTATTGTTGAATGTAAGCTGAATGTAACTATCTAAAGCCCCGGACGCAGTGTTACCATACGCAAACACCACACGCTGGTGGACAGATGGAAAAAAACGGAGTATAGTATATGCATATCGTAGTGGGGAACAGCTAATTTCGATCCAACGCACTTTATTCGAATTTGAGAAGAATATGTAAGGAAAAGTCGACATTAACTTGTATCTCTCGATGGCTGTGTGGGTATGTCGTTCATAGTCCTTAACCAAGAACACGGTTTGGGTAGCAGGAATTATATATGTCAATTCATGTGTAAATTATTCTCAAGGAAAATTGGATTTGATGGTGAAGACACACACACACAAACACACACACATGTGATATATATATATATATATATATATATATATATATATATATATATATACATATATATATATATGTGTGTGTGTGTGTGTGTGTGTGTGTGATTGTGTATATGTATGTATGTATGGATGGTGTATTCTCATTTTTATTTCATGGTCAAAATTAAGTGTTTCTTATTTTCAACAAATACTTTAACAGAGGTAACACAACTAACATACAAAAATTACGAGTAAAACTTATAATTAATCAGAAATAAATATTATAATTTCAAATGTGATAGTAATTCTGTATTAATAGCTATTAATTTGGTATATTTGAAACATTTTCTATTTAAAGTTAAAAGCTTTACATACATCGGAATTTTGGTATCGAATACTTCTGGAACATTTTTTTTCGAATTCTTTTTCAGATTGTACAGTCCCAAATTAAACATTATATTTGATTACGTGGAATTCTTTTATATTCCCCGCTTTTCGTTCATTTTACTTACTAAAAATAAATGGAATTTTTGTGTTCCTTTTTAATTACTAATAAAGTGTTTTAACTTTATTCTCCTTTTCATAACATGTCAGTATCATAATATGATGCTTAATAGATACACGCGGCCGTGAGAACTGTTGTTACACTTAAGTATCAGAAATTGAAAATTGCCTCCACCTGTCATCCTTGGAATTCCACATGTCAAATATAGCAGAAACGTTTCATACTTTTGCAATAATTTACACATTTCCAGAAGCTGAGTTCTTCCTTTCATCTCTTTCAAAAAAACGTTGACCTTGATTCAGGGGCCGAAATGTCCTATCGTGTGTGAAAAGTGAAACAGAGGAGAAAGTAAGTCAGGAGTGTACAGTGACCCTCGGTAAATTGTATTATCGGTACGTTTTATCCAATGGTTTTTATCCAGACTCAGTTTTACGAGGCGAGTAGCAGTTATTGTCTCCACGACGGAATTTTGACATTTTCACGACAGTGGACTGTGGTGGAACATGATTACATTCCGCTGTTTTTACTTCATATTTAGTTTTTTCCTGTAAAAATTTAGGCATAATTGCGCTTCAACAACACTCATTCTTAAAGGACAGTTTATGCATAGTAAGATTAAAAACTATCTTCACTCGTTTCCCATTCATTGTTTAGTAAAAAATTAAAAAAGAAAAAACCTTAAATCCTTCATCTGGAATTTAATTGTCTCGTCGTTGTCTTGTGATCAATTATACATACTTTTAGGCTACAAGGTACTGCGGTGAAATATAAAATCATTCGTAGACATGGAATAACAACTAAATCGTTTCGATCACATCAAATTCTGCGCATCCCCACATCAACAGTAATTTAAAATTTAAAATACGTCGTTTAATTCTGAATTAATTCTGTTGCAATAAAGACAGTGACTTACGCCATGCGATTTTGCGATAACAATAATAACAAAAACCGAACCTGTGGGATTTTAGCACTTGATAAAATGAATTTAATCCTTAGTTTAGCTTTTGTTGATACAGGGAAATATAACAGACTATATCTCCACTTCTTTATTCTTCTCTAATCCATTTTTCTTCCCATTCTTTTAACTCATTTTTGCGTATGTGTTTTTTCATTTTTTTAATCTTTTTTTTCACTGCTCTCTCACATTTCATCTCAGTTCCTTGTGCAACTGATTCTCTCCTTCCCTTTGATATATTCTTTTCTGTAAGCTCCAAAGCCACGGATTTTCCTCATTTTTGATAGCTCTCACTTTTATTCCTTCATCCCCATTCTCTCTCTCTCTCTCTCTCTCTCTCTCTCTCTCTCTCTCTCTCTCTCTCTCTCTCTTTCGGTAATAACCAAGCAGTTATCACGAATGAGACACTTCCCTCTCTCTCACTTACCAGTAAGTTCCAAACTCAGGAGATCTATATCTATCTACCTGAATGAGACACTTCCCTCTCTCTCACTTACCAGTAAGTTCCAAACTCAGGAGATCTATATCTATCTTCCTATCTATCTATCTATCTATCTGTATATATATATATATATATATATATATATATATAGATATATATATATTATATATATATATATATTATATATATATATAATATATATATATATCTTATTATTATATATATATATATATATATATATATATATATATATTATGACGGGACTTGAGTGAATCTTACCTGGTGGCTAGGTGTGGGGATGTTGCTGGTCTGTAATCACTCAGTTATCCCTCATAAATTTAAAATATCACCACCAACAAAAATATTATTCTTTTTGTCTGCTTCACTTATTGTTTATTTTCACTTCTATTTTAAACCAACTCTATTTTAACCACTTTTAATACCTCTCCAATCCAGCAGGATCTTAATTAAACACTAAGGACAATTGTTAATTTAATACTTAAATAAATAAACTTAAATTCCAATATAATTACTTTCACACGTAATATCACAAAAACACTAATTATGATAAGCAAAAGAAAAAGATGTTTTCAACACTGCACTGAATAGTTCTCTAAAGAAAAATACAAATTACAAGTGTAACGAAGACTCTTCTTCTTCTTCCCAGCTTGTTCCCATTTTTATATGGGGTCGCCGTTTCGGATGAGCCGTTTCCATCTATTTTTATCCTGAGCTTCTGCCTCATCAATTCCCAACTCATGTAAGTCTCCTCTCACACAGTCCTTCCATATCTTTCTTGGTCTCCCTCTTCTTCTACTTCCTTGCACCTCCACCCCCATAGTATGTCTCCCAGCGTGGTCCTCATCTCTCCTCAACAGGTGTCCATACCATCTCAGCCTCCCCTCCTGCACTTTCTTTGATACTTCCACCACCTTAGTCGACCCCCTTATGTAGTCATTTCTGATCCTATCCTCTCTTGTCACCCCAGACATCCACCTAAGCATTCTCATTTCTGCCACATCCAAATATCTGTATGACTAAGTTAAAGAAAAGAAACCAAGGATAATGTAGAATAGTTAACATAACTGATAATAGATGGTGTTGAACATTAAACACCCGATAATTTCATAGTTACACAAATAATTATTTACAGAGTTTTTTTTTTACAAATAATTGTGACATTCCGTCATAATATATATATATATATATATATATATATATATATATATATATATATATCTATATATTATTCATATATATATCAAGCTCTCTCTCCTCTCTCTCTCTCTCTCAAATCGTTTTACGTATTCACTCAAGGTGCATTTTTTTTTTTTGTTTTTTTTTACTGCTTTTATGACCAAAATGTTTTACAGAAAATCTTAGCAAGAACAATAATCAATGTTTGTGAAAGGTCCGAGTAGTAAAACGACCATAAATATACCAAAATCGAAAATGTAAATGACATGGGAATTATTCTTAGTAAATGGAAAGGCACTGCTATGAAAGATGAAGCAAATAAGTAATGATATTGAGCCGGATTTCCTAGGTCAACATATTTTTTGGCAGAAAACGTGATGTTCGGTGGAGAATGGCTTGCTTCTTTTTTTTCTGCTATTTAAATGCATCTCTGAGCTTTGTACTTGTTTTAAAATATGCTCTTTCTCATGTCGAATTTCTATCTCCCTTATCACCAGTAATTACTTAGACACAGATACAGCGTCATGCACTATATATATATATATATATTAGGGCTCGTGCCTTGTATTTTGGCGCGCCCCTATGAGGTAATGTTAGACTAGCGATAAACTTCCGCTAAGTCGGTTGGTATTGCACTTCCATCTTCAATGGAGTGTCTGGGGTTTGTATATCACTTACGAAGTCGGTATTATCTTTACGACGATGTGTTAAACTCATGGTTCGGTGAGGTTCTTGTAGAAAACACAAGGTATAAAAATAGTATATTCTTCTGAAGTTTTACATGATGAAGATCAGATATGATCGTACAAGTCTTCTATGACGATAGCTTGATCGCTTCTGCCAATGATGATGCTAATCCTATTCCTCTACATGATAAAGCTTAGGTAAAGAGTACAGGTCTTCTAATGACGATCACTAACTCTGTTCTGCCCGTCTACCATCTCTGTTACAAGTTATGAAGGAACAGACAGTAGTTCGAACATATGAACATACTATCAGATGACATAGTTTCATACGAACACACAATCGAATGAGACACGCTACAGATCACGTAGGCCGTTTGAATAAAGGTCGGGGTAGGTCGGGGTAGTTGTCTCAAGCAGGGAGCTTGGACTAATGTTTATAAACAATTGAATGACTACAGGTGACGGCATGTTATCTTAGCCTACATACTTATTGTATACGTCATCTTTAGCGTCTCTAGTCTGATCACATTCCAATGCAAGCAATCTGGTTGACCTCTTTAGTTTTAGACGTTTTATATATATGGACTAACATTCCATATTTTTTATTATGTAAACACTTACATTAGCTCGTCAGCTACCAAAACCAACTACTGAATATTACTCAAACTTGACTTGCATCTGACTTATAGGAGTGTGATACAGACACTATGTGAATATATATATATATAAGTAAATAAAAATTCATGGTGTACATGAATTGATTCAAGTAATAAAATATAAAACAATGATATTGGTAAATAATAGTGATCACGTGATATATAATGATACAGTTTTTTCACTTCATCTCTTTAAGATACTTATGCTACAGAAAATACTAATGTACTTTGATAATTGCATAGAATGAAGATTAACATGATAAAAATCATATTTTAACTGATAAAAATTTTCATATATGAATTGATAAAATTATTAATGGTTATGCTGATTGATTCGTTGATTTATGCTAAATGTTATATATCTGATTAGTAATTCATATACTAACTCATAAATAACTGCAGATATTGGTAAGATATAAGGTAACATATTGATTAGAGGCTACCTGATTTGTTTATACATATGTATATGGATTCATATAATCATGATTAATATATGTGCACTTTAAATAGATTCCTATTGCGTACACGCAAAGATATATTTAGATTCTGTTATGTATGATCATTTATATAATAGATTCCTATTTCGTACACGCAAAAAATATATGTCGATTCTGTTATTTATGATCATTTATATATAGATTCCTAGTGCGTACACGCAAAAAATATATTTCGATTCTGTTATTTATGATCATTTATATATATAGGATACATGACCGAGGTTATACTACTTCACATTTAACTAGCTTTCGAACCACTTTTCGTCCATTACACAGTTCCAGACAACCACCTATAGCCACTGAAACGGCCTTTTTCAATGGTTAAAACAAGGGGAAAATTTGCCTGGGCGGGTCCAACGTTCTATTTTTGCGCTCATACTTATTCTCTGCATCCTAAGCTACACGATTACGTTCGCGATGAATAAAAAAAACATCCCCAGCACGAGTCCTTCGCCAGCAAAGTAGAGTTGAATATCCTTCGGGTCGTAATTGGTCGGAAGTATGTCCCTTTATGTAGCGATTACCGACAGCCGCCGGAGCGTTCCGCATGAAAACGAGATTAACGACGAGATACGGTGTCGGTCGAAGAAGTCCATGAAATTCCTTTCACATTGTAGGCGGTTGTTACTTGACTGTAGTCGTCCGCCACGACGAACGATTTTTTGAAGTTGCGATGTGAAACTCTCGTACTGCAGGATACTGTAACCAGGTTCCATTAATCAGCCTGCAAGTGAATTATACTTGTCACAAGGGCAAAGTAAATTCAGACGACATCCAAATACAGGGGAGGGGAGAGAGCCATTTAGACCAGACTTAAACCCACATGATTCGCTGATATTTCGGAATTCAAAAGAGTCCGCTGTACAAACTTTTTTATCCATGGCATAACAATGAGTGAACCTATCCAGGTCTATGATGACTTGTAAAAATATCCAGAATTATAAAAAATAAATAGATATCATTACGAATCTCAAAGAAAATTCGATATTACTGGTAGTAAGTTACTAGACAAAGAAGTGGAAAACGGAGCTAATTGTAAGATTGCCAGGCAACATAAGAGTCAAAGAGAAGATTAATCATGATTCTATGTGCCCTAACAAAAGTTTCATATTCAATTTTCTCGTGCGCATCCTCTGAGGTTAACTTTTAAAACATTATTAATAGGTAGGAGATGCAACGAAAAAACCCACTATGTAACTAATTTCTATATAAACTTTGGGTTTTTCAAGAAAATGTGACATTTTCCCATGAATGTTTTACTTGAATTGTAATAGGCTAATGTTGCAAGTAAATATTTCATAATACATATCTTGATACTTCTAAATGTCTATGAGGTTCAGAAAAAAAAATTAATTCATTTTGTTGTTATAGAAATTCTATTTGCTTATATTGTTCATTAATTTTAAAATGATTACAAGTCCTTAACTAATTGCATTACACACGGATAAGAATATGTTATGTGGCCTGTCATGTGACCTATGAACCACATGTGAAGTTCATGAACTAAGCATTCCTTTCTCCAGTCAATTTGCTTTTGCAAGCAGAGACGACACACAGATGAAGCCTGTGTAAGCAGATTATTGAGGTTAAAAGGAACAAATGCTGATACGGCAATGATGACGTCGTCACTTGGCAGGAGATTGCTCTCAGCCAGCTAAGAGTTACGTTACTTGCTGTAAGAGATACGACTTTAGTATTTTCAAATGATATTTTAGTGTTTAATCTCCACCCGCATGAGAAGAATGTCTGAAAAAAAAAAAACAACAGTACCAAAATTGAACAATATATTAGTTTCATGTTGGCATTATGTTAAATAAATATTCCTTGATTCAAACTATGAAAAAGGTTTCCATACAAATTCTATATATATTATTAGCCCTGTATAAGATTCATATAGGATTATTCCATAGATAACATTTTCACTTCTAGACTTCCTGACTTTAAAATCTCTTTTATTTTATTTTATTTATTTTATTTATTATTAGTTTAATTTTATTTCTTTATTTATTTAATTTTTTCTTTTTTTTCATTGACTACGAATATAAATCACCGGGACAGACAATATGTCAGTAGATTTGGATATGTTTTGAACCTTTAGCTTATTTTTTTTTTGTCATTACTAAAGCGTTAAGTTAGAGTTCAAATCTTTACGCATATATATTTGGATATTTAATTATTTTCTTATGGTTACGTTTTGCTTATTGATTTTATCATGATTCCTTTTTTATTATAATTTGTAACCCTTCCGACTTCTTACGGAGTGTATTATATTGACTCACTGTATCCATATTTATCTTATTTTTTTTATATTTATTTATTTAATAGTTTTTTTATATATATTTGATAAATTAATGGTTGGCTTGAATATGTGGAAAAGTGTTCTAGCGGCGTACCGTATAAGGCTACTTGCGGCATCAATTCTATAGATACAAGATATAAATGATAAAGGTATTTAAAACCGCGAGAACCGCTATAATCCAGTCCGGATCCAACATCACGAGTTGTAACTCGTAAGACATTGACACTTCCTATTTAAATATCCGTTATTCTACCAAACCGATTGACTCTGGGTGATAAAATATATTATTGGTTTTTCTTAATGGAAAAGAATTCACACAACGTGTTATGGAGATTATTATTGATTTACACCACCCGAGTCAGATTATCATGTGTTGAATTCCATGTTTACTGATTTAGCACTCATAAATATTCCTAACGCACTCAATTGCGGTGTTTGTTTTTAGTGCTATTACTTCTATATAACGTGTCAAGGAACTATTAACACTAAGAAGTGTTTATTCCCTCTGTCAGACTCGTAAATTCTGTTAATAATTCTAAGTATATTCTTTCAAGGATTGATTTGGCACAGGATAGGCCCTTAAACTGACAGGTGTCTTAGTGTATCCCTTGTTTTCATGACACGTGTTACAATTAGTTATGTCTTTTTATATCTGTAAGCATTGTAGGCCAGTAAAATAGTGATTTGGCTTTCTGGGACATAGTAGAGAAACCCTGGATGACGGAATGCAACCAGTTTATGACGATTGGTATGAAAGAGATTATTACTAATACCTGGTCGTTAGTCCAATCCTGCTGTGTTCTTCGGGTTTTACCTCGTCACAGACCTACATATATATTACATTTGATTGCATTATTCTGATACACATACTTTAAAATATACTTTTGCTTTAGGGTTTCTGCTCGAATGTTTATTGTTTTTGCCTAGCCACTGACCCTGTTTCCGTTTCGAAGTGTTTATGTTTGGTGTTTATTGTTTTGCTTATCGCGTTGACACTTGCTTTGTTCGTTTGTAACAGTTCTGCGCTCCGACCCAGATATTCAATGCTCGCGATCTCTTGGGTTAAGGAATTTTTCTTGTTTAGATACGGTTTTAACAATAGGCACGGATGTTTCTATATTTTTTTAGTCTAATTAATGGTTCTTTGCAGTATGGTGCGGGATTTTCGGGATAATGCGTCAGCTATGATATTGCTTTCCCAGGTAGATATCTTATCTTGGCTCCAAAGACCTGAATGATCATTTGTCACCGAGTTCCTTTTGGGCTGTGATTAAAGCCTTTGAAAAACTCGGTAAAGGACTCATGTTCAGATAAGGACTTTATCAGGATAGCCATAGATTATGAACTTAAAATGTACTAGTGTTAAAGATACCTAGCCCTTCCTTGCCTATTACTGCATATTACTTTCAGAGGGCTTTAGTTTACGTGAATAAAAAGTTATAGGAAAGAACTGTTTATCATATTACTGAAGTAATACCCTCTTACCCTTGTCTGAGGCGTCTGTTGCAATAAAAAAACTTCCTTATTTAAATCAGGGATTTTTTAAGTTAGGTAAGCTGCATTATTCCGCTTTTAAGATATCGAACGCCTGTTGATGCTTTTTAGACCATAATCAATCTACGCTCTTCTTCGTAAGATCTGTTAAAGGAGCTGTCATGATTGAAGAGTTACTATTTTACATACGATTGTAATACCCACTAAAGCGCAAAAGTGCTGTATCCCCCTTTTACGTTAATAAGTACCGTAAAGTTATGAATAGCCGACACCTTACCATGGACTACTTTTTTAAAGACCTTGACCAGACACATAAAACCTAGTATAAACTGTTTCGGTTTTTAAAAAACTCACATTTAGATATTTTACTCTGAGATTATTTGTCTTTGTCTCTGTACACTAGCTCTACTTTCTTTATGTGAATGTACTTCTAAGGTATTAGAAAAGATTACAAGATCAATCCATATAGGCATGTAGGGTATCCCCTAAAAATCTCCACACACTATATTGTAAATTGGGGTGCAACGTAAGCCGGAGGCATACGTAAAAATTGATAATGTCCCCTGAGTGTGCTGAAAAAAAAAACGGTGTATGAGGTACAATCACTTAGGTAATGGTATCAGGTAAAAGCCTTTAAGTAAGTCCAAGTTGGTGAAAAAAATTTATTCTAACCTAACAGAGATAAGATGTCGTCGGTACATCGCACTGGAAACTATCGGAAGTCGTTTCCTTGTTTAAGCGACAGAAATCTACGCAGATACCGCCAAGTCCGATCTTTTATGGCATGACGTTTGAGGGAAAAATATATCCGGGCTTATTTGATTTCCTAATGACTCCTATTACTAACATTTTTCAACATACGTCATTTATCTCTATTTTGAAATTTCATTGAAAGTCTACACGAAGGTACGTACGTATTATAGCTTAATGTTTTGTCCCTTAGACCGTATTTTGTGTTAAATTACATCCGTTTTTTCCCAGAGATCACTCGCTAGTGGAGAAACTTCCTGGTATTCAGATAAAAGATAAAAAAAATTTCTGCTGAATCACCTCTGCTTGAATGACTTTACGGATATTACTTCAGATAGATTATCAGAGAGATTCATCCACGACTGGTTGGGCGTGAGTAAAAAACTTAGCAACAATAAAAAATGCGATATTTATAACTTCCGTATCCACGATATGTATATTAGGGCTTTGTCGCGGAAATCTTTTATATTTCAGAGTGTCGGGAAGGATTAAAATTTCATTTCCCAGCAAAGTCTTTTTACACGCACTAAGGCATTCGAGGGTGCATGCTTCTCGAGATTTTGCGTGCAAAGTACGACTGTGGTTGTGGGAGAATTCTGTTGGGTCATTTGAACAATGTTACGATTTATGAGACAAATGTATTGTTCTTTATAATAAGTTATTATTTGATTAACTGTCTCATTTTTGTTCAAACGGATTTTAATATGTTTGAAGGTTTTATAGGATTTTCCTTTGATAAACACGCCTTATTTTGCAGGATGTAAGATAATATTTTGTATACCCTAGATGAATCTTACAATTACACTAGATACAGATCAATGTTTTTTATAACTATAAAGGTATCTGTAAGCGCTCGCTTATCCGGACTTCTCATTAGAGAAGTTCGAACAACAGACGGTGAGTCCGTAAATACAAGATATTGCGTGTACTAAAGAAATAAAACAAGATATTCTAATTTTTACGGCGCGTACAGTTGGGCTTAATCCACCAGTATTTATTATAACTTAATGTATTAAAATTAAAACGAAAACCTGCTCTGATTACTTATACGGTCGTGTGTTTCATATATATATATATATATTATGACGATTTTATTTACAAAAAAATACATTGCTAATTTAGCACATTGAATATATGTTTACATATATATATATATATATATCTATATATATATATATGTGTGTGTGTGTGTGTGTATATATGTGTGTGTGTGTGTGTGTGTGTGTGTGTGTGTGTGTACAGTAAATTCGCTTTTATCAACTCATATCAATTTTAAATGGTGACATTGTACTTTGGACTTTATTACCATTGCTACTTTACTGTAGTTTCTGGAAAAGAGAACATTTCCTTTATACTTTTATTATCACCAATTCCGTTTAAATAAGTAAAACATTCTCGTATAAATTATTTACATGTGTATTCACATACGCTTTCTCACTCTCAAGAATACTGAACAAAAGGCTTTGATATATTCACTGACAGGAAGAAAACAGAATAACTAAACCTACAATGTCTTTTGTGATGGTCAGACTTCCAAGAAACGTAAAGTTTTATTGCAATCATATCACATATAACTTTATCATTAGAGATTCCTCACTTTGTCAGACACTTGTATAAATGATGGGTTCTAAAATCTTGAGTACGAGTTTTTGCGTTTGTATCCATTTACGTGAACCTGTGGATTTACTTTCCTAAACAAGAGTTTGAAGGTCTACATTCCTTAAAGCCTTTACACTCATTTCACTCATTTATTTGGTGAAGTTAGTGTTGCTTTGAAAAAGGGCTAAACCTAAGAATATGTTAGTGGGTGGGCACTGGGCTTTTCCTTTTTTATTTTTATTTTACTTTGTCATCACGTATAAAATATCATACGTGTATGATGTACACTTATTTATTCAGCTCTATGTTTAATCTATCAATAATTGTTCATACATAATGAAATTATTATTAAATAAAACACGATTTATTTCATATTTTAGCGAATATTTTATTATTGTTTTTAGCTACAACAACAAATAGTTTGACAAATTCTGGCGTATTCAAGAAGTAATGCCTTAGTTATATTTAAACCATCTACAGACCTTTTGGGCTAATTTAATTTAGTGGGTGGGCAATTTAACATGTTACGTTTAGGCCTGTTTTGGCCTCTGCAGATTCAGACTGAAATATTCAACAGTCTATCGTTATTTGCTTTATGGAGAACGATTTAGAACTAGAGCAAATAATACAAAAGAGATATTTCATGAAGAGTTTCAGTAGAATTTATAATAACAGATAAAACTATAAATACGTTTATCCTTTTCATTTCTTTACCTATGCATGATTTTTAGAGCCTTATGTAGATATGTGAGGATTTTTTACAAATTTTTTTAATCATTTTCCGTTAGAACACTGGGAGTGTCCCGAGAGTTATAGATGAATGTTGAATTCTCTTTATTGCTGTCATTATTGCGGATAGATGCAGACAAACATGCACGTGCAACCACCCACACATGCATACACATATACACGCACGAGCACACACACACACACACACACACACACACACACACACATATATATATATATATATATATGTGTGTGTGTGTGTGTGTGTGTGTGTGTGTGTGTGTGTGTGTGTTATATATACTGTGAAAACCAAATGCTCGAACTACTTTAATATTACCTAAATACCATTGTATACCCTGAAATGTCATATAATCGATATCCTCCCTATTCCATTGTAGGCACACAAGAAATCTCATAAAATATGCGGAAACGTCTCAAAGAGGAATGACTGTTGCCTTGAAATGAACAGCAAATCAATAGCCAGGCTTTAAATCACTGGACTTACCAGACTCTTAGTTGTCAGGTTAGACTTCAATTCTTTATTATACAGCCACACAGCCTAAGACCAATAGCAGCAATTTTCTACCTAAGTCACAGGATAATATTTGTAGTTTTAGACTTTGTAACTGGTGTTAAATTCTTTCGATGTGTTGTTGAAAAGACGCAATTTTTCCAGGATAAATTTCCTACTATATTCCCCATTTTTTAAAGAATGGAACAGACCTAGACAACCATAACTGCCCAAACAATTCTAATTAGGAAGAAAATGATCATCGAAATATTTCCAACACATTCTTAACAATCCCTGAATAACCAAGAAGTTATAACTCTACATCTTATTAGTCTGTATAGGCTGAATGTAAGAAATAAAAATCCATAATTATCATTCAATGTTGCTCGATCTATAAGTTATACTCTTTTTCAATTCTAACTTTATCTTACACTTTAGTATCTGTTTCGAAAATGCAGAAATGTGGAAAACCTCTTCACTTAAAAATTTAGGCTACTTTTTGCAAACCAGAAGCCAAGTACATTCATTTTAAGCAATGTTAAACACTAGCATATGAAAGCGTATTATACTTCGTAAAATGAGGCTTTATAATTACAGACATATTGAAAAGAGAAGTGAAATGGAAAGGTATCAATTTCGAAATGTAAATTTTGAATGCCTTTTCTGATAAAAAATATCTCTCTCTCTCTCTCTCTCTCTCTCTCCCCTGTAATCACTGTTTTTTAAATTTCTCACGACTGAACCATTTCATGGGTAGTCTAGTAAAGAAAATCCAACTGTTGCTGCCCTCCTTTTATATTCATATACGAAATACAACTAAGCAACATTTTTGTATTATTTTAGGTTAGGAAGCTTTTAGCAAATCGCATTTTTACCAGGCATATATCAAATGAGGATCAAAGCAGCAAATAGCGCCCGGTTTAGTCGTGAAAGTAATTAAGCGTTTTTCATTCAGTTATTTATCGACCCAGTTGCGTTGGAAATTTTTTTACATTAGGGTTTTGGGAAGAATAGAAACGAAGAAGCAATTATAACGATTACTGATAGCAGAAGGCGATGTGATCACTATTTATTATATGAAATTTTATATTTTTTAGTCATCTATAAAATAAAATCATTGTACCGGCTTCTGTTTGTCAGTCCGTCCTTCTGTCCGCCCGCCCTCAGATCTCAAAAGTACTGATTCTGGAGGGCTGCAAATCGGTATTTTGATCATCCACCCTCCAATAATCAAACATTCCAAATTGCAACCCTCTAGCCTCAGTAGTTTTAAAATTCATTTAAGGTTAAAGATGGTTATGGATCGTACACCTGGCAGCGTTTTCCAGAACCGTGGGACGCACCCTCACTCTACTGCATGTGGTGAGCAACTGGAGTCTGAATAGTTGCCGATCAGTCATGATGGTTTTATACAGCTTTATACGTTGTACAGAATCTTCGGCGCTCTTTTTTTTTTTTTTTGAGACTGGAAATGTACGATGTTTTGGGAATGAAAACGTTTGTGTTTTCTCAACGTAGACGGAACGTTTTCGAGTGGAAATGATTGGTTATTCAGCATCCATATCATTTGTTACGAACTTGGACCTTTCAAGATCCGACTCCTATGGCATATGTTTACGAGAGTACAAAGGCCTAAAAACACATCGTAAGAGGAGTGCAGTTCCCACCTCCAATGTGGCTAATCTACTCAACGGTATTCCAAATGCATTCATCGAAAAATGTAGTCTCGCTACTCTAAATCTATATGAAAATCCCAGATATTCGAGGTCTGAATTCTCCATTCCGTGCCATTGTTAAGCAAAACATGAATCTTTAAAGAATGCGAAAGATTGTATATAGAAAAGATAGCAGTATTTTCAAAAGAATATGAGAATTCTTTGAGAACATTTCAAGAACAGTCTTTTTGCATACTGAATAATTTACAAAGAATATTTGCCATCCCATTAGCTGACTCATTAATATGATTACTCATATGTTTCATGATAATGGTTTCCGAAACTATTATGTACATGCTGCTTAATGTCAGGGAGAAGATGAAAAACGATTATTAGGGGTCTTATACAACGCTTGAAAGTAAATGTTGCAAATTATTCAACAAATAGTCCTTTTATTATCGTGATAATGATAATCACGGGATCCAGATGGTTTGGTAACGATTCATTTCTAAATTTTCCATTTTTTGCGATACAGAAGAAATCAGTCATCTTAAGAGCCGAGTAATTTGCAGCATTTACTTTCATCCGCTGCATAAGACCCTTAATAATCATTCCTCATTAAAAGTCATAATAAACTCTTGGTATCAGTTCATTCACAATTAAAAGAAATCGATAGAATGTCTATCAAACAATTATCTCAGAATATTTCACGCATCGTATGGAAGTAAGAAGGAAAGAAGAGTCGACTTTTATCGCGTTTTGCTTTCATTCTATTTTGTCTCATTCGTCATGAAGATGTTCCTTAAAATAATTTTCTTTTCACAAATTTGACTCATTCCGGAAATGATTGAGTAAATGCTAGCTTCATTTTTGACTGGGTCTTGACTCTAGGCGCAAAAAATCCTTGCGAACCTAAAGGCAAATTACCGAAAAATGAATTATCTTTCACAGATACTTTTCAGCGCGGAATATATTTTCGGAAATGGTTGTAAAAATATTTTATTCCACGAAATCGTGTGGTTTCGGCTCATTTATTACACAGTTCGATATTGAGCTTCTTAAATCGGACTAGAGCGTATTATGGTTGGTCTCGTATCCTTTGGCCATTGACGAAATATGCGATTGTTAAGTATACTTAACGACATTCCAGTAAGGACATTGAGAATGATGCTTTTATACAACGATAATAACCATAAGCATTGCAGCATTTGCCATCGTTAATAGTACATAAAACATAGTTTTATGTACTTAGACCACTTTTACTTTTTTTGTATGTATGTTTTGTTTTTTTTGCGTTGATAGCATGATTAATTTGATAGGAATGCTGAATATTAAGTCTTGTGAATTAAGAAATTAAGATGAATATAAAGTTGTGCTGAAACATTGACGCCCCTTTACACACACATACATACACACATATATATACATACATATGTTTTGGGGTGTAAATGTTACAGCCTAACTTTATATGCATTCCTTTTCCAGGGTTTTTGTACCTGAGACGAAATTGCTCTATCACTATATATTTGTATATATATATATATATATATATATATATATATATATATATATATATAATATATATATATATATATATATATATCGAGATACAATGTCCTTTAATATCTAATTCGCTCTACCTCGGAATTAATATATTTTCATATATGCTTAACGAAGGGGAATTTTTTCTCGATATAGACTTGCCTGGACCAGGGCGCGAACCCATGGATCCTTTCAAATCCAGGAACGTCAGTGAAGCTTTTACCTACTACATTGTAGCTCGATATTTGTATATGAATCACGGAAATGTGATTTGACTTATATAAATATATATATATATAGATATATATATATATATATATATATATATATATATAATATATTATATATACATATATATATATATATATATATATATAAATATATATATATATATATATATATATATATATATATATATATGTATATATATATATATATATATATATATATATATATATATATATATTATATATATATATATATATATATATATATATATATATATATATATATATATATATATATATATATATATATATATATATATATATATATATATATATATATATATATATATAAGTATATATATATGTAGATGTGTGTGTGTGTGTGTGTGTGTGTGTGTATTCCATTGTATGCTCACAAGAAATCTCGTGAAATATACTGAAGCGTCTCAAAGAAATGTTCCCTTCAAATAAACAACAAATCAATATCCAGGCTTTAAATCCCTTTATTTGTTAACCCTCAGTGGTCAGATTAGATCTCACATCTCTAACTACTTTACTGTTTGGAACTGGTGTTAGCATCTTTTGATGTCTTGTTTGCATGATGCAATCGATCAAACATAGAGTTCCTGCAGTATTCCGCAGTATTCCCCATTTTTATGAATGGAGCAGAAACTTACAACTGCCCAAAACAATCCAAATTAGACAGAAAATAACTTCTGGAAATTATTCCGTCACCGTCTTAAGAATCCCTGCCTAACTAAAATGTTGTAACATTACATCTTATTAGTCTGTTTAGGTTGAATGTATAAAAAAAGATATCCAATAATTATCTTTCAGTGGTACTGAGAGTGTAAGTTCTACTCTTTTTCAAGAGTTCTACTCTTTTCCAGTTATATTTTGTATGTTTTCTTGCTTCCACTTTAATCAAATGTGGAAAATCTTGCTTTTGAAAAACTGGAGCCAAAAGGATTAATTTTAATTTCGCAAAATAACTTTATCATTAGAGACATATCAAAAGAGAAATAGAATGGAAAGCTAGCTATTTCGAAATGTAAATTAAGAACGTATTTTCTGATAAAGACTCTCTCTCTCCTCTCTCTCTCTCTCTCTCTCTCTCTCTCTCTCTCTCTCTCTCTCTTCTCTCTCTCTCTTCTGTAGTCACTGTTGTATATATTTCCCATGAACGACCATTTCAGAAGACGAGTGAAGGAAATTCAGTAACACTGTCCTCCTTTTGTATCCATTCACGAAATGCAACTGAACGATGTCCTTGCAGCCTTTTAGTTCACGAAGCGTACAGCAAATCATGCTGTTACAAACCACGTATCGAATGAGGATCGTATCTGCAGCAAATAACGTCCCATTGAATGGAGAAAGTAATTAAGTGTTTTTCATCCAATTATTCATCGACCCAGTTGCGTTGGAACTTTTTTTACATCTGGGTATTTGGAAGAATGGAAACGAGGAAGCAATTATAACGATTACTGATAATAGCAGGCGATGCGTTCGCTATTTTGAAACATGAAAATGTTCATGTTGTTTTTCGAACGAACTTTTAGGAATGAAAATGTACAATATTTTGGGACTAGAATTGTCTGTGTTTTGTAACATAGTTGGAACGTTTTGAATTGGAAATTGTTGATTATTCTGTATCCATATTATTTCTCAATCGCTTTGGGCTCTCAGGATCCAACTCCTTTTTGAACTTGTATACGAGAGTGCAAAGGACCAAAAACACATTTGCAATTCGTCAAAAAAAGTCTTACTAATTATAAAAGAATTCAATGAATTACTCAAAAGTATTCTATACTTCATAAGAAGCTATGCTCCTGAAAATCTACCATCAAGTTGCTGTGATTAAAGTACAAAATATATCCTTAATAAAATCATAAATATTTAAAAGCTCTGAATACTCCTTGGTACGCAGTTCCATTGTTAAGCAAAACATTTATATTTACAGAATGCGAAAGACATTAAAGAGCGATTGGATATAAAAAGATGTGTGTTTCCAAATAAATAAGTGAGAACTCTTTAAGAACAATTTGCAACGTAGCTAAGGTTACTCGGAAAATTCTTGCTGAATACTCTAGAAAGAATGTTTACATCCCATCAAATAAGTTTTCATGATTGTGCTTTTAAACTATTAGTGACGTATGTTTAATGTTAGGGAGAGAAAAGAATGGAGAATGATTATTAAGTATATTATACAACGCATAACCGTAAATGTTTAAAGTTATTCAGAAAATAATTGTTTTATTATCACGATAATTATAATCACCTGTGTCAGATGGTTTGGTAGCGATTTATTTATAGATTATCCATTCTTTTGCGATGCCTGAAGTATTCAGTCGTCTTTAGAGCAGAACACTTTGAAACATTTACTCTCATGTGTTGTATAAGACCCGTAATAATAATTCCTTGTTAAATGTCATCATAAATTCTCGTCATAAATTCGCTCACATTTTAAATGAATCATAAAATATCGAACACTTAAAAAATATATTTCACGCATCGTATCGAAGATGGAAAGAAGGGTCGACTTTTATTTCGTTTTACTTTTATTCTATTTTATTTTTACGTATCATTAGAATATTCCTGAAAGGAATCTTGTTTTCGCTAATTTGACTCATTCTGGAAATGCTTGAGTAGCTGCTAGTTTTATTTTTTACTGGATCTAGGCGCAAAGAAAAAATCCTTGCGTAGAAAAAGTAAATAATCGAGAAGTGGAATATTTTTTCATAAATACTTTTCAGAAATTCGATCTCGTCTTCAGGGTGAAATATATTTTCGAAAATGGTTGTGACAAATCTTATTAGTCGGAATCGATGGTTTTGTCTGATTTATTGCAGTTCGATATTGAGCTTCTGAAATCAACTTTTAAGGTACTATGACTGGTTTCTTATCCTAGGACCAGTGACGAAATATCTGAGAGTTAAGTGCACTTAACGACAGTTCAATAAGAACTCAGATAAAAATATGATTTTATATACCACGATAATAGACATAAATATCACAGCACTTGACCTTGTTTTTAATGCACAAAATATAGTTGCAAAAGGCGTTCTGACCAAAAAATACTTAGACGACTTTTAATTATTAATGTTATTATTATTTTGGGTTGATAGAACAAGTAATCTGATAGGAAGCCCTAATATTAACTGGGTATTGCCCAGTTATAAAAAAACATCCATACAAATGTACAATAAGCAAATTCAGACTTAAGAAAAGACAGAAGTCCAGTGAAATTGTGAAGATTGTGAAAATTAAATACAGCCAAGTTGTAACGGACCCGAATTTATTTCGTATAAATGAATAAATATGAGGTAATGTGGAGCAATTTCGTCCCAAGTATTATTTACACCCAATATGTATATATATATATATATATATATATATATATATATATATATATATATATATATATATATATATATATACATAATACACATATATATAATATATATATAGGATATATAGTATATATATATTATATATATATATATATATATATTTGATGTATATATATATGTGTGGGTATATAGATAATATATATATATTTAGTTATAGATAAATATATATATATATATATATATGAATATATATAGAATAATATTATATATATAGTGTATATAATATATATATATATATATATATATATATATATAGATATAAAATATATATATATAATATATATATTATATATATGCTATATATATATTAGAGATATATATAATACATATATATGTATATATATATTTTTATAATATATATATATATATATATATATTATATCTATATTTATATATATATTTTATATATATACATATATATAAATATCTATATATATATATAATATTATGTGTGTATATATATATAAATTAAATAAATAATTAAATAAAATACGTATTGGGAGCCTTGTAGTCCAAAACGTAAAGAAAGGAAATATTAAGAGGGAAAAATTGAAAATAGAGGGCTTCTGACTTACCTTAGATAACTATAATAAGGATTGATTTGGTTCTGGGAGGTCGCCAGGAATACTCAGCTGTTTAATTTACATTACGTTTATTTACAAAAGAACACGGACTGGCCTGGAATAAGGCAAGGCAACTTGGCCACACGTGGTCAGAGCGCCGTATAAGGTCTGGACCACTCCTATCTCTCACAATAGGGAAAAGCTGGCCAAAATCAAATCTAATTCAGTGCTGGTTTCCAAAATTGATAATAGGTATCTTGCGGTAAGGAAACACTGGGGAAGTAACTCTAGTGCTTAAATGATATATTCAATGAAGACTTTGTCTGGGACGATCACAAAAGGTGGCATGTGGCCACGAGATAGGAAAGGAACAAAGGGATGTTCATTTGAGAATTAGGAGTTCGAATTGGAAAATGTGGAAGAGTTTATTTGACTCGGAGGAAAAGAACTGGCAATATGACTGTAATTCAAGATATACCTGGATGCCTATGTAGTGGACCTTTGGAGAATATGGTGTCGGCTTTGTCAGAGGTCGGGGCGCGCGAGTTATCCCCTTTGTAGGCCTATAGGCAGGCTGGTTTGGACGTCTGTCCTAGGTCAAGGACTGAGCTGGACGGAGCATGGCACTGCTCAGTGCTGCCAAGTGGCACTGGCAGAGAGTTGACGTCAGGCGTACCTGGGACGGGTACCAGAGGTGCAATACCTCTCAGCGTGCCCGTGGTGATGGGGGACAGAGGTTCCTGTCTCTGGTGGAAGGCTGAGCCTTTTTGAGAATTAATAGTGTCTGCTGCTTGTAGCTTGCTAGGGCACCTAGACCAATTCGTGGAGTGCCCTATTACGCTGCAGGTTTTGCAGCGGAACTGTGAGTGATCAATCTCCCTCCTTGGTGACAGGGGAGACTGTTGGTGGCCGTACTTCCGGGAGGAAGTAGGTCTTGGATGGCTCCTTGCTTTGGAGTGATTGGCCGTGGGGTTAGGACCCCTAGGTTTTTGGAAATGAGAGGGGGACTTCATGTCTTGCCCTAGGAGGTCATAACCTCCTGGAATGTAGCTTGCAACTGCAAGATTGGAGAAGTGAGGTCTGGTGACCCTCAATGTGACTGTCAGAAAGATCAGCTTTACGTGATTGATGCCTTCGATTGTAATGAGTTGATGTCTGTCAACATTAGCCCCATGAGGGATTCGGTCTTCCCATATTAGGGAGATTTGAGCGCCAGAGTTGTCAAAGGCTCTGACGTGGCTTGGAGGATAATGGTTTTGGAGGGGTGCGACAGTGATAGGCCCCTTAGCCGGGGGCCCTAGTGAAGATGAATTGGTAATTGCCATTGCGATGGCGGGAATATTGTGATTAGCGCACCCTCCGTAATTTGCAGACATGTGACCCTTGCGACCACAGTCCCGGCAGAACTTGTTCCAGAACTTCTTCCGTGGCACTGGATGATAAGGCCGAGATGGCACCACAGGTTGCGAATCTGTGGGGTCACCAAGGCTTGCAGTGTGCTCTGGCACAGGTGAAGAGTCCTCTCTGGCAGTGATTTGATGTGGGGAGGTTAAGTAATCCTCCTTTGAATTTCCCTCCGGAACAAGTCCGGGGTTAGCTGGTTGGCTCACTTCCGAAATGGAGAAGGCAGGCGGTGAAATGGTAAGAGGCTGGCAGGATGCGGCAGGAATCTCTAGATCTAGCACTGGGTCAGGACCAGGCTCACGAATAGAAATGATGTCAGTGACATCAGAGGCACTAGCCTCGGAATACAAAACTGAGGTCTGGTTATTGGGCATGCTGCAGGGTCCGGTGCATCTGGTAGTGGGAGCTGTGTCCAGGGGAGATATGGTTTTAAGAGATCACAGCCCAAGATGACCTGATAGACATCATGAAACTTGTCTACTACTTCCAGGCGGCATAATGTGACTTCCCTGGTCTCCTGGTCCAACAAGGGCATTTCTACCTTCAGAAGGACTGAAGGAACAGAATAGCGGTTGCCATCTATCCATTCGAACTGAATGGCTTCATCCTTCTGGATTTTGGAACCCCTAGGCAATGCCTTTCTTGAAATGAGGGAGACCTGGGCTTCAGCATCGGCCATGATGTGTACCCACCGATGGGCTGTAGGAGACTGTTCATCAGGTAGGGCTACATGGTAGCCTTGGAGAAGTTCACCTTGGAAGCTCTCATCCCAAGGTAGGGATCGACTTGGGCACTGGTTCGGAATCCACTGCATGCCCACGCACACAACAAGTGGTGCAGAACCTCCACAACCACCTCTTACCGGAAGTCCAGCTCATGGTCTCTGGCTTGGAAGCAGGGAAGACATTTCCCTTAGGCTATGCAGTGGAGGCTGGGACCGATATGAAATGAAAGCCAGGAATAGTACTGGATGGATGGGAGTGCCTACTTGGTAAGGTGGCACTCGCCTAGAGATGGGTTCTGCAAATGTGGTAATGAAAAAATGTCTGAGAAGACTGGGTGCTCTGTGGCACTTGGGAAGTGTCCCGTAAATGGGTGGCACTTCTTGAGCGGCACCTTCTGATGAGGTGAGAAAATATAATGGAGTGTGGTGTGTAAGTTCACACTTAAGGGCGTTCCTAAATCTGGGATACATAATGGAATGGCAACCTGTAGGTCCTATACAGGTGCACAGGGCTGGTATTGCGGCACTTATGGAGGCAATCCTTGGTTGGGTGCTCCGGAATAGCAGATAGGCAGTTGAATGGCTACCTGTACATCCTGTACAGTTGCACGGCACTTATGGAGGCATTCCTTGGACAACATTAGTAGTGCTGGAATCGTCGGCCCTTTCTGGATGGCGTTCCTTGGTTGAGTGTTCCGAAGGAGTACTGATCCTTTTACATGGACACACTAATGAAATGGTCGTTCCGTAAAGGTGGATATGTAGATAAATACTACCTGTACGTCCTGTACAGGTGCACGACACTTATGGAGGCGTTCCTTGGACAGCACTAATAGAGTGCTGGTAACATGGCACTTATGGAGGCGTTTCTTTGGTGAGTGATCCGGAAGGATAAGAATCCTTACACACGGAAACACTGATGAAATGGGCGTTCCGTAAGGACGGAAACGCAGGTAAAGCGCTACATGTACATCTGCTATAGGTGCAGTGGCACTTATGGAGGCATTCCTTGGACAGCACTGGTTGCGTGCTGGTATTGCGGCACTTATGGAGGCGTTCCTTTGGTGAGTGATATACGCAGGTAAAGAGCTACCTGTACGTCTGATACAGGTGCAATGGCACTTATGGAGGCTTTCCTTGATTGCAGTGATAGCGTGCTGGTGTGTCCCGTTGGACGACACTAATGCAGTATACTCAAATATACCAAAGAGAAATGGCACTCTGTTTGTGGCAGAGTGTAACGGCAGAGGAGAGAAAGTAAATGGGGGAGTACTTCTGCAGCTAGTCGATGGACAGTGTCATGGATTAGTGGCACTGTAAAATGGTAGGGCCTGTGGTGCACTGGTGGTGGCCAGTCCTAGACTGGTAGCAGCTTCCTTGTATGGAAGTAATGAGGTTGCGTTGGCACACTGTGCAGTTTGTGCTTACAGTATACGCAAGTCTTTTGCAATAAAAAATGGAAAAGACCACTTGGGCAACGACAGGTAACAGTAAATTGAAAATGCTCAGTTCTTGGTAGAAGTACTCGGTAAATTAAATAAATGCTTGCAAGACTGCGCTAGATTATGAGTGATTTACAACGCGGTTACATTAACAATTCTTCTAATGTACTTTACTAAGAGTTATATTTACTTTAGGTAAGGTAACTAGCTCCCTGTGACAAGTGAAATGACGGTAAGGATTTTGAACTGATGTTAGCAAACATTTGTAAAAGAGGTTACGTTAAGTCTGAAGTGAAATGAAAACTTTCGCTCGGCGAGCGAGTGAGCGATGTGAAGTGAAACATGCGGGAAGGTGAGCAGAGCAGGGGTTTGGAAATCAGCTGATTGCTGTAAACGGAGTGCACAATTTACAACAACAAAATTCTAATTTCTTATTCAAGGCGAATTAACATTAATTTTTCTGGCAGAATGATAGATACTAGCACTGAGATTGATATTATTTATGTTAAAGCCTGAAGATTTACGTTTTTTGGCTTATCATTGAGATAAAGCTTTAGGTGGTAAATGAATGCTTGACTTTGAACACGAGTTTGGCTGAAAGGGGCTGGCCGCGCATGCGCAGCTGATGCGCTGGGAAGCTAGGCGAGCGTGCTGTGGTTACCAACGCTTGAAATGATAGCTAAGTTAAAACGAATTCCCCTAACATCTCACAGACAAAAGAATTGTACACTTCTTTTGCCATAACTATTAGTAGAACACTACTAACTAGCTAGGCTTGCTAATACATGCAATGAACCCTGGCAAAGCACTTCCTAGTTTTAACTAGTACTTTCTGGCATCTGTCTACCACACACACACGTGTGTCATCTCCTCCAACTAACTGAATCCTGCTAACGGAAGGAATTCGCGAAGGCTAATTCGCGCGATGCTAAAATAAGGCTCTGGCGCTTTCGCCGTTACACAATAATATCTCTAACTGAGAGAGCACACTTATTTAAAACACTTTTAAAATAACTCCTTAACGTAACTTACAGCTAACAATGGTTATAAGAAGAATCATATTAAATGAATGATATGCCTTACTGTGAGTCTTGCGTGTCTCCTGCGCAATTATGAATGATTTCTTTTGATTTACGCTTTGTAAAAGTAATTTACAGTTTACGTTTTTTAAGGGGATAATGCGATTTACAAGCTTTTAAGCAGCTCCGGATTCGAATCCTTGCAGGGTTGCCACTTTTACGTATTGGGCGCCTTGTAGTCCCAAACGTAAAGAAAGGAAATATTAAGAGGGAAAAATTGAAAATAGAGGGCTTCTGACTTACCTTAGATAGCTATAAAAAGGATTGATTTGGTTCTGGGAGGTCACCAGGAATACTCAGCTGATTAATTTACATTACGTTTATTTACAAAAGACAATGGACTGGCCTGGGATAAGGAAAGGCAACTTGGCCACACGTGGTCAGAGTGCCGTATAAGGTCTGGACCACTCCTATCTCTCACAATAGGGGAAAGCTGGCCAAAATCAAATCTAATTCAATGCTGGTTTCCAAAATTGATAATAGGTATCTTGTGGTAAGGAAGCACTTGCGAGGAGATGTCGCATGTGACTCAGCAAATCTGGAAATCGAATTCCCAGATTAACCACAACAAAATAAAGACTTCTTGCACAACTTTGCAGTTAATCACTTTTGTCTAACACACACTGGGGAAGGAACTCTAGTGCTTAAATGATATATTCAATGAAGACTTTGTCTGGGACGATCACAAAAGGTGGCATGCGGCCACGAAGTAGGAAAGGAACAAAGGGATGTTCATTTGAGAATTAGGAGTTCGAATTGGAAAATGTGGAAGAGTTTATTTGACTCGGAGGAAAAGAACTGGCAATATGACTGTAACTCAAGACGTACCTGGATGCCTTATGGAGTGGACCTTTGGAGAATATGGCGTCTGCTTTGTCCGAGGTCGGGGCGTGCCAGTTATCCCTTTTGTAGGCCTATAGGCAGGCTGGCTTGGACGTCTCTCCTGGGTCAAGGACTGAAGTGAACTGAGAACGTTGTCGGGCACGAAACTTGGGTGTTGGGGCAGCTTCTCCCCCCAATGGCAGGTCATGCTGGGAACAGAACATATCGCCAGCAAAGGTTCACAGGAATAGGGATCTTTTAAGTAGGGCCTTAATAAGTAACCTAGTTAGTTTGTGTAATATTAAACCCCCCACCCCCTTGGGATATCGTCCCTAAATCGGTTTAAATGAGTCTTTATTCCCCCCGCTACTAACGGCTGGCGCTGGACATGCCAATGTCTGGCCTGAGTTCTCCCTCCTAAAGTCAGATGATCGGAGAATAATGGCTGCTCTTCTAGAACTAATTAAACATTACTGATTCTGTGACGACGAGGCAATCAAAACTCCGTAAGAATATATATATATATATATATATATATATATATATATATATATATATATATATATATAATATATATATATATATACTGTTGCATGTCAGCCACGATGTTGTTGGATCCAAGGTTTGAAATATCAGTTGAGTGACTAGATTAATGACCTGGCTCAATTTGGGTGCCTTAGCAACGGGATGACTTGATCAGTGAATGCATAGGACCATTGAAAAAGGGAGACAGCTAACAGAAAGTAGTCGTTTGAGTAGTGTGAAAATATGCTAGATACCCAAAGTATTGGTTAAAAGAAAACACTGTGCCTCCACTAGAATTAAGTATAATTTTCACTAAAATGCATGGGATATTACTGGGGCTACTATTGAATCCTGTTGCACTGTAGGATATGTTAAATAAGGATACAAACACAAAGTGCCACACAAGGTACGAGGATGATAATTAATTAGCTAGACCAATCTTAAAAGTTAACAATTAGAGTAAAACATGATTCCTTGGTGGGTCTGATACAGAACAGCTAAAATAAATACACAAAATAAACACCATTGAATTACAGACAAATAGACACAACTGCACTGCTGGTACAATCTGTAAAAAATTCAGAGTTGTAGTGACTGAAGACTTGGAATATTACAAAGAACTTTACTGTTGAGGCAACAGCTTGACACCAAGAAAGCACAACTATAATCTCTTCTTAGAATAAGACTATTACTGCTAAAGGGATTTATGTCGCTGCACTGGGTCACGTTTTCACTGCACTGGGAATTTGGGGAAACAAATTCAGTAGGGAGGATTTGAGGATATGTGAACAGGGTTGGAGAATTAGGTTAAGGAATAGGAGTTGGGATTATAGACACTGGCTTCAAATAGAAAATGCAGTTCTCACAGCACATTACCTGATATCAGGGTGTGATTGGATTGCTGATCATGCCAGGCCGCTGGAGGGGAGAGCATGATTGTGGTGTTGAGTATGAGTCTATGTAAGGAAGGGCTCGTAGGGTTTAAGTGTAAGCCAAGGTACTTGGTCAGATGAGTCTCTCTCAGCTCTAAAGGTGGACAACAGAGGTCCTATGATAGTTAAGGGCCTAGGGCTATCGTGGTAAGAGCCTCCTTCTTCTGAAACGGCTCCCTGCTGTACTGATATGTAAGGGCGATCCTAGTCCCTTATATCCCTGTCTGTGGCCGCTATCTTGGATGTTTTTGTATGGCGACTTCTTTTGTTCTGCTGTCAAAAGGAGGATCCTTTATATCCCCAGGTGGTGCTGGATAGAGAACAATATTTCGACAGAAATGAGTGTCACAATGAACAACAATGGAAAAGGGTGTCGCTGAGGAGAGGGTAAGGTTGAGAGTTACTTGGTTTGGAAAGGGTTCAGGTCAGACGAAAGTTAAATGTCCTGTGACAGGGTCGAGGGCTCAGCCGCTGGAGCGGTGGTGGTGATGAGTTATCGAGGCCATAGGGGTTTTTACACAATGGCAGTAGGAGCTTAGGTGTGGAGCTTAAGGTTTGACCGAATGCAGGTGGCCAATGAGTCTGGGTGGCGTGAAGTGCTAATGACTGCTGGAGGTCGTTAAAGGGGATTGTACAGAATTGAATAGGGAATTAGGCAAAAGACTTAAGGGATGTGGCTTTCTATAGAGTTATTATTTTCACAGCGTCTTGAGGTAAATTTTAAGCTTCGAAGGTATATCAAGTGGAATAAAACTATGGTGAACTTATTTTGACATTAATCTGATTTATGATGAAATTAAGGGCTGAAAAGCGAGACATTTGGGCGTCCATGATTTATTTGACAGTGAGACGAATTGGAATTATTTTTCCCTGGCACTCCTTTGTGATGGAAAGAAATAGCCTAGGGCAAAACACCTGGATGTTCTATACTCAAAAGCATGCCATATTTTCGCACTCTTACTTTACATATTCTTTTGGTTTTGTGAAATTGAAATGTGGTCGAAAAATGCAAGCGTCAAGAAGTCGCGCATGTGACTATATATATATATATATATATATATATATATATATATATATATATATATATATTATATATATATATATATATCTATATATAATAAATTGTATAATTGACGCCGAAATTGTCTCTAATTTATGGCTTCTTATACTACTTATATATATATATATATATATATATATATATATATATATATATATATATATATATATATATATATATATATATATATGCGTGATTTCTTGACGCTTGCATTTTTCGACCACATTTCAAAATATATACAAATATTTATATATATATTATATATATCATAAATTGTGTAATTGACGCCAAAATTGCTCTAATTTATGGCTTCTTATATGCTTAGATTGATGGGATGTATATACACGCACAATTAGTATACATGAATGAATAACTTGATCACGAAGTATATAAAACGTGATACTATGTATAAATAGAGGTAATGCCATGGAGGAAAACTGAAAGGCGAGAGAGCCAAGAATTTAGGCACAACTGATCATACAGAGCAAAAACATTACGCAAGTAGGCTTTATATCCAAACTGACATTACAAGATTAGCATAAGGTCCAATTCACTCTACACAAACGAAAAAACGCCTGAGGGCAAGATTAGAGATTTTAGGCAGCCACGCCTTGGAGGAACACACACGTGGTCAACAGATGATTCATCCAGAAAACAATACATTTTGGAAAACAAAGAAGCATAAACGACTTAGTAACATCCCGAAAAAATAGATTAAGGATTTAGGCACTGTGCCTTGTCAAGGGAAATTCTAATCGAAAAAGCAATACATTTTGTATTAGTTAACATGAAATTTACAAAAATGTTCCAAAAAATGAGTGAAAAGACGAAAATAGGATATAAATAATATATATATATATATATATATAATATATATATATATATGTATATATATTATATCTATAATATTATATAGAAGAGGAGAGAGAGAGACCGATCTGAGCCGAGAGAGAGAGAGATAATAATAACTACATATATGTGGGACTAATTAATTAGTAGTTCATTTATTTTAAGGTCCTTCATAAACATTTTACAAATATATGGGTCCAAATGGTACAATCCCAGACTAAGATATAGGTTATTTTTATTAGTGATTTGTATAATTGCTGATTCCAGTAAATTTCTTGAAACATAATCATTAGACTTAGCAATTACAGAGGTATCGCCCCAATTTATACAATGATATTTTTCGTTCAGATAGATAAATACTGCATCTGAAGTCTGGGCTGTTCTAACTGAATACATATGCTGCTTAATACGTACACATAAATTTTTACTTGATCCTACAGTACTAATAATTTGCCGCATAGGTTTGTTTTCCTTATGAGTTTTAACTAGGCCATATAAACAAGGAAATGGGGGACACTTTACAGTTAACTTACACATTTTTTTTTTTTTACCTTAAGAATCTGTTTCATACTGATATTAAAGTTTTTTTATTATTTAGTCCAACAGATTTTTGTGAGTTTTTTGTAAGTTGTTTCATCTTCTAATAAAGTAAGCATGCGTGCTATGTAGTCAGTTTTGTCCAGAACTACTAAATTATTGGATTTATCAGCCTTAGTAGTGTGTAAGCTATCATCATTCTTCAATTCTTTTAAACTTTTTCTGTAGCGAGCGGGAAAGTTATTTTCATGATAGGCATACGTAGCACTATATGTAATGCCTTTGATAATGTCTGAATGATTTTGTGGTAGGTCACAGTATTTTTCAAACTTATATAGAGATGTCGCTATTGATAAAGCTGAAGGTTTGTTACAAATGAAGAAAGACAAACCAAAGCCTAATGCACTCACTGCATTTTCACTTATTTGTTTGCTTAATAAGTTCGCTACACAATCACTTCTAGCATTATTGGTCCAATCACTGTTGTCGATAAGGTTGTTTAATTTTCTATCCAGTTTTCTAATCAATGTGTCTGTAATTCTATGAAGTTTTCCATATATTTCTTGTCTTAATGCGTGTTTGCCAGTCAAGCGGAATCCGAATAGTTGAAATTACGTCAGGCTTTTTCCAGTTCTTTAAATTTCTCCTTTTCCTCCAATGCCACATGAGTCACTTCTTGACGCTTGTATTTTTCGACCCCATATATAAACATACATATATATATACATATATATATATATATATGTATATATATAGTATATATATATATATATATATATATATATATATATATATATATATGAAGTAATATATTTGCATATATGCTTAACCGAGGGGTAATTTTTTTTTTTACACGATCATAGATTTGCCTGGTCCCAGACGCGAACCTCAGAAGCCCATTCAAATCCAGGACGTCAGTGGCAGCTTTTACCTACCTCACCACCGACCAGGCAAATCTATCATCGTGTAAAAAAAATTCCCCCTCGGTTAAGCATATATGAAAATATATTAAATTCCGAGGTAGAGCGAATTAGATATTAAAGGACATTGTAGCTCGATGTATGTATATGAATCACGGTAATGTGATATGACTTATATATATATATATATATATATATAATATATATATATATATATATATATATATAATATCTATATATCTATAGAAATATATATATATATTGTTAGAAGTTCGGTGTGATGCTGGTTGATATATATATATATATATATATATATATATATATATATATATATATATAATATATATATATATAATATATATATGCAACCAGCATCACACCGAACTTCTCTGTATTTTTTATTGAAACTGTGTGGTCCCGTAAGAGCCAAACTTTTGTAGTTAAGGGGCCATAGAAAGACCCTCCTTAAATATATTTCAGACGGACAAGACCCAATGAGCAATCAAGCCGATATTATTGGTTTAAGAGGGAATGGGTCTTTACGGAAAAGATATTGCATATTGAGTATCTTCACTCAACTATCAACTAGAGTACGCCAAGAAAATATAGGGCATATTTATATTCTATTCCCTTGTGTTATAGACGAAAAATAAAAGCTGAATCTGGTAAAGGACGGGATTAAACGTGAAGAGGAATAAAGTATTTCTCTCAGCGTACTGCATAAGATACTCCGGTATATGACAAAGATTGCTAGCAATCTTAATGGTGGCTGTAAATAACAAGTTATTTATAAATCGTGGAAAATCGATTATTCTGCGTTAAATGGTTGTTTGAGAGAGGTTTATGAACAGAAAACTGCTCTATACCTAATGACGCAAGTTTTCCTTTTGAAAAATCTTCAGCATTTAATAAAATAAGCATTCATACGAACGCACCAGATCCATTACAAACAACTGTTTTTTCCACTGATATATCTTCTGACATACTGCTTCTCACAATTGTATTTGCCATTTTACTCATTTATCTCTCTCTCTCTCTCTCTCTTATTTTATATAATATTATATATATATATATATATTATATATATATATATATATATATATATATAATATATTATAATATATACATATATATAGTGTGTGTGTGGAAATATATATATATATATATATATATATATATATATATATATATATATATATATATATATATATATATATATATATATTTCCAGGGCAACATAATTCGATGTTAATGGATTATTTGTGGGGTTCAGTACTTGGCAGTATAAAATGGCACGAGCAAAATTTACAACCTATTATATATAGCGAAATGTGTTACAAACCTATTACTTACTCTTAAGGATCATGGTGGGGAAGGGTTGATTTGGATTCAGAGCACCGACTTCAGATTCGACAAGAATTTGGAAGCAGAGTCGATATCAACTTGTATCTCTCGATGGTCTGGTGGTTGTGGCCCTTTTTGTCTTTAGTTCCTTCCACAAAAACGAAAGGTTTCTGCTCGTAATTTGGTTAGTGGCAAGAGGAGTTATCTTATGTAATTATTCCGTTCGGGAGTAAATTATTTCTAAAATGAATTAAATTGAATAGTAAAAGATTATTTGTTCCTTAATTTTTGAAATATTAATATGTCATGCTTAAATTATATATATATATATTATATATATATATATATATATATATATATATATATATATATATGTGTGTGTGTGTGTGTGTGTGTGTGTGTGTGTGTGTGTGTGTGTGCGTGTGTGTGTGTTTAAAAAAATTACAGTAGATATAAGTAATTTCTTTATATAAGCGAATACCACGGGAGGGAAAAAAAAAATGATAAAAATCCATACCGAACGCTTTCGCTTTATCGAGGCATTTCGCCTATTCATTTTCATGTGGTATTATTTTCTTGTCTATATATAAAATATATATAATATATATACTGATATTATCTATATCTATAATATAATATATACATATATATATATATTATATATATATAATACATATATATATTTGTGCGTGTGTGTGTATGCATGTATGTATATATATGAATTGTACGCAGTATAGATGCTCGGACAAAAGTACGTGTTTTCCCCTCAATCAATTTTGCTGTACTTACTTATGTATGTATGTAAGCTTGAAGTGGATAAAAAATGCAACGATTCCTTTTATTGTATTTAAGGGTTGTTTGTCTTTGCAAAATCTGGATCCAGATAGATTGGAGTCTCAACTTAATTGTCCAATTTCTTTCATGTTCATGAGCTTTGATATTCAGTTTTTTTAAATCAACCGTTCGCAGTTTCTCCATTTGGTTGTTATTTTTGGTGCCGGGTTCGGTGTGATGGAATGTAAGTTCGCATAATGACAGAGCAGTATTGGACTGGAAATGTAAAACTAGAAATGACAATTTTAATGATGAAAAATGGAAAAGGTAATAAGTGAAAGTTTTACAAGATCTTTCGGAGCGTGTAATCCACCTAATTCACGAATCCGACCAGTTCTTCTTATTATGCATACAGGTAAAGTAATACTGTAATGCTACTTTACCTGATGCAACAAAAACTGCTGCTGCCACAAATACCTTGAGTTACATCATAATTTTTGTACCATAAGCTCAGTACCATAGACTTTGAATATGGTTCTCCCAGTTTGGGTTTGAATTCATTTGGTTTACCGTATAATCAAGAATACTTTTTCTGCTTATTTGTTTCTGAGTTATTATGTATTTACCCATATTTTCTCTATTTAGTATTTATTTAATTATTTCCAATTGTGTTTAATTATGTAACCCATGAATCCAAAATTTTTAGTTTGTGTATTTTAATGAAAATCTACAGCTATATGTTTTTATAATATTGTATTACACTTTACAATTTAATAATTTCTTTCTTTTTTCTCTTTTAATTCTTCTCTCTTTTTCCTCTTTGTATGTACATTCTCATGTGTGTATAACTGTGTATGTGTGTATGCCCCTGTATCTGGTGAACCTATCTGCAGCATCTGTATGATTGATCGTTCATCTTTCCTTTCCTTAGATAATTCATACAGAATTTTCTCGTGCTTTGCATTCTGAATCAGGAGACATCCCGAGCTATCAAAGATTAATCGCGTCAGGGACGTTTTGGTTACGCCAAATAATTCACAGTAAAGAAGTCAGTCAGAGATTTTAAAAATATCTCTCCTCTTCGGTGAGAATTCCCTTAAGCTTCTATAGTTTTTAGGTTCACCAGGAGTCTTTAACTCCACCATACACGTACAGTCAAAAGTTTAAAAGTTTATGGCATACACTGCTCTCAATCACTTGTCCTCTTCTTAGCTATATGGAAGGTATTTCTATTTTCCCCAGGTCTGGATGGCGCAGAGATTGTAGTAAATTGCCATTTATCTTCATAACCTGCTTGAGTGATTAGCTACATTATGATTGTCGTTAGCGAGTGGTTGTTTTCTTTCTCTTTTCTGTGTTGTATTTGTTTACTCTTGAGATCGCGACTCCGAACTTTCAATTAGATTTAATAAAGCCCATCACATGAATCCTGGTCATCCAAATAAATCATGATATTTCGCATGAATCCAAATATTTTATATATATCCAAATATTTCTCACTGTAATGAAATTTCGCGTCATATTTACATGTCCGATTTTCAGATATCCCAAGCACGCAGTATTTCAAAAAGATTGACTGGGAAAATAGCAACAAAATATCTAGATCTAGAGATTTCAGTTTGAGTTCAAAGAGAAAAATGCCGAAACGGAATGTTCAAGTAGGTTAATCATTTAACAAATTTTTTTCGACGACATCTCTCCTTTGCAGAGGAGCAACTACTCTATTGTGAAATTTTGATTTATGCACATTCAAATAGTAAACGGTTGATATTACTATTTTGATGCAATGTAACTAATGAAATACATTTTGCGGGTTTACATTCTTGTAATGGAACGTACTCGCAAATGCACGTACATTT
>NC_087203.1:73211412-73221196 GCF_015104395.2 Macrobrachium nipponense | reverse complement strand
ACGTCATTATTTTCTATGAGCCAACAATAATATTTTATTCCTTCCTTTATTACGTCATAGAAGTACAATGAATCATGCACCGCTTGTGGGCCAGATTTACTCAGACTCTTTATTTTTCGCAGACATTCCGTGAGTGGATTAAATAAACCGAGATTACATTCTTTTTTGAAAATAAAATGATCGCGCTGATGTATTCAGGCTATTTACATCATGGAAAAATCACGAGAGAATGAAAACGAGGCATGTAAAAAAAATCGCCCGTAGCCTTTTGAGCCATTAAGCAGTCATCATGAATTTTTCCTTTTCCGGAATTATATTAAATTTTTCAATTATCTTTTCTAAACAGCAAAGAGAATATAAATTTGTTTCATTGTTAAAAAACGAGTCACAAAGATGGAGGAAATGGCGGAGTTTTTTATGTAGTAAAAAATGAAGGGAATTTATATAGTAATCATGTACTATAAGGTTTTAAAGCATATTTTCACGTGTTACCAAACCGAGTCGACACGAGCAATTTTCCAGTGAGGTTTAGTCACGTTGTAAAGATGACGATTTTTTTCCCAACTTCAGCAGAAAAAACTTCTTGAAGAAATGCGCGGATAATTCCTATGCAAACGCCTTTTATGTGTAGATAAGATTCTGTTTGCATATTTTTAGTGTGGATGTAAACCATGGATTAGTGTCAGTTTTATCTTCTTTTCTTATTTTTTTAAAATTAACTCTCATCTCTTTGAAGGGCGAAGTGACAGTAAATGGCTGCTTTAATCCTCAATAATTGCTTTTTCCTGGTTCTTACGCGTACCAATAGCAGTGTAAAACAAGACTTTGAAAATCCTTTATAATCAGAGAGTTAATTCCTCTTGCATCACGATCTCCGTATTATTTAGATAATGTGACTTTGTGCCAAATTGCTCAAGAATGACAGCTAAATTCACTTGATTATTAAAGTGATAGATATAAGCTGCATCGCAAAAGTTATGGTGAAAAAATGTTCTCCATTTAATACAAGAAGACACAGCGCCTCAGTGGCGTGATCGGTATGGTCTTGACCTGCCACCTCGGTGGCCACGACTTCGATTCTCGGGCATTCCATTGAGGTGTTAGAGATGTGTACTTCTGGTGATAGTTCACTCTCGACGTGGTTCGGAAGTCACGTAAAGCCGTTTGGTCCTGTTGCTGAATAACCACTGGTTCCATGCAGCGTAAAACCACCATACAAACAAACAAACAAAACACAAGAAGCCACGAGAAATAGTAAGTGGGAGTTGACAAACGACGGAGTTTGACGATGTACTGTTATTCAAGACTGTCTGGTTTAATGCTTAGATATTGTGAAGAATGTTTTTACATATTCTCATTTCTTGCTAACATTGAAAGATATTGAGAGACATTTTCAGTTCCCTCAAGGTAAATGAAATTCCTAAGCTTGGAATAGCTTCTCATTTCTCTGTGGGATTTATGTGCAGTATGAAAATGGTCTTAGAGCAACCGGGATTCTAATTATCATAGTTAATTTACCTAAGCACGAACACGGATGCCTTTATGGATTATTATTATTATATTATTCTTATTATTATTTCAGTAGATGAAACCTATTCATATGGAACAAGCACACAGGAGCCATTGACTTGATATTCAAGCTTCCAAAGAATGTTGGTTTCAACCTCCCACCGTAGACCCTACAACCACACTGCAGCAGTAACTGATCATGATACAGAGCCAGTGACATTTCATCGCTCTGAGGTAGGACGCGAACCCGAGACATTTGGAGACATTCGACGACACTAACCACTATACCAACGGACCAGCTAAATAAGCACTATAAAAAAAAAAAAAAAAAATCGACTTTACCGACCATCACCCCCACCGAATTTCATTTTTTTTTTTTTTTTTTTTTTTTGTTTTTTTTTTTTTTTTTTATTTTTTAAATTAAATTTGAGGGTCTGTGAACGAACCATAACTGTTTTTTCGTTTACTTAAGGTGCCAGAGAAAGAGTCTCCAGCTCAAACATATTTCGAATGAACAAAAGCAGGAGCAATCAAGCCAATATTGCTGGTTTAAGAGGCAATGGGCCTCTACGGAAAAGATATTGCATATTGAGTATCTAGGCTCATATAGTACTCATATAGAGTAAATCATATCGGACATATCCAGATGTAACGGTTATTCTTCTTTTTTGTCGAAAAACATTGTGAACGTTGCGAGCAAGCTTAATGGCAGCTGCAGCTTGTTATTTAAATAGTGAAAAAATTCATCTTTACTCCTCACCGTCAAATGATTTGGTTTATATAAATTTATTGAAAAGGCAAATTTGTCCTGCTGTATGTTGAATGACGCCATGCTGTAACGGCCACACGCATAAACATGAAAAAAGAACAGCTTATCCGTTAATATGTGAACGGAATCCTAGGTAATATCCTCCTGTACTCTTAAATATTCTGTGTTGAAATTGCGACTATCCTTCAAGGTTAATATCCGTACTCGTAATAGAATCCTTCCTTGAATCTTATAACATAAACTTGGCTTTACTCTTCTTTCGTATTAAACAAACCCGTCTTAATGTTGCTAGAGCTTCTTCTTCTCCATCTGGAATTTCCTTCCACTTTCGTGTCGTCTTCAACCTGATGGTGATATTCTGAAATATATCTTCCGTCACATTTTCCTAGTCGCTGTTGCATCTGCCATTTCGCACATCTCTCTCTCTCTCTCTCTCTCTCTCTCTCTCTCTCTCTCTGTGTGTGTGTGCACATTCAATAACACCTATTGATATTCCCCCATAGCAAGTGTTGAAATGACATCACATTTTCAGAATCATAAACCTCTTTTGGTGAGGATATCTTCTACATACAAGATAAATTCAGGAATTTACATTTTGTTTATTTACAAAGAAGTTAATTAGGTAGAGATAGGCTGGGTGTCGTCAACGTTTGAAGGTAGAAAGTAAATAAATGCCAGATATTGTGTTCGTTAAACTGCTGATCGGTGATGTAAGCTAAATTTGATTATGATCGTATCTTAAAAGGGTGGTTACCTTTAATGAATATACATCTGTGGTTACAGCCTCATCCTGAATGTCAATACTCATTTGCTTCAATTACTATTAGCGTCGTATTTGTTGAATGGAAGCTTAGAATCCAACTCAGGTTTGTACTTTGGAAAAGAATTTCGAAAACAGATTTTAAGAATAAGACTTTCCATTCAGTCATCACCGAAAGTCAATTTTAGACGTTGACTGGCTAGAAAATCTTGTAAGCTTTATAGTTTTGACATCAAGGCTTGACCTATTATTTGATTTAATGATAGACGTCATGAACAAAGTCTTGCATACTTGCTGAACGTGATTGCTACTTATTTCAAGTCTGCTAGAAAGGGCATCAAAGAGAATTTTTATTTCCTCCATGTTTCAACGGGAACGAAAATGAAGTACATGAATATTTTCGTAGCTATAGCTCTGAATACTAAGACACATCGGTACACGCGCAGAGAAACGGGTATGCTATTACACACACACACATACACACACACACGCACACACAGACACACACACACATATATATATTATATATATTATATATATATATATATATATATATATATATATATATATATATATATATATATATATATATATATATGTATACATGTGTATATACATATATGTACACACTCACACACACACACGCACATTATATATATATTATATATATATATATAATATATATATAATATATATATATATATATATATATATAATATATACATGCACATATAGCACCACATGAAAAATGGGCAAACCGTATAAATCATGACTGGTTCAGTTTTGTTTTCAGTGAAACAGCTAGAATTTAGAATTTGGCAAACCAAAAGTAGGGTTTACAGCTTTTGACCCGCATTATCCCTTTTGTTATTTTGCACCTTACCATTCATATGTATATATATATATATATATATATATATATATATATATATATATATATATATATATATATATATATATATATTATATATATATATATATATTGTATATATATATATATATATATATATATATTATATATATATATATATATATATATATATATATATATATATATATATATGTTAATTATATATATACATATATTGTTGTAATATGTGTACGTATGTATGTTTGTGTATGTATGTATGTATGTATGTATGTATGTATATGTGTGTTTGTGCGTATCCAATCGAGTGTGTGAATGTAAACCCGTATTCTGTAATCCACTAATCCAATAATTACAGCGAAGTAGTACCGCAGCCGCTCCCCATATGAATTGTCAAATATCATATGGTGGATGGATTATTATTTGCGCTTGCGCAACGAGTCGAAATGAATTCTAAATGATTCAACTACTTGAACATTTCCATTTCAACATATTTTCCCTTTGAAATCAATTTCAGATATCTAGATCTAGATATTTCTTTGCTATATTCCTAGTCAATCGTGGATTTTTGTCCGCTCGGGATATCTGACAATCCCATGACATCAATATTTAGCGGAATTTCAGTGCCAGGATTTTTGTGAAATTTCCGGGTTTATGAAACATGAGGATTTATGCGATATATCTGGATTTAAGGTAAATACCAGGATTTATTTGAATGACCAGGAATGTAGTTAGGGGGATCATGAAATTTAATGGAAAGACCGGGGTCGTGATCTCGGCTTCATCCAGAGATTTACGCAATTTGAAATACTTATCTTTTAACTATGAAGATGATAAGCGATTCAGATCAGTGTTTGTCATAAACAATTGACTTTTCGTGTATGGTAGACTTTTTGGTGTTATAGTAACCGTAGAAAGTAAGTAAGCTACTGGGAATTCGCATCAAGGGGAATATACTCTTGGACTGACTATTCCATGAATTGGAAATTATTTATCGACACATCATATCATGTCACTGACACCGTTAGTCTTTAAAATGTTGTGACGTCTCCATGATTCGTAATTTTACATAAATTATCTTAGGAAACTAATGTCTACCAGAAAGTATGCTCACAAAAAGACGAGATAGTGAAATTATGCAGAACTGGAAATGGCAAATTTACAGGAACAAAAAATAAGAAAGGGTATAAATGAAAGGTCCTCAATAGCTTACAGTACGCATAATCCACCATACTCATGAGACAGATCATCTACGATTTTTAAACACATTACAATAGTTCTGATAATGCTACTTCAACTGATACAACATGAGCAAATGCTACCTACTAATACCTTGTATTATACCTCAATGGTTGTATTACGTAATCCCTGAATTCAGAACTTGTAATCTTTATGAATAATTATATATCTACAGACTTATAAATTTACTAATACTGCATATATTAATTATACTGTCTATATTATCTTCTACCATCTTACTCTTCCTTCCTCTCTCTTCCCATCTTTTTCCTCACATGCACATGAGGACAAAGATGGGAAGAGAGAGGAAGGAAGAGTAAGAGGGTAGAAAATAATATAGACAGTATATTCTCATATATGCAGTATTAGTAAATTTATATGTCTGTAGATATATCATTATTCATAAAGACTACAAGTTCTCCTTGAATTCATGGATTACGTAAATTTAAACCATTCTTAATTATGTACTGAATCAGTTGATGTAATACAAGTTATTAGTAGGTAGCATTTTCATGCTGTATCAGTTGAAGTAGCATTATCACAATTGTTGTAATGTGTTTAACAATCATAGATGATCTGCATCATGAGTGTGGTGGATTATGTATTGAGAACCTTACATTTATTCCCTCTTCTATTTTTCATTCCTTTAGATTTGCCATTTCCTGTTCTGAATAATTTTACTATCTCGTTTTTTTGTAACCATACTTTCTGTTACACTTTAAAACGGCAAATAAATAAATAAATAAATAGATAGACAGATGGATAGATGAGTAAATAACGAACCAAGGAACATAGAACAGGTCGTTTGGTTTAAATATGAACATTAAAGCTAATGAACCACGCGCTCACAAATCGTCTACCCAAAATATAAAAGGGACTGGACGATCAGGTCGTCCTCGGTTCAACCGTTGCAGAAATATATATAGTGTATATATATATAGTGTATATATATATATATATATATATATATATATATATATATATATATATATATATATATATATATAATATATATATATATATATATAGACCCAAATCTTCGTGGATCCGGATTTTGCAGACGCGCACAGCACCTGAGATACAATAAAACGAATCGCTGTAATTTTCAGACGTAAATATCCACTTCAAGTTCTTGAATTGTTCATTGCAATACGCTCAACGAGAGTTTGGAGAGCCTGCTGCTCTTTTAGAGAACTCAATAGATCGATAATTTTATGTGATTTTTTCATTGTTGCAAAGTGTCTGCAAACAACATAGCAGTTATTTTATTTTTTTTCGATATATGAAAGCAATGTCATTTGCGCTCTATTTAATTTGAAATCGAAATATCTACGAAAAAATAATAATTAGTACGGTATGTAATAACAATAAAATTCACAGCAAGTTCGACTTAAAAGTTGAACAGGTTTCGCTGCTTCCAAGACGTTATTGAGGAAGGAATAAAATGTAAGTGTTGGCTCAAAGAAAGTACTGACGTATCAGCATTCTTCATTTCATATATATATATATATATATATATATATAATATATATATATATATATATATATATATATATATATATTATATATATATATATATATATATATATATTTACACTATAATATATATAAATATATATGTTTGTGTATATATACACATATATGGATTTTCATTTTAAAAGGTAATAAGTAAATAGATGGAGAAAAGGCAAAAAAATCTACATAAGGCTTTCATACTACCAAACATTAAATGTGATAACATAGAAAGTCCTGATTAGATGCGTGGAAGAGATGCTGGAACGAAAGGTCCATAATCTCCAAGAATGGACAGACGGACAATAATGGGAAAATTTCTGCACAGCGGTTCATCCCTGATAATCAAGTCTGTAATACGATTAAGATAATGGTGGGGTCCACTAGGTGAAACGCTTTATCAGATAAAACAAAACAACGTAAGCCTATACCTAGATTTTTTCATCCAAGAATTATGGAGTCATAAAACCGACAGAATATAGCATCATCACATACAATTCCTGTAAAATGGAGTTGTGTTTATGAAAACAAAGTCAAGTGTTTAAAGTGAAAATAAAGGGAGGAATTTATGGTTATGCAGATTACATCGTAATCCAAATATTTCGTCACTTATAGTCTTGATGTACAATAAAATGCCTTAGTAAACAGAATAGCTGATAATTTTTGTTAATCATTAATCTTCATTGGAAAATATATTAATGCGCATTATCAAGGCTATGTAAAAAGTAATATGCGGATGAAATCGCTTACTCAGGTAAATAGTGCGTAGAGTTCTACCAGGGGTCAGAGAAAAAAATGGAAATAAAAAAAGACGCGTGCCGATTCATTTCATGGCCTTTTACGGGCGCTTTATAAAATTTCTGAGTGATGGTGTTTGTATAATCTTACAGCTACACAGCAAATAGCGTTGCCAAAGGAGGTGCCCTCCACAGTGTGAATAAATGTGAGATATATTGCAATGACCAAATTACCCGTTGAAATATTTAATAACATGTGCAAAATGCAGCGAAAACCCTGACTAAATTAATGTAATGTATTAATTACTATTATTACCACAAACGTTTCCCCTCAGTATGTATCGTTTCATAGACATCATGAATAATATTTATTTTCATTTATTTTTTCACAATAGAAAAGTAAATCCGAAAAGGCTATGTAGGGCCTAACGAAATAATAAATATCTCCCCAGGAATGTTTTATCAAGTATTCTAAACTAATGGAAATATAGTTTTATTATCCTCCTTAACCAATTTTTTTATTTTTTTTAGAAAGGTTTATGGAAGACCCTAAAAGGTCTGGAAAAGGTGTTTCGCGTTTGAATTAAAAGATGCAGGAATTTTAGGATAGGATATTTTTTGATATATTTATTAGAATGAAAATGTAAAAATGAATAATGTGCATGTTAAGCAGTACAGAAAAATTATTTCTAATAAAATATAGCGTTTTTATTTATTTTTATTTTATTTATTTTTTTTTTCTTTAAGGGGCCAAAGGAAACTCTCCTGTTCAAATATATTTCCAATGGACAAAGGTGGTAAGGAGCAATCAAGCCCATATCGCTGGTTATAGAGGGAACGGGTCTCTAAGGAATAGATATACTAGAGTAATAAAAGAAAATATATGAAATATCCAGATATAAGAATTATATATATATATATATATATATATATATATATATATATATATTATATATATATATATATATATATTCGTTATAGACGAAAACGTGAAGAATAGTTCTGATAGAAGAAGTTTTTTTGTTATTTATTTTTTTTATTTATTTATTTTTTTTATTTTTATTTTTAGAAAAAGATGCAGTATTTAATAAAATTCACTTGTAGAAGTAAATCTCAGTTTTACCAGACCACTGAGCTGATTAACAGCTCTCCTAGGGGTCACCCGAAGGATTAGATATTTTTACCTGACTAGCAACGGGACCTACAGCTTATTGTGGATCTGAACTACATCGAGAAATTTACTTTTATCGTCAGAAGTAAATTCCTCAGATTCTGCGTTGGCAGAGCGGGGATTCTAACACCGGACCTTGAGATCGGTAGTCGAGCACGTGCATATATATACATATTTTGAATAAAAGCTGTTTCCGTTTATAGTGGAGCGGTAACAAGGTAATATCCGCAAGTATTCTCAAACATTCCCTGTTGGAACCACATGTGACTGTTCTTTGAAATTAATTTCCGTACAGGTAATAACCTCCTTCCTCTGAGGCATCTCAGTCAGTAACCTTAAAACATTTATAAACTTGGCATTTTTCTTCTTTCATATTTAAGTCACTCGTCTTAGTTTTGTTATAGAAATATTTTTTAACGCTTCTTCCACATCTGGACCTTCCCTTCATTTCCAGTTCTGCTTCAACCTGATGATGATTTTCTAATATAGCTTCCTTCACTTTGCTTTTCACAATTACATCTCTCTCTCTCTCTCTCTCTCTCTCTCTCTCTCTCTCTCTCTCTCTCTCTCTCTCCTCCTCTCTCTCTAATTCATGTGCGCCCCACTATATTTGGTACAGCTGTTGTTTGGGTAAGATCTTTGTGACCGCTTTTGCTTCCTATTCCGAAATCATTTTTTTCACCCTTCTATTCCTCCCAACCTTTCTGTCGATAACCTAACATGCAAACATGGTCGTAAGGTTCCTCGTGAAGAAATTCAGCGAACAGAGAGAGATCGAGCGTAGAGAGCCTAAGACAGATCAGTTGATTTCTCGGAAGGGCAGGCTGACCAAACTCACTCGATACTCTCGTTATTTCAGTGGCTTCAATTGGATATCTTACGGGTTGTGTGCGTGTGGAAAATCTGGATCCACCAAGATTAGCCTCATTATTTATTCTTGCAAAAGTAGAACCAAGGACGAATTGAATGTCCAGCCCTTTTATCTTTGGGTAGAGGGTGTGTGTGTGTGTGTGATGGTTCATTAACTTTAAAATCCTTTCATAAACCAACAGATCTCAGTCATTCTGCTCTTTGTTTGTCATTCGTGGTAACTGTTTTTAGTTTTCTGTAAAAGAAAACTATTGAGATGGCTTTGTCTGTCCGTCTGCACTTTTTCTTGTCTTCCTTCAGACCTTCCAAACTACTGAGTCTAGAAGGGCTGCAATTGGTATGTAGATCA
>NC_087203.1:73178912-73206412 GCF_015104395.2 Macrobrachium nipponense | reverse complement strand
GTACCATATTGAGTTTTCTCCTTTCTTGGGTAAAGTGCCGGATATCATATTTATATTTCTTTCCTGTATGGAAATGACCGTTGGTATTCTTGAAAACCATGCTAATGGTACTTGATCTATTTAGTTTGTTTTCCGTAGAACCTTGTGTAATTATTAATAATCAGAGGGGATTTTTTTTTCTTTGCAGTTCGATTGCTTAAATAAAACTGTTACGATACAATCTTGGAGAAAATGTAAATGAGGGTTTAAAACGTATATTTCCCCTGCTTCGATCACTTTATAAGGTATTTTCGGAGATATATTTATTTTTTTCCCTAGGCCCTACACTGCCTTTTCAACTTTTATTTTTCCATTTTGTTATCAATGAAAATAAACATTACTAATTTTCACGATACTTGTGCAACTGAACATCTTGGGGATACAATTGTGCTGAAGTGATATTTTACTTTCCATAGTGTTTCGTTGAATTCTTGCAAATGTTATTAATATTTTAACGCGTGAGTTCTTTCGTTCTATTATCTGTAACATTTTCACACTGGAGCAAACTGCCTTTGGCAAGAGTATTTACTCTAAAAGTGTAGATGATTTAGACACCATCACTCAAAAATTCTTCTGCATAACTGATCACATACAGCGCCAATAAATTATTTGAAAATTAACTAGCGTTCGTGTTTTTATTTTGCCTGAACTCTGGTAGACCCTTCGCATTATTTATCTGATGAGGCTATTACCCCAGGTTTGTTAATAGCATTACATATCAATCGATAATGTGCAAATAATACATTTTCCCATGAATTATTAAGGAATTATCAGTATTCTATTTGGTGAGGCGTTTTGTTGAAACATCAAACTATATGCGATGTAATATTTGGATCGCCATGGAATCTGCTTAATTGGACAATCGTCCCTTTATTTCATATTGGAAATAGTTGGCTGTGTTATGATAAGCACAGCTCGATTTCACTGGAATGTGTCCTTGATGGTTCTATTATTCTTTCGGCTGTATTTTGCCCGGCAATTCATGAATACATCTATCAGCTGGGTACTACGTGGCTCCATCCGATGAGGCGTTTCTTCTAACAATAACGTACCGCAACGTTAATTATGGACAATTTCATTGCACGCTATCTGTCCTCCATTAGAGATTATATGTACCGTTCGTTCTAACACCTTTCCCACTTCCTTATGAGGTCTTATCTAGGTTATTGCTTTTATGATATAAGAAGATAGTACATGTTTTCAGTTATGCTTTGTCCACATGTTTTTCATTTCATGTAAGTTCGTCGCTCTTCAGTCACCCTTCATTTATTTAAACTGAAGAATGTTGATGACGTCATTACTTTAAATCATACAATGCTATAAAATTTTATACATTCTCAATAACGTCTTATAATCATTTACAGCTTGTGGGTCCTACTTACTCAGAATATTTTTCTTTTTTCTGCATATTAAATTCTTTCGGACACATCCCGAGAGTAGATCACGTAAAGTGTAGACTACATTCCTTTTCATTTTTCGAAAATGTTATGATTGCATTGTTGTTTGCAGACTGTTTACATCATAAGAAATTCACTGGAATGCCGAAACCAATTCGAATTTTATTCCAGATTTCTTTCGCCAAAGTCCTCAATAGAATTTCGCACGTTTTTGAAAAAGAATTCCTTTTCGATCATTTAATTATATTCAATATATTAAAGCGATATGCCATCTCGGAAAGGGCAGACTGACCAAAGCCAGATGTTGCAAGGATTGCAGAGGACATTTCAAAATCTTGAAGTGGATAGCTGGGTTAAAAGGATACAGTGATTCGTTTAATTGTCTCTTACGAGTTGTGTGAGTCTGCAATTCTAGATCCACGAAGATTAGGGTCTTTGTTTATTCCAGCAAGAGTTGAACCAACGACGAACGGGAAACTCATTTCCTTTCATCTTTTGAGTAGATGATGAGCCCGTGAAGTGTTCATTACCATTAATATTCATTTATAAACCAACCGGATTTCTAATTGGCGTTTCTTGATATCTATATTTTAGTGTTGTTTTCGAGTGAAATAGAATGCTGTTTCCACAAAAGACGGGAGCAGTAGTAACACTACGCATGGGTGGAAATGATAGTTTTAGTGAAAACTAAATGGAAAGGAAAAATACATGAAATATTGCCAATAGCTTACAGTACGCCTACTCCACCACATTCATGAGACAGACCAGCTCTGTTTATTATACACATTATAGTAACAGTAATAACGCTGCTTCATCAGATACAACAGTAATAAATAATACTACTAATCCCTTGTGTTGCACCATAGTTTCAGTACCATAATCTCATGAATCCCTTGTATTACTCCATAGTTTGATTACCATAATCTCAGTACCAGAACTCCTCTGCCATGGTACTCGTAACTTTGTGTTTGACTTTCCTTGGTTCACGAGATAATCAAGAAGACTTTTCCTGCTTGTTTGTTTCTTACGTATTTTGTATTTATTCATATTTTCAATTATTGATTTGCTTAATTACCTCTGGGTTCAATAATGCAATCCATGAATACAAAACTTTTAGTCTATGTATATTAATGAAATATCAAAAGCCTTATATCTTTACTGATATTATCTGTATAAAATATACTTATTGTATATAATTCACGCGCGCGCTCGCACACACACGCACACATAAATATATATATATACTACATATTTAACATTTCACTTTTTCTTCTGGTGTCTTCTCTTATTTCTCCTCGTATGAGCATTTTGTTTTGTTTTTGTAACTGTAAAGTGCACGCCTCTGTATTTGTTAATGGCCACCGTCAGTGTAACTGAGTGTAAGTCATCTTTTTTCACTTATATAGTATTATGATTTGCTCTGGATTATAAATCGTGAGACAACATGAGCATCGAAGACTTTAGAACGGTGTGAAAAGGCGTTTTCTGACACCTAATCGTTCCCAGTCAGTCAGACATTCAATCAAATGCTATTAACTGCTTTCATCCAAACTTGAATTCTATTTATTTTGCATATTCCCTACGGCTGCTGTAACTACATAAACTATACTATAGACCGGAAAGTCTAAAGTTTTATGACATACACCGATCTGAATCATTTATGCTTGTCTTGATTTTATGTTAGGTATTTCAAGCCCCCAAAGTCTCTTGATGGAGCAGAGATCACGTCGGAGACCTTTATGTTGAATTTCATAAACCCGTCAAATCATTCCCGGTCATTCAAATAAAATACCTGCCATATCGCCAAAACTCAGATATCTCGCTTAACTCCAGATGTTTTATAAAATTTTAACACTTCGCGGTACTCAACTGAAATTCACGTAATATTTACATGTATGCGATTTTTCAGGTATGCCAAGCATACGGGATTTCAAAAAAGATTGAGTGGCAAAATGGTAACGAAATATCTACGGCTGGAAGCTTCAATTTGATATCGAGGGGGAAAATATATTGAATGGAAATGTATAAGTAGTTTCCTCATTTAGCTTCGATTTCCAAGAAGCCCCTCTGTTGCTCTTGAATAAATATTCCCTTCCATCGTTCGGTTTTTAGCAAATTCACATATATAACAGGTGATGTACTACTTAGGTGTGACTGCTTCAGTGAGTTATATCAAACGCATTTACATACACATTCCAGCACACGCAAAACTACATAACTATGTTTATAGGAACACAAGGTTATGTATGTGTATATATACACACATATATAATATATATATATATATATATATATATATATATATATATATATTATATATATATATTATATATATATGTTATATATATATAATATCTATATATATATATATATACATGTAGTATATACACACACATTCACAAATGCAGTACCACCAAAAAAATGTAATCACGGTATGAATCCTAACCAGTCCTGGTTAAATAGTTCAGACGTTTTTGAAGATACGTAACTAAATAAGGAAAACCGAAAGATATTTATAATCTTCTTTGATTTTCCTTGAGGTGTAGCCTCATAACAATATGTGTTCGTTTGTGTTCATATATACGCAGATAACGGGTTTTGCCTATCTGTTCGAAGATGAGAATCCAAAGTCGTTTGATATAACTCATTAAGCAAGCACACCTAAGTAGTACATCAACTGTTATGTATGTGAATTTGCTAAAACCAAGCGATGGAAGGGAATATTTATTCATGCGCAACAGAGGGGCTTCTTGGAAATGAAAGCTAAATGAGGAACCTACTTGAACATTTCCATTTCGATATATTTTCCCCTCGATATCAATTTGGAGCCTCCAGCCGTAGAATGTTTCTTTGCCATTTTGCCACTCAATCTTTTTTGAAATCCCGTACGCTCGGCATACCTGGAAATTGCATTACATGTAAATATTACGTGAATTTCAGTTGAGTACCGTGAGGTGTTAACATTTTTATAGAATATCTGGATTGAAGCGGCGAGATATCTGGGTTTTTGGCAATATGGAAGGTATATATTTGAATGACCAGGATTGATGTGATGGGGTTTCATTTTATTATATATATATATATATATATATATTATATATATCTATATATATATTATATATATATATATATATATATATATATATATATATATATATATATATATTATATATATATATAACATATATATATATATATATAATGTGTGTGTGTTCCACATGCACTTTGAAATGCATTGAACAATTTCAACCAAACTTTATATACATACTATTTGCCATCTGGGAATGGACACTGTGGGGTTAAGACATCACTGGCACCAAAGGGCGCTGTGGGAAGGGAGAAATGTATAAATTAAAGAAAACGAAAGATATTAGTGTTTAAACCATAGTTTTCAAGGTCACTGAGATGAACAGTGACACTCCTAATGCCCTCAAAGTCCAAGTTCAGCAATAGTAGGGAGTGGGGTTGGGAAGAGTGTGGGAAGGAGGGTGAAAACCAAAACAACAGATATTAGTGTTTAATTCCTAGTTTTTGAGATCACTGAGAAGAATAAAGATCCTCCCAGTGCCCTTTAAGTCCAAGTTGAACTCCTATAGGGAGCGGGGTGAGAGGGGATGGGAAGGGGGCAACGTGTAAAAAATAATAAAGAAAAAACGACAGATGTTAGAGTCCTAATGCATAGTTTCTGAGGTCGTTGAGATGAATAATGACATTCCTGATGCCCCTCAAATCCTGATAGGAAGAGGGGGATGAACGGATATTTAAGTCTAAACCATAGTTTTTGAGGTTGCTGAGATGAATAGTGACCCTTCTGATGCCCCTCAAGTCAAGTTCAGCCCCAAAAGAGAGGGGGGTGAGAAGTGAGCGGGAAGCAAAGACATAAAAATCAATCGATAACGACAAATATTAGTGTTTAAGCCATAGTTTTTTGAGGTCACAGATAGGAAGATGGAATGAGAAGTGAGTAGGAAGGGGGTGACAGTTAAGGTAACTGAAAACAACAAATATTAGTGTCTAATCCATAGTTTTCAAGGTTGCTGAGATGAATAGTGACACTCCCAAAGCCTTTTAAGTACAAGTTCAGCACCAATAGGGAGGATCTTTGCAGCAATGAGAATGAGAGAGAGATAGAGAATTTATCAGTTGTAATCAGAGTTTTCCCAGGCAGCTCCGAGTTGGTCTGCTGGTGTATATATATATGATATATATATATATATATATATATATATATATATATATATATATATATATAGTACCACCAAGAAAATTTTAATCAAGTTATGAGTTCTAACCGGATTTGCTCATTTAATTCCGACATGTTGAAGATGTGTAATTAAAATTAAAAGGGAAAAAAAACGGAAGATATATTAACCTGTTTTGATTTTTCATGATGCGTGTAGCCTCTTAACATTGTGTTCCTTTGACAAGTACGTATTTAAACTTACATTATATATACTTATATTTTTTTATGTATGTTATATATATAATGTATAAATAGATTATATATTTATATTTATACACACACAGAGCTAGCTACCAACATGTTTCCCATTCAAGCAAGATAATGAAAATTCTCTTTGATGCTCTTTCTAGCAAACATGAATTAGGTGTCATCGCGCTCAGTGAGGTTGCAGTATTGTTTATTAAGTCTATATCAACAGAGTGGTCAACCCTGAATGGTAGAACTATAAAACTTGAAAGAGTTGAAAGCTAATCAGCGTCTATAATTGACTTTCGGTAATGACTAAGTTGGGACTCGGTATTCTTAAATGTTTTCGGAAGTCTTTTTGGAGTCTCAGGACTCAATGAATCAAGGGAGACTCATATTCTTTTAAGCAAATAAGTCATGACATTTAGGGTGAGGTTTTTATGCCATACGCTTGCTCCTACAGACGGACAGTCACGTATGGTTACCATTTTAAAAATTGACCAGAGCCATTGTTAGGTACTTGACTTCACCGATCCAGAGCAAATCGGTTCGGATCTTAATAAAAATTAAATGCCTGAATATACAATTGACGTAAATGATACGCATCTGTTTTCATCATTAAAAGATGATTATGAATTGTAAGATAATAAACCCGTTAAAATGAACGTGGAATGGGAAAGAATATTAAGGAATTATTTTGGAAGTATCAAAGATATATAAAGAGAGGTCATAAAACTCAGATTTACAAGTTAAATGATAATTCAACTAAATATGATTGTAAAGAATGAGGAGGCGGATGCCCCCATTTGAAATTCTGTTCAAGTTCATCTGTTATTTCACGACTGAAATTGATTCAATTTTAATTACAATACATACATATATATATATATATATATATATATATATATATATATATATATATATATATATGTATATACACGTGTGTATCTATGTATGTAACTAAACTTAGCATTATGAATTGATTGCGTCAACTGACTGAGACCTGACAAATTTCAGTTCAGTAGCATTGTTCAGCTGAGCAATATACAGAATGTTGGGAGTTTCACTTAAAGGGTAAAAAAAATAATTTGGACAAAGTCATAAAAAAATACCGCAGTGTTTGCTCTATGCCCTTGTGTCTCGGAATCCTTACTACAAATATGGATACTTATCCTATATACTTAAATATTTTTCTTCCTTTTTTTTGACATGCTGATATGAACGCTAATTTGAACTCAAAATTTTATGTATATTTTATATATATATATATATATATATATATATATATATATATATATATATATATATATATATATATAGAGAGAGAGAGAGAGGGAGAGAGAGAGAGAGGAATGCAACGCCTCAGTTAAAATGGAAACACCGCACAAACAAGCAAAGTCATTAACATAAAGCAGTTACGCGAATATTTCATCTATTCTCCCCTCTCTCTCTCTCTCTCTCTCTCTCTCTCTCTCTCTCTCTCTCTGGTTGACTGCTAAAGACTGACAGTACTTTATTTATCCTCACCCAAATATCGATATTACTAAAAATTGCAGCAGTTCAGGAAGCGAGAAGCGTTACATGGGGCTGTTATTTTTCATTTTTGTTTTTTCGTTCTTTTCCTGCTTACGTTTGTTTCAATAAAAGATTTTTTGCTCATGGCCCTCCGAACTTGCTTGTTTAAAGTGATTTTAGAGATCCTGGGATTCTGTATTTATAGAATTGTATGCTCTGTAAAGTGGTCTGTACACACACACACACACACACACACACACATATATATATATATATATATATAATATATATATATATATATATATATATATATATATATATATATATATATTTATATCTCCGGGTATCATATTACCATATACGTCGCCGTGTTTATATTTTGCTAAAGTAGGGAAATGAACCATGGCCCTGCTGAAAGCCAGGCTAGTGATAGACGATTTTGTTTTGTTTTTTTTCGTTGAAATTTGTACTTTTATAAGTAGCCAAAGTGTATATGATTTTTTTTTTTAGTACGGTTAACCAAACAAAAACATAAAAATATATTTCTCTAACAAAATGTTAATGCAGGGTTTTTAAACTCTATTGTCATTGCTTTGGCGCTCCGTTGCCGTGAGTGTTCTATTTTTTTTAGCTCACTTTAGTAAAGTTTATTAAATATTTCAACAAAGGATTTCTTTCCATATTTTATTTATTTTATTTTTGTTTCATATTGAAATACCCAGATTTTGGCAGTGGTACTTACTACCTATATAGCTGTAGGATTATTCAGACACCATCACTCAAAGGTTCTCCTGGTTAGTTAATCACATAGAGCGATCATAAATCCTTTGAAATTAATCTTCATGTGTTCTTTTTTTTGAGTTCTGGTAGAACCCTTCACATTATTATTTATCTAATTAAGCGATTACCTCCGGTATGTTAACATCATTACGTGCTCTTGATAATGTGCAAATGATATATTTTCCCATGAATTATTAACGAATTATCAATTATGCTATTTGCTGAGGCGTTTTGTTGAAACATCAAAACTTTGTGATGAAATATGCATAATCATACATTCGTCAAGTTATTTTCTATTGGGAATAGTTGCTTATGGTATGATGAACACAAATTTTATTTATTTCATACTGGAAATAGTTGCCTATGATATGATAAACACAATCTGTTTTTCGGAATAATGTACGTGATGGTTATATTATGCAGTTTGCTCAGTAACTTATGAATAAATTAACCAGCTATTAGGTTTCTATCTGTATGAAGTTTCTCCAAACAAATCGTATCGCCTGGTTAATCGTGCTCCAATCAAATCTAGATGAAATTCTGTGCAGAAAACTTCCGCGGCATTAACCCCTTCATTGTAAGTCATCTCTCCATTTCCACCTTATGGGAGTTGTGCCGTCAGTGCACCTCACATGGTTCATGGTAGGCATTATTACTAAAGTGTGTTTATGCCCTAGCTGCCTTTTAGCCTTTCACTTTACCTACATTCTTCCGTATTTTTTAGTATAGACGTAAACCCTGGATTAGTGATAGTTTTTTCATGATTTTAGTTTTCTGTAAAAGAAAATTACTGTGCCGGCTTTTTCTTTCTGTCCGTCCGTCCCTCCGCACTTTCTACTGTCCGTCCTCAGATCTATAAAAACCGACTAATGCTAGAGGGCTGCAAATTGTTATTTTAATCATTCACCCACCAATCATCAAGTATACGAAATTGCAGCCCTCTAACCTCATTAATTTTATTTCATTTATGGTTAATGTTAGCCATATACCGTGCAGCTGGCAGCACTTTCCGGAGGCATGGGATGCACCCTCATTCTACTGTATCGGGGGAGCAACTGAAACGCTATTGGTCATAGATGAAGGTTTTATACAGCATTATACATTTTACAGAAAACTCAATTGCGACAAAGAAACTTCGGCGCATTGTTACTAGTTTTTAATCAACTTTCATCTCATGGGTACATGAATTACGACAGTAAACACTGTAATCCTCCATTATTCTTCCCTGTATTCTATGTATATTGGGGATGTAACAAATGGTCTTCAGTATCTCCTACTAACTCGAGAGTGAAACCTCTTGTATCACACTCCTATTGTTAAAATAAGGTGGCCTTTGCCAACATGCCCAAGAGTGGCAGGTAAAATTGTTTGATTAACTGACTGATAAATATAAACTGGAATCGAATAAACTAGTGTCAAAAGAAAACTAGTAAAAATTGCGCTGAAGATTCTTCGGCGCAATCGAGTTTTCTGTACAACGTATAATGCTATATGAAACTCTTTATTTGCTGCAGTAAAAAAACTCTCAGCCACGACCGGGCAGCACTCAGTTGCTCCTCAGATGCATTCCTTTAATCTACTGAGCCTACAAGGCTGCAATTTAGTACGTTTGATGATTGAAGGGTTGATGATCAACATACCAATTTGCAGCCATGTAGCCTGAGGAGTTTTTAAGATCTGAAGGCGGACAGAAAAAGTGTGGATGGACAGACAAAAAGCCATCTCAAGAGTTTTTGTGAGATTGCTAACTACACTTTGGTGTAATTAGTTGTATAACTACATACTGTATTTATACGTAACAATGTATTTATTATAATTGTAACTTTTACTCAAACTGTTGAGTACTGTAATCATTACTGTTTACCTTTTACTGAAATCTACAATGTATATTTAGTTTCTGTTAAGCTGCCATACAGTCAAGTTTACATAATATACGAAACAACGAATTCTGTGTTCTTTCTTGCCCTGCCATGAAACAGAAATCCAACATGGCGCAGTGATTGGTTTGTTTATGCTGTCAACTGTCGTTCAAGAAGTACAGTGTTAAATCTTTAGTACCCGTACACGATGGAGAAGCAAATCGAACAACTGGCAGCACTTGTGGCAAGGCAAGCAGAGATGGCTCATCATGCCCAAGAAGCAGCAACGAAAAGGGAAGAACTTTTAACCGCGATTCTAGAGGGTTTTGCTGGTACCTCAGGACATCATAGGAATCAGACTCAGGCAAGGGCAGTTCCTGCACCACACTTGTCGCTTCTTCGTATCTCTTAAAGAGTTTGGTTCGTGGCGTCACAAGTATGAGGGACATGCAGTGTTGACAAGAATTTCATCTCTCTCTCTTGCTGAGCAGCGGTCAGCATTGATTTCCGTGCTAGACGATGATTGGACCCGCACTCTTAGATATGGTCTCTCACTGGATGATGGAGCAGACTTGAAGACTATATTGGATGCCATGGAGTTGCACTTGCGCAACCAAAGGAATGTCATCGTGGACCGACGCGACTTCCATACAAGAGTCCAGGAGTTGCACGAGACCTTCAATGATTTTTTGTGCGGCATTAAAGAGATTGCTTCTTTCTGTGATTTTTGTGAAACCTGCATGGACAGCAGACTACGAGACAGGATCGTCGTTGGAACCAGAGATGAAGAGGCTTTGAACGTATGTTAGAAGAAAAGAAGCTCACTTTGCAGATGGCTATTGATATTTGCAGAGCATCGGAAAATGCAAATGCCAGTCGTGCTGTTATTTGGGGCAGTGAAAAGTATAATGTTTCAAGAGTGTCCCAATACAAGCAAGGTCAGAAGGCAGCCCATTTAAAGCAGCAGTGCCTTAGGTGCGGAGGTGAGCGCCATCGTGATAAGATGGCATGCAAGGCTCTAAACAGGGACTGCAAACAATGTGGTAAGAAAGGTCACTTCGCAGTGGTGTGCAGGTCAAAGGGACAGCCACTGTCTCCTCAGAAGAAGAAAACTAATAATAAAAGCACGTTCAAGCCTTCAAAGCAGAATCTATATCGTGTCATTGGAGATGTTTACAGCAACTGTGCGTCATCACGTCCAACCCCTCAGATTTGCATCAGTACCACTCACCACAAAGGATCAAGTTCAGTTATGTGGACACCTGACTCTGGAGCGGAGACAACTGTGATAGGACTTGAGAACGCTAAATCTCTAGGAATTCATGAGAGTTCACTGGAGCCAATCATTATGGGTGGTCTTATTGCAGCAGATCATCAACCTCTCACTAACATGGGTACTTTTGAGGCTTTTTTAACTTTGGGGAATCGTAGTACGACAACAGTTGTGTCAGTCGTCAAGGAAGTGAAAGGTGCACTTCTGAGTTTCTGGTTTGATTGTGTAGCAACTGGGAATATTACCAGAAAATTTTCCAGCGCAAATACAGAATGTTACATGTTCAGTGTCCCAACCACATATAGCATCGAGAACCAGGAAGGTTTTGGAACCACAAGTGACTTCTAACACACAGGATGTTGTGCAGTCTGCAAGTACCAGCAGTTTGGTGTCTGTACCAGTGGCATTGCCAAGATGGCCACACAGGAGAGACCCTACAGAAGCAGAGTGTGCAGAACATGCAGCTTCCATCATTTCTGCTACTCTAAGGGAAATGCAGGGAGGTCCTATGAGGATTCAGCTGTCAGCAGATGCACGTCCTTTTGCAGTGACCGCACCACGCACCATTCCGTATTGTTGGAGATCGGATATTAAAGCTCAGCTAGATGACTTGCTTGCTAAGGATATAATTGGTGAGGTTGATTACCCTACCGAATGGTGTCATCCGATGGTCCCTATTGCAAAGAAGATGGGTGGTGTGCGGTTGTGTGTGGACCTTACAAGACTTAACCGCTATGTGCGCAGACCTACATATCCAGTTCGATCCCCTCATGATGCTATATCGCCGATGGATGCTGGAGCCAGGTGGTTCACTACTTTGGATGCGAAGATGGGATACTTCCAAATCAAAATTGCTGAAGAAGATCAGGATCTTACTTGCTTCATCACACCTTGGGGATGTTACAAATTCAAACGAGCCATAATGGGGCTGTATCATCTGGAGATGAGTACAATCGTCGAGGAGATCAAGCTTTGGGAGATATTCCACGTACTGTCAAAATTGTTGATGATATTTTGGTGTCTGATTCTAGTTACCGTGACCACTTAGCCCATGTGATTCACACTTGTGCAAAAATGTGACAAATTTGGAATGACCTTAAATCCTGACAAAATTTTATTTGCTCAACCTAATGTTGAATTTTGTGGTTACAGTATAAATCATGAAGGTTATAGTGTGGATTCTCGGAAGGTGAGAGCTATAGCTGAATTTCCAAAGCTACAAAATATCACTGATCTCAGGTCATTCATGGGTTTAACCAATCAGCTTGGGAGCTTTTCTTCTGCGATTGCAGCTGCTGCACAGCCACTCAGGGACCTGCTTAAACCTCGGAATGAGTGGTGCTGGACCCCTCAGCATGACGTGGCTTTCGAGAAAACTAAAGAAGCACTCATAGCTCCTCCTGTTTTAGCTCATTTTGATGCATCTTTACCTACTATGCTCCAAACTGACGCATCCAAGTTGCATGGTATGGGGTTTGTTTTGCTGCAACAACATGGAGAGGCTTGGAAGCTTATCCAGTGTGGATCCAGGTTTTTAACGGATGCGGAAACTAGGTATGCCGTAATTGAGGTTGAGATGGCTGCTGTACTTTGGGCAGTGAGGAAATGCAGTGTTTACTTGGCTGGTTTGCCTTATTTTTGACCTGGTAGTAGACCATCGACCACTTGTTCCTATTCTCAATTCAAAACTTCTTGGAGAAATAGAAAATCCTCGACTGCAGCGTATGAGAAATGAAACTCTGCAGATTTACTTTTGCTGCACGGTGGCAAAGTGGGAAATGTCACAGCATGCCGGATGCACTCTCTCGTTCACCAGTTCAGAGCCTTGTTGAGGACAATGATGTGCTGGATGATGCAGATCCATTGCATGCTGCTGTTGTATCGTCTTTATTAGCTACTTGTGAGGAGGGCATAAGGTTAGCACCCCTACAGGGACCAGATGCTGGATAAGATTCGTGATGCTTCTGCACATGATGGTGAATATCTTGTCATTAAGAGATGTAATAATGAAAGGATTCCAGATCATAAGCATAGCTTACCAGAAGAGTTGCGAGCATACTGGGGAATTCGGGACATGCTGGCCGTGGATGATGGTTTGATAGTTTATGGACCTAGACTTCTCATACCTCACAGCCTGCGTAGCAAAACTTTGCAGTGTCTACATGATGCTCACCAAGGAGTGGACCGCACCAAGCGTCGAGCGCGCCAGACTGTATACTGGCCAGGGATTGACAGGGACGTGAGAATACAGTGAAGTCTTGTTCATCGTTGCCGAGAGCTGTTACCAGGTCAGCAGAATGAGCCTTTGATGCAGGAAGACTTGCCAAGTCGAGTATTTGAGTAGGTGTCTGCTGATTATTTTCATATCTCTGGCAAAGACATTTCGTTGTCTTCCTGCATCAAAAGGCTCATTCTGCTGACCTGGTACAGCTCTCGGCAACGAGAACAAGACTTCACTGTATTCTCAACGTCCCTGTCAATCCCTGGCCAGTATACAGTCTGGCGCGCGCTCGACGCTTGGTGCGGTCCACTCCTTGGTGAGCATCATGTAGACACTGCAAAGTTTGCTACGCAGGCTGTGAGGTATGAGAAGTCTAGGTCCATAAACTATCAAACCATCTCCACGGCCAGCATGTCCCGTGGGGAATCCCCAGTATGCTCGCAACTCTTCTGGTAAGCTATGCTTATGATCTGGAAATCCTTTCATTATTACATCTCTTAATGACAGATATTCACCATCATGTGCAGAAGCATCACGAATCTTATCCAGCATCTGGTCCCGTAGGGGTGCTAACCTTATGCCCTCCCTCACAAGTAGCTAATAAAGACGATACAACAGCAGCATGCAATGGATCTGCATCATCCAGCACATCATTGTCCTACAACAAGGCTCTGAACACTGGTGAACGAGAGAGTGCATCCGGCATGCTGTGACATTTCCCACTTTGCCACCGTGCAGCAAAAAGTAAATCTGCAGAGTTTTCATTCTCATACGCTGCAGTCGAGGATTTTCTATTTCTCCAAGAAGTTTTGAATTGAGAATAGGAACAAGTGGTCGATGGTCTACTACCAGGTCAAACCGGCCAAATAAACACTGCATTTCCTCACTGCCCAAAGTACAGCAGCCATCTCAACCTCAATTACGGCATACCTAGTTTCCGCATCCGTTAAAAACCGGATGATCACTGGATAAGCTTCCAAGCCTCTCCATGTTGTTGCAGAAAACAAAACAAACCCCATACCATGCAACTTGGATGCGTCAGTTTGGAGAGCATAGTAGGTAAAGATGCATCAAAATGAGCTAAACAGGAGGAGCTATGAGTGCTTCTTTAGTTTTCTCGAAAGCCACGTCATGCTGAGGGGTCCCAGCACCACTCATTCCGAGGTTTAAGCAGGTCCCCTGAGTGGCTGTGTAGCAGCTGCAATCGCAGAAGAAAAAGCTCCAAAGCTGATTGGTTAAACCCATGAATACCTAGATCAGTGATATTTTGTAGCTTTGGAAATTCAGCTATAGCTCTCCACCTTCCGAAATAACACACTATAACCTTTCATGATTTATACTGTAACCACAAATTGAATTCAACATTAGGTTGAGCAAATAAAATTTTGTCAGGATTTAAGGTCATTCCAAATTTGTCACATTTTTGCACAAGTGTGATCACATGGGCTAAGTGGTCACGGTAACTAGAATCAGACACCAAAATATCATCAACAATTTTGACAGTACGTGGAATATCTCCCAAAGCTTGATCTCCTCGACGATTGTACTCATCTCCAGATGATATAAGCCCCATTATGGCTCGTTTGAATTTGTAACATCCCCAACCAAGGTGTGATGAAGCAAGTAAGATCCTGATCTTCTTCAGCAATTTTTGATTTGGAAGTATCCCATCTTCGCATCCAAAGTAGTGAACCACCTGGCTGGCAGCATCCATCGGCGATATAGCATCATGAGGGATCGAACTGGATATGTAGGTCTGCGCACATAGCGGTTAAGTCTTGTAAGGTCCACACACAACCGCACACCACCCATCTTCTTTGCAATAGGGACCATCGGATGACACCATTCGGTAGGGTAATCAACCACCTCACCAATTATATCCTTAGCAAGCAAGTCATCTAGCTGAGCTTTAATATCCGATCTCCAACAATACGGAATGGTGCGTGGTGCGTCACTGCAAAAGGACGTGCATCTGCTGACAGCTGAATCCTCATAGGACCTCCCTGCATTTCCCTTAGAGTAGCAGAAATGATGGAAGCTGCATGTTCTGCACACTCGCTGATTCTGTAGGGTCTCTCCTGTGTGGCCATCTTGGCAATGCCACTGGTACAGACACCAAACTGCTGGTACTTGCAGACTGCACAACATCCTGTGTGTTAGAAGTCACTTGTGGTTCCAAAACCTTCTGGTTCTCGATGCTATATGTGGTTGGGACACTGAACATGTAAACATTCTGTATTTGCGCTGGAAAATTTTCTGGTAATATTCCCAGTGCTACACAATCAAACAGCTCAGAAGTGCACCTTTCACTTCCTTGACGACTGACACAACTGTTGTCGTACTACGATTCCCCAAAGTTAAAAAAAGCCTCAAAAGTACCCATGTTAGTGAGAGGGTTGATGATCTGCTGCATAAGACCACCCATAATGATCGGCTCCAGTGAACTCTCATGAATTCCTAGAGATTTAGCGTTCTCAAGTCCTATCACAGTTGTCTCCGCTCCAGAGTCAGGTGTCCACATAACTGAACTTGATCCTTTTGTGGTGAGTGGTACTGATGCAAATCTGAGGGGTTGGACGTGATGACGCACAGTTGCTGTAAACATCTCCAATGACACATATAGATTCTGCTTTGAAGGCTTGAACGTGCTTTTTATTATTAGTTTTCTTCTTCTGAGGAGACAGTGGCTGTCCCTTTGACCTGCACACCACTGCGAAGTGACCTTTCTTACCACATTGTTTGCAGTCCCTGTTTAGAGCCTTGCATGCCATCTTATCACGATGGCGCTCACCTCCGCCCACCTAAGGCACTGCTGCTTTAAATGGGCTGCCTTCTGACCTTGCTTGTATTGGGACACTCTTGAAACATTATACTTTTCACTGCCCCAAGAATAACAGCACGACTGGCATTTGCATTTTCCGATGCTCTGCAAATATCAATAGCCATCTGCAAAGTGAGCTTCTTTATTTCTTCTAACATACGTTTCAAAGCTCTTCATCTCTGGTTCCAACGACGATCCTGTCTCGTAGTCTGCTGTCCATGCAGGTTTCACAAAAATCACAGAAAGAAGCAATCTCTTTAATGCCGCACAAAAAAAATCATTGAAGGTCTCGTGCAACTCCTGGACTCTTGTATGGAAGTCGCGTCGGTCCACGATGACATTCCTTTGTTGCGCAAGTGCAACTCCATGGCATCCAATATAGTCTTCAAGTCTGCTCCATCATCCCAGTGAGAGACCATATCTAGAGTGCGGGTCCAATCATCGTCTAGCACGGAAATCAATGCTGACCGCTGCTCAGCAAGAGAGAGAGATGAAATTCTTGTCAACACTGCATGTCCCTCATACTTGTGACGCCACGAACCAAACTCTTTAAGAGATACAGAAGACGACAAGTGTGGTGCAGGAACTGCCCTTGCCTGAGTCTGATTCCTATGATGTCCTGAGGTACCAGCAAAACCCTCTAGAATCGCGGTTAAAAGTTCTTCCCTTTTCGTTGCTGCTTCTTGGGCATGATGAGCCATCTCTGCTTGCCTTGCCACAAGTGCTGCCAGTTGTTCGATTTGCTTCGTCCACGTGTACGGGTACTAAAGCTTTTAACACTGTACTTCTTGAACGACAGTTGACAGCATAAACAAACCAATCACTGCGCCATGTTGGATTTCTGTTTCATGGCAGGGCAAGAAAGAACACAGAATTCGTTGTTCGTATATTATGTAAACTTGACTGTATGGGCAGCTTAACAGAAAACTAAATATACATTGTAGATTCAGTAAAGGTAAACAGTAATGATTACAGTACTCAACAGTTTGAGTAAAAGTTACAATTATAATAAATTACATTGTTACGTATAAATACAGTATGTAGGTTTATAACAACTAATTACACCAAAGTGTAGTTAGCAATCTCACAAAAACTCTTGAGATGGCTTTTTGTCTGTCCATCCACACTTTTTCTGTCCGCCTTCAGATCTTAAAAACTCCTCAGGCTACATGGCTGCAAATTGGTATGTTGATCATCAACCCTTCAATCATCAACGTACTAAATTGCAGCCTTGTATGGCTCAGCAGATTAAAGGATGCATCTGAGGAGCAACTGAGCGCTGCCCGGTCGTGGTCTGAGAGTTTTTTTACTGCGCAAATAAAGAGTTTCATATAGCATTATACGTTGTACAGAAAACCTCGATTTGCGCCGAAGAATCTTCAGCGCAATTTTTACTAGTTTTTCTTTTGACACTAGTTTATTCGATTCCAGTTTATATTTATCAGTCAGTTAATCAAACAATTTTACCTGCCACTCTTGGGCATGCTGGCAAGGTTACCTTATTTTAACAATAAGAGTGTGATACAAGAGGTTTCACTCTCGAGTTAGTAGGAGATACTGAAGACTACTTGTTACATCCCCAATATACATAGAATACAGGGAGGGAGAATAATGGAGGATTACAGTGTTTACTGTCGTAATTCATGTACCCATGAGATGAAAGTTGATTAAAAACTAGTAACAATGTGCCGAAGTTTCTTTGTCGCAATTGAGTTTTCTGTAAAATGTATAATGCTGTATAAAACCTTCATCTATGACCAATAGCGTTTCAGTTGCTCCCCCGATACGGTAGAATGAGGGTGCATCCCATGCCTCCGGAAAGTGCTGCCAGCTGCACGGTATATGGCTAACATTAACCATAAATGAAATAAAATTAATGAGGTTAGAGGGCTGCAATTTCGTATACTTTGATGATTGGTGGGGGGTGAATGATTAAAATAACAATTTGCAGCCCTCTAGCCTTAGTCGGTTTTATAGATCTGAGGACGGACAGTAGAAAGTGCGGAGGGACGGACGGACAGAAAGAAAAAGTCGGCACAATAATTTCTTCACAAAAACTCAAATCATGAAAAAACTATCAATAATCCACGGTTTACGTCTATACTAAAAATACGCAAGAATGTAAAGTAAAGTGAAAGGCTATTCAGGCAGCTAGGAGATAAACGGGACGCTGCAAACACACTTTAGTAATAATGCCTACCATGAACCATGTGAGGTGCACTGACGGCACAACTCCCCATAAGGTGAAAATGGAGAGATGACTTACAATGAAGGGTTAATGCCGCGGAAGTTTTCTGCACAGAATTTCATCTAGATTTGATTGGAGCACGATTAACCAGGCGATACGATGTTTGGAGAAACTTCATACAGATAGAAACCTAATAGCTGGTTAATTTATTCATAAGTTACTGAGCAAACTGCATAATATAACCATCACGTACATTATTCCGAAAAACAGATTGTGTTATCATATCATAGGCAACTATTTCCAGTATGAAATAAATAAAATTGTGTTCATCATACCATAAGCAACTATTCCAATAGAAAATAACTTGACGAATGTATGATTATGCATATTTCATCACAAAGTTTTTGATGTTTCAACAAAACGCCTCAGCAAATAGCATAATTGATAATTCGTTAATAATTCATGGGAAAAATATATCATTTGCACATTATACAAGAGCACGTAATGATGTTAATATACCGGAGGTAATCGCTTAATTAGATAAATAAATAATGTGAAGGGTCTACCAGAACTCAAAAAAAAAGAACACATGAAGATTAATTTCAAAGGATTTATGATCGCTCTTATGTGATTAACTAACCAGGAGAACTTTGAGTGATGGTGTCTGAATAATCCTATAGGTAGTAAGTACCACTGCCAAAATCTGGGTATTTCAATATGAAAAATAAAATATAAATAAATTGGAATGAAATCCTTTGTTGTGAAATATTTAATAACTTTACTAAGTGAGCTAAACAAATAGAACACTCACGGCAACGGAGCGCCAAAGCAATGACAATAGAGTTTAAAAACCCTGCTTACATTTTGTTAGAGAAATATTTTTTATGTTTTTGTTTGGTTAACCGTTACAAAAAAAAAAAAATCATATACCCTTTGGCTACTTATAAAAGTACAAATTTCAACGAAAAAAAACAAACAAAATCGTCTATCACTAGCCTGGCTTTCAGCAGGGCCATGGTTCATTTCCCTACTTTTAGCAAAATATAAAACACGGCGACGTATATGGTAATATGATACCCGGAGATATAAATATATATATATATTTATATATATATATATATATATATATATATATAATATATATATATGTGTGTGTGTGTGTGGTGTGTGTGTGTGTGTGTGTGTACAGACCACTTTACAGAGCATACAATTCTATAAATACAGAATCCCAGGATCTTTAAATCCATTTAAACAAGCAAGTTCGGAGGGCCATGAGCAAAAAAAAACTTTTATTGAAACAAACGTAAGCAGGAAAGAAAAACGAAAAACAAAAAAAAAAATAATAAAAACAGCCCCATGTAACGCTTCTCGCTTCCTGAACTGCTTGCAATTTTTTAGTAATATCGATATTTGGGTGAGGATAATAAAGTACTGTCAGTCTTTAGCAGTCAACCAGAGAGAGAGAGAGAGAGAGAGAGAGAGAGAGAAGAGGGAGAGATAATAGATGAAATATTCGCGTAACTGCTTTATTAATGACTTTGCTTGTTTGTTGCGGTGTTTTCCATTTTAACTGAGGCGTTGCATTCCTCTCTCTCTCTCTCCCTCTCTCTACTCTCTCTCTTTCTATATATATATATATATATATATATATATATATATATATATATATATATATATATATATATAAAATATACATAAAATTTTGAGTCAAATTAGCGTTCATATCAGCATGTCAAAAAGTAAGAAAAATATTTAAGTATATAGGATAAGTATCCATATTTGTAGTAAGGATTCCGAGACACAAGGGCATAGAGCAAACACTGCGGTTATTTTTTTTTATGACTTTGTCCAAATTATTTTTTTTCCCTTTAAGTGAAACTCCAACATTCTGTATATTGCTCAGCTGAACAATGCTACTGACTGAAATTTGGTCAGGTCTCAGTCAGTTGACGCAATCATTATAATGCTAAGTTTTAGTTACATACATAGATACACACGTGTATATACATATATATATATATATATATATATATATATATATAGTATATATATATATATATATATGTATGTATGTATAATTAAAACTGATCAATTTCAGTCGTGAAATAACAGATGACTTGAACAGAATTTCAAATGGGGGTGGGGGCATCCGCCTCCTCATTCTTTACAATCATATTTAGTTGAATTATCATTTAACTTGTAAATCTGATTTTATGACCTCTCTTTATATCTTTGATACTTCCAAAATAATTCCTTAATATTCTTTCCCATTCCACGTTCATTTTAAAACGGGTGGGTTTATTATCTTACAATTCATAATCATCTTTTTATGATGAAAACAGATGCGTATCCTTTACGTCAATTGTATATTCAGGCATTAATTTTTATTAAGATCCGAACCGATTTGCTCTGGATGTGTAATCAAGTACCTAACAATGGCTCTGGTCAATTTTGAAATGGTAACCATACGTGACTGTCCGTCTGTAGGAGCACGCGTATGGCATAAAAACCTCACCCTAATGTCATGACTTATTTGCTTAAAAGAATATGAGTCTCCCTTGATTCATTGAGTCCTGAGACTCCAAAAAGACTTCCGAAAACATTTAAGAATACTGAGTCCCAACTCAGTCATTACCGAAAATCAATTATAGACGCTGATTAGCTTTCAAATCTTTCAAGTTTTATAGTTCTAGCATTCAGGGTTGACCACTCTGTTGATTTAGACGTAATAAACAATATTGCAACCTCACTGAGCGCGATTACACCTAATTTCATGTTTGCTAGAAAGAGCATCAAAGAGAATTTTCATTATCTTGCTTGAATGGGAACATGTTGGTAGCTATAGCTCTGTGTGTGTGTATAATATAAATAATATAATCTATTATACATATATATATAACATACATAAAAATATATGTATATATAAGGTAAGTTTAAATACGTACTTGTCAAAGGAACACAATGTTAAGAGGCTACACGCATCATGAAAAATCAAAACAGGTTAATATATCTTCCGGTTTCCCTTAAATTTAATTACACATCTTCAACATGTCGGAATTAAATGAGCAAATCCGGTTAGAACTCATAACTTGATTAAAATTTTCTTGGTGGTACTATATATATATATATATATATATATATATATATATATATATATATATATATTATATATATATTATATATATATATATATATACACCAGCAGACCAACTCGGAGCTGCCTGGAAAACTCTGATTACAACTGATAAATTCTCTATCTCTCTCAATTCTCATTCCTGCAAAGATCCTCCCTATTGGGTGCTGAACTTGTACTTGAAAGGCTCGGGAGTGTCACTATTCATCTCAGCAACCTTGAAAACTATGGATTAGACACTAATATTTGTGTTTTCAGTTACCTTAACATGTCACCCCTTCCTACTCACTTCTCATTCCATCTTCCTATCTGTGACCCCAAAAACTATGGCTTAAACACTAATATTTGTCGTTATCGATTGATTTTATGTCTTTGCTTCCCGCTCACTTCTCACCCCCTCATCTTTTGGGGCTGAACTTGGACTTGAGGGGCATCAGAAGGGTCACTATTCATTTCAGCCACCTCAAAAACTATGGTTTAGACTTAAATATCCGTTCATCCCCCTCTTCCTATCAGGATTTAAGGGCATCAGGAATGTCATATTCATCTCAACGAACCTCAGAAAAACTATGCATTAGACTCTAAAACATCTGTCGTTTTTTATTATTTTTTACACGTTGCCCCCTTCCCCATCCCCTCTCACCCCGCTCCCTATAGGAGTTCAACTTGGACTTAAAGGGCACTGGGAGGATCTTTATTCTTCTCAGTGATCTCAAAAACTAGGAATTAAACACTAATATCTGTTTTGTTTTGGTTTTCACCCTCCTTCCCACACTCTTCCCACCCCACTCCTACTATTGCTGAACTTGGACTTTGAGGGCATTAGGAGTGTCACTGTTCATCTCAGTGACCTTGAAAAACTATGGTTTTAAACACTAATATCTTTCGTTTTCTTTAATTTATACATTTCTCCCTTCCCACAGCGCCCTTTGGTGCCAGTGATGTCTTAACCCCACAGTGTCCATTCCCAGATGGCAAATAGTATGTATATAAAGTTTGGTTGAAATTGTTCAATGCATTTCAAAGTGCATGTGGAACACACACACATTATATATATATATATATATATATATATATATATATATATATATATATATATATATATATATATATATATATATATATATATATATAAAATGAACCCCCATCACATCAATCCTGGTCATTCAAATATATACCTGCCATATTGCCAAAACCCAGATATCTCGCCGCTTCAATCCAGATATTCTATAAAAATGTTTAACACCTCACGGTACTCAAACTGAAATTCACGTAATATTTACATGTAATGCAATTTCCAGGTATGCCGAGCGATACGGGATTTCAAAAAGATTGAGTGGCAAAATGGCAAAGAAATATCTACGGCTGGAGGCTCCAAATTGATATCGAGGGGAAAATATATCGAAATGGAAATGTTCAAGTAGGTTCCTCATTTAGCTTTCATTTCCAAGAAGCCCCTCTGTTGCGCATGAATAAATATTTCCCATTCCATCGCTTGGTTTTAGCAAATTCACATACATAACAGTTGATGTACTACTTAGGTGTGCTTGCTTCCTTAATGAGTTATATCAACGACTTTGGATTCTCATCTTCGAACAGATAGGCAAAACCAGTTATCTGCGTATATATACACACAAACGAACACATATTGTTATGAGGCTACACCTCAAGGAAAATCAAAGAAGATTATAAATATCTTTCGGTTTTCTTATTTAGTTACGTATCTTCAAAACGTTCTGAAACTATTTAACCAGGACTGGTTAGGATTCATACCGTGATTATTTTATTTTTTTTTTTTTTTTGGTGGTACTGCATTTGTGAATGTGTGTGTATATACTACATGTATATATATATATAATATATATATATATATATATATATATATATATTATATATATATATATATATACATATATATATATATATATATATATATATATATATATATATATATATATATATATATATATGTGTGTATATATATACACATACATAAACCTTGTGTTCCTATAAACATAGTTATGTAGTTTTGCGTGTGTGCTGGAATGTGTATGTAAATGCGTTTGATATAACTCACTGAAGCAGTCACACCTAAGTAGTACATCACCTGTTATATATGTAAAATTTGTTTCTAAAACCGAACGATGGAAGGGAATATTTATTCAAGAGCAACAGAGGGGCTTGCTTCTTGGAATCGAAGCTAAATGAGGAAACTACTTATACATTTCCATTTCAATATATTTTCCCCTCGATATCAAATTGAAGCTTCCAGCCGTAGATATTTTCGTTACCATTTTGCCACTCAATCTTTTTTGAAATCCCGTATGCTTGGCATACCTGAAAATCGCATTACATGTAAATATTACGTGAAGTTTCAGTTGAGTACCGCGAGTGTTAAAATTTTTTATAAAACATCTGGAGTTAAGCGAGATATCTGAGTTTTGGGCGATATGGCAGGTATTTATTTGAATGACCGGGAATGATTTGACGGTTTATTGAAATTCAACATAAAGGTCTCCGACGTGATCTCTGCTCCATCAAGAGACTTTGGGGGCTTGAAATACCTAACATAAAATCAAGACAAGCATAAAATGATTCAGATCGGTGTATGTCCATAAACTTTAGACTTTCCGTCTATAGTATAGTTTATGTAGTTACAGCAGCCGTAGGGAATATGCAAAATAAATAGAATTCAAGTTTGGATGAAAGCAGTTAATAGCATTTGATTGAATGTCTGACTGACTGGGAACGATTAGGTGTCAGAAACGCCTTTCACACCGTTCTTAAAGTCTTCGATGCTTCATGTTGTCTCACGATTTATAATCCAGAGCAAATCATAATACTATATAAGTGAAAAAAGAAAAAAAAATGACTTACACTCAGTTACACTGACGGTGGCCATTAACAAATACAGAGGCGTGCACTTACAGTTACAAACAAAACAAAATGCATCATACGAGGAGAAATAAGAGAAGACACCAGAAGAAAAAGTGAAATGTTAAATATGTATGTATATATATATATATTTATGTGTGCGTGTGTGTGCGAGCGCGCGCGTTGAATTATATACAATAAGTATATTTTATACAGATAATATCAGTAAAGATATAATGGCTTTTGATATTTCATTAATATACATAGACTAAAAGTTTTGTATTCATGGATTTGCATTATTGAACCCAGAGGTAATTAAGCAAATCAATAATTGAAAATATGAATAAATACAAAATACGTAAGAAACAAACAAGCAGGAAAAGTCTTCTTGATTATCTCGTGAACCAAGGAAAGTCAAACACAAAGTTACGAGTACCATGGCAGAGGAGTTCTGGTACTGAGATTATGGTAATCAAACTATGGAGTAATACAAGGGATTCATGAGATTATGGTACTGAAACTATGGTGCAACACAAGGGATTAGTAGTATTATTTATTACTGTTGTATCTGATGAAGCAGCGTTATTACTGTTACTATAATGTGTATAATAAACAGAGCTGGTCTGTCTCATGAATGTGGTGGAGTAGGCGTACTGTAAGCTATTGGCAATATTTCATGTATTTTTCCTTTCCATTTAGTTTTCACTAAAACTATCATTTCCACCCATGCGTAGTGTTACTACATGCTCCCGTCTTTTTGTGAACATGCATTCTATTTCACTCGAAAGCAACACTAAAAATATAGATATCAAGAAACGCCAATTAGAAATCCGTTGGTTTATAAATGAATATTAATGGTAATGAACACTTCACGGGCTCATCATCTACTCAAAAGATGAAAGGAAATGAGTTTCCCGTTCGTCGTTGGTTCAACTCTTGCTGGAATAAACAAAGACCCTAATCTTCGTGGATCTAGAATTGCAGACTCACACAACTCTTAAGACACAATTAAACGAATCACCGTATCCTTTTAACCCAGCTATCCACTTCAAGATTTTGAAATGTCCTCTGCAATCCTTGCAACATCTGACTTTGGTCAGTATGCCCTTTCCGAGATGGCATATCGCTTTAATATATTGAATATAATTAAATGATCGAAAAGGAATTCTTTTTCAAACGCGAAATTCTATTGAGACTTTGGCGAAAGAAATCTGGAAAATCGAATGTGTTTCGGCATTCCAGTGAATTTCTTATGATGTAAACAGTCTGCAAACAACAATGCAATCATAACATTTTCGAAAAATGAAAAGGAATGTAGTCTACACTTTACGTGATCTACTCTCGGGATGTGTCCGAAAGAATTTAATATGCAGAAAAAAGAAAAATATTCTGAGTAAATAGGACCCACAAGCTGTAAATGATTATAAGACGTTATTGAGAATGTATAAAATTTTATAGCATTGTATGATTTAAAGTAATGACGTCATCAACATTCTTCAGTTTAAATAAATGAAGGTGACTGAAGAGCGAAGAACTTACATGAAATGAAAAACATGTGGACAAAGCATAACTGAAAACATGTACTATCTTCTTATATCATAAAAGCAATAACCTAGATAAGACCTCATAAGGAAGTGGGAAAGGTGTTAGAACGAACGGTACATATAATCTCTAATGGAGGACAGATAGCGTGCAATGAAATTGTCATAATAACGTTTGCGGTACGTTATTGTTAGAAGAACGCCTCATCGGATGGAGCCACGTAGTACCCAGCTGATAGATGTATTCATGAATTGCCGGGCAAAATACAGCCGAAAGAATAATAGAACCATCAAGGACACATTCCAGCGAAATCGATCTGTGCTTATCATAACACAGGCAACTATTTCCAATATGAAATAAAGGGACGATTGTCCAATTAAGCAGATTCCATGGCGATCCAAATATTACATCGCAAATAGTTTGATGTTTCAACAAAACGCCTCACCAAATAGAATACTGATAATTCCTTAATAATTCATTGGAAAATGTATTATATTTGTCACTATCGATTGATATGTAATGCTATTAATAAACCATGGGGTAATAGCCTCATCAGATAATATGCGAAGGGTCTACCAGAGTTCAGGGCAAAATAAAAACACGAACGCTAGTTTATTTTCAAATAATTTATTGGCGCTGTATGTGATCAGTTATGCAGAAGAATTTTTTGAGTGATGGTGTCTAAATCATCTACACTTTTAGAGTAAATACTCTTGCCAAAGGCAGTTTGCTCCAGTGTGGAAATGTTACAGATAATAGAGCGGAAGAACTCACGCGTTAAAATATTAATAACATTTGCAAGAATTCAACGAAACACTATGGAAAGTAAAATATCACTTCAGCACAATTGTATCCCCAAGATGTTCAGTTGCACAAGTATCGTGAAAATTAGTAATGTTTATTTTCATTGATAACAAAATGGAAAAATAAAAGTTGAAAAGGCAGTGTAGGGCCTAGGGAGGGAAAAAAATAAATATATCTCCGAAAATACCTTATAAAGTGATCGAAGCAGGGGAAATAATATCGTTTTAAAACCCTCATTTACATTTTCTCCAAGATTGTATCATAACAGTTTTATTTAAGCAATCGAACTGCAAGAAAAAAAACAAAATCCCCTCTGATTATTTATAATTACACAAGATTCTAGCGGAAAACAAACTAAATAGATCAAGTACCATTAGCATGGTTTTTCAAGAATACCAACGGTCCATTTCCATACAGGAAAGAAATATAAATATGATATCCGCACTTTACCCAAGAAAGGAGAAAACTCAATATGGTACCATATAAGTATGTTACTGTATCATATATATATATATATATATATATAATACTCGCTAAATCTAAGAGTTTAAGAGCTTTGAGTGTTTTTTTTTATATCAAATTAAATCAGACTTCCCTGTCAGCGCTGTATTGCATCCTGATTTTT
>NC_087203.1:73115306-73178412 GCF_015104395.2 Macrobrachium nipponense | reverse complement strand
ACGTCATTATTTTCTATGACCAAACAATAATATTTTTATTCCTTCCTTTATTACGTCCTAGAAGTACAATAATCATGCACGCTTGTGGGTCAGATTTACTCAGACTCTTTATTTTTCGCAGACATTCCGTGAGTGGATTAAATAAAACCGAGATTACCTTCTTTTTTGAAAATAAAATGATCGCGTTGATGTATTCAGGCTATTTACATCATGGAAAAATCACGAGAGAAAGAAAACGAGGCATGTAAAAAAAAAAAAAAATCGCGTAGTCTTTTGAGCCATTAAGCAGTCATAATGAGTTTCTCGAATTATATTAAAATTTTAATAATTTTTTCTAAACAGCAAAGAGAATATAAATTTGTTTCATTGTTAAAAAAACGAGTCACAAAGATGGAGGAAATGGCGGAGTTTTTTATGTAGTAAAAAATGAAGGGAATTTATATAGTAACGTCGTACTTTAAGATTTTAAGCATATTTTCACGTGTTACAAAACCGAGTCGACACGAGCAAATTTTCCAGTGAGGTTTAGTCACATTGTAAAAGATGATTTTGTTTTTTCCCCCAACTTCAGCAGCATAAAAAATTCTTGAAGAAATGCGCCGATAATTTTCTATGCAAACGCCTGTGTAGATAAGATTCTGTTTGCATATTTTTTGTGTGGATGTAAACCATGGATTAGTGTCAGTTTTATCTTTTTTTTATTATTTTTTAAAATTAACTCTCATCTCTTGAGGGAGTGACAGTAAATGCTTTAATCCTCAATAATTGCTTCCTGGTTCTTACGCGTACCATAGCAGTGTAACAAGACTTTGAAAATCCTTTACTAATCAGAGTTAATCCTCTTGCATCACGATCTCCGTATTATTAAGATAGGGTGACTTTGTGCCAACATGCTCAAGAATGACAGCTAAAATTCACTGATTATTAAAGTGATAGATATAAGCTGGCATCACAAAAGTTATGGTGAAAAAATGTTCTCCATTTAACACAAGAAGACACAGCGCCTCAGTGGCGTGATCGGTATGGTCTTGACCTGCCACCTCGGTGGCCGCGACTTCGATTCTCTGTCATTCCATTGAGGGTGTTAGAGATGTGTACTTCTGGTGATAGTTCACTCTCGACGTGGTACGGAAGTCACGTAAAGCCGTTTGGTCCCGTTGCTGAATAACCACTGGTTCATGCAACGTTAAAACCACCATACAAAACAAGCAAACAAAACACAAGAAGCCACGAGAAATAGTAAGTGGAGTTGACAAACGACGGAGTTTGACGATGTACTGTTATTTCAAGACTGCCTGGTTTAATGCATAGATATTGTGAAGAATGTTTTTACATATTCTCATTTCTTGCTAACATTGAAAGATATTGAGAGACAAAATTATTTCAAAACAGATGGTCCAAGATGATGTGGAATGTGAGCTGTGGTGAATAATGACAAATGATTTGAAAAATTGACTTTCAGTTCCCTCAAGGTAAATGAAATTCCTAAGTTTGGAATAGCTTCTCATTTCTCTGTGGGATTTATATACAGTATAAAAATGGTCTTAGAGCAACCGGGATTCTAATTATCATAGTTAATTTACCTAAGCACGAACACAGATGCCTTTATGGATTATTATTATTATTATTATTATTATTATTATTATTATTATTATTATTATTATTATTATTATTATTGCTTATTATTTCAGTAGATGAACCTATTTCACATGGAACAAGCACACCAGGGGCCATTGACTTGATATTCAAGCTTCCAAAGAATGTTGGTTTCAACCTCCCACCGTAGACCCTACAACCACACTGCAGCAGTAACTGATCATGATACAGAGCCAGTGACATTTCATCGCTCTGAGGTAGACGCGAACCCGAGACATTTGGATGACATTCGACTACACTAACCACTATACCAGCGGACCAGCTAAATAAGCACTATATAAAAAAAAAAAAAATACATCGACTTTACCGACCATCACCCCCACCGATTTTTTTTTTTTTTTTTTTGTTCATTTACTTAAGGTGCCAGAGAAAGAGTCTCCCCAGCTCAAGCGGAAGGAGCATCCAAGCCAATATTGCTTGTTTAAGAGGCAATGGGCCTCTACGGAAAGATATTGCATATTGAGTATCTAGGCACATATAGTACTCATATAGAGTAAATCATATCGGACATATCCAGATGTAACGGTTATTCTTTCTTTTTTTGTTGGCGAAAAACATTAGTGGAACGTTGCGAGCAAGCTTAATGGTAGCTGCAGCTACCATTAAGCTTGCTTAATGGTAGCTGTACCATTGTTTCCGATTCTTTCCAAATAAAATTGTGTTGGATCTCAGGTCACATTCAACCAAATACGACGCTAATAGTAATTGAAGCAAATGAGTATTGACATTCAGTATGAGGCTGTAACCACAGATGTATATTCATTTATGGTAGCCACCCTTTTAAGATACGATCATAATCAAATTTAGCTAACATCACCGATGAGCAGTTTAACGAACACAATATCTGGCATTTATTTACTTTCTACCTTCAAACGTTGACGACACCCAGCCTATCTCTACCTAATCAACTTCTTTGTAAATAAACAAAATGTAAATTCCTGAATTTATCCTGTATGTAGAAGATATCCTCACCAAAAGAGGTTTATGATTCTGAAAATGTGATGTCATTTCACACTTGCTATGGGGAATATCAAAAGGTGTTATTGAATGTGCCACAGAGAGAGAGAGAGAGAGAGAGAGAGAGAGAGAGAGAGAGAGAGAGATGTGCGAAATGGCAGATGCAACTGCGACTAGGAAAATGTGACGGAAGATATATTTCAGAATATCCCCATCAGGTTGAAGAGGACACGAAAGTGGAAGGAAATTCCAGATGGAGAAGAAGAAGCTCTAGCAACATTACGACGGGGTTGTTTAATACGAAAGAAGAGTAAAGCCAAGTTTATGTTATAAGATTAAAGGAAGGATTTCTATTGCGAGTACGAATATTAACCTTGAAGGATAGTCGCAATTTCAACATTGAATATTTAAGAGTACAGGAGGATATTACCTAGGATTCCGTTCCCTTATTTACGAATAAGCTGTTCTTTTTTCATGTCTATGCGTGTGGCCGTATGCATGCGTCATTTAACATACAGAGGACAATTTCCTTTTCATAATTTATATAAACCAAATCATTTGACGGTGAGGAGTAAAGATGAATTTTTTAGATAGTGAAAAAATTCATCTTTACTCCTCACCGTCAAAATCTCGTATTCTGTAATCCACTAATCCAATAATTACAGCGAAGTATTATCTCAGCCGCTCCCCATATGAATTGTCAAATATCATATGGTGGATGGATTATTTACGCCTGCGCAACGAGTCGAAATGAAATCTAAATGATTCAACTACTTGAACATTTCCATTTCAACATATTTTCCCTTTGAAATCAATTTCAAATATCTAGATCTAGATATTTCTTTGCAATATTCCCAGTCAATCTTGGATTTTTGTCCGCTCGGGATATCTGGTAATCCATGACATTAATATTTAGCGGAATTTCAGTGACAGGATTTTTATGAAATTTCCGGGTTTATGAAATATGAGGATTTATGCGATATATCTGGATTTAAGGTAAATACCAGGATTTATTTGAATGACCAGGAATGCAGTTAGGGGGATCATGAAATTTAATGAAAAGACCGGGGTCGTGATCTCGGCTTCATCCAGAGATTTACGCAACTTGAAATACGTATCATTTTAACTATGAAGATGATAGGTCATTCAGATCAGTGTTTGTCATAAACAATTGACTGTTCGCGTATGGTAGACGTTTTGGTGTTATAATAACCGTAGACAGTAAGCAAGCTACTGGGAATTCGCATGAAAGGGAAAGCCATTTATACTCTTGGACTGACTGTTCGATGAATTGGAAATTATTTATCGACCCATCCTATCATGTCACTGACACCGTTAGTCTTTAAAATGTTGTGACGTCTCCATGATTCGTAATTTTACATAAATTATCTTAGGAAACTTATGTCTACCAGAAAGTATGCTCACAAAAAAGACGAGATAGTGAAATTATGCAGATTATGCAGAACTGGAAATGGCAAATTTACAGGGATAAAAAATAGGAAAGGGTATAAATGAAAGGTCCTCAATAGCTTACAGTACACATAATCCACCTCACTCATGAGACAGATCATCTACGATTTTTAAACACATTACAATAATTCTGATAGTGCTACTTCAACTGATACAACATGAGCAAATGCTACCTACTAATACCTTGTGTTATACCTCAATGGTTGTATTACGTAATCCCTGAATTCAGAACTTGTAATCTTTATGAATAATTATATATTAATTATACTGTCGATATTATCTTCTACCATCTTACTCTTCCTTCCTCTCTCTTCCCATCTTTTTCCTCACGTGCACATGAGGACAAAGATGGGAAGAGAGAGGAAGGAAGAGTAAGAGGGCAGAAAATAATATAGACAGTATATTCTCATATATGCAGTATTAGTAAATTTGTTTGTATATTATCATTATTCATAAAGACTACAAGTTCTAAATTCATGGATTACGTAATTAAACCATTCTTAATTATGTACTGAATTGTGATGTAATACAAGTTATTAGTAGGTAGCATTTTCATGCTGTATCAGTTGAAGTAGCTTTATCACAATTGTTGTAATGTGTTTAACAATCATAGATGATCTGTCTCATGAGTGTGGTGGATTATGTGTACTGTAATGTATTGAGAACCTTACATTTATTCCCTCTTCTATTTTTCATTCCTTTAGATTTGCCATTTCCTGTTCTGAATAATTTTACTATCTCGTTTTTTTGTAACCATACTTTCTGTTACACTTTAAAACGGCAAATAAATGAATAAATAAATAGATAGACAGATAGATAGATGAGTAAATAACGAACCAAGGAACATAGAACAGGTCGTTTGGTTTAAATATGAACATTAAAGCTAATGAAACCTTCGCTCACAAATCGTCTACCCAAAATATAAAAGGGACTGGACGATCAGGTCGTCCTCGGTTCAACCGTTGCAGACTATATATATATATATATATATATATATATATATATATATATATATATATATATATATATATATATATATATATATAAAGACCCAATCTTCGTGGATCCGGATTTTGCAGACGCGCACAGCACCTGAGATACAATAAAACGAATCGCTGTAATTTTCAGACGTAAATATCCACTTCAAGTTCTTGAATTGTTCATTGCAATCCGCTCAACGAGAGTTTGGAGAGCCAGCTCTTTTTGAGAACTCAATTAGATCGATAATTTTATGTGATTTTTTCATGTTGCAAAGTGTCTGCAAACAACATAGCAGTTATTTTATTTTCGATATATGAAAGAATGTCATTTGCGCTCTATTTAATTTGTAATCGAAATATCTACGAAAAATAATAATTAGTACGGTATGTAATAACAATAAAATCCACAGCAAGTTCGGACTTAAAAGCTGAACAGGTTTCGCTGCTTCAAGACGTTATTGAGGAAGAAATAAAATGTAATTGTTGGCTCAAAGAAGGTACTTCATTTCTATGTATATATATATATATATATATATATATATATATATATATATATGTATATATATATATTTACAATATAATATATATATATATATATATATATATATATATATATATATATATATATATATATATATATATGTTTGTGTATATATACACATACATGAATTTTCAAAAGATAATGAGTAATAGATGGAGAAAAGGCAAAAAAATCTACATAAGGCTTTCATACTACCAAACATTAAATGTGATAACATAGAAAGTCCTGATTAGATGCGTGGAAGAGATGCTGGAACGAATGGTCCATAATCTCCAAGAATGGACAGACGGACAATAATGGGAAAATTTCTGCACAGCGGTTCATCCCTGAAAATCAAAGTCCGTAATACGATTTAGATAATGGTGGGGTCCACTAGGTGAAACGCCTTATCAGATAAAACAAAACAACGTAATGCCTATACCTAGATTTTTTCAAGAATTATGGAGCAAAATAAAACCGACAGAATAATAGCATCACATATACAATTCCTGTAAAATGGAGTTGTGTTTACGAAAACAAAGTCAAGTGTTTAAAGTGAAAATAAAGGGAGGAATTTATGGTTATGCAGATTACATCGCAATCCAAATATTTCGTCACTTATAGTCTTGATGTACAATAAAATGCCTTAGTAAACAGAATAGCTGATAATTTGTTAATCATTCATTGGAAAATATATTAATGCGCATTATCAAGAGCTATGTAAAGATAGTAATATGCGGATGAAATCGCTTACTCAGGTAAATAGTGCGTAGAGTTCTACCAGGGGTCAGAGGAAAATATGGAAATAAAAAAAGACGCGTGCTGATTCATTTCATGGCCTTTTACGGGCGCTTTATAAAATTTCTGAGTGATGGTGTTTGTATAATCTTACAGCTACACAGCAAATAGCGTTGCCAAAGGAGGTGCCCTCCATAGTGTGAATAAATGTGAAATATATTGCAATGACAAATTACCCGTTGAAATATTAACTAACGTGTGCAAAATGCAGTGAAAACCCTGACTAAATATGTAATGTATTAATTACTATTATTACCACAAACGTTTCCCTCAGTATGTATCGTTTCATAGACATCATGAATAATATTTATTTTCATTTATTTTTTCACAATAGAAAAGTAAATACGAAAAGGCTATGTAGGGCCTAACAAAATAATAAATATCTCCCCAGGAATGTTTTATCAAGTATTCTAAGCAATGGAAATATAGTTTTATATCCTGCCTTAACATTTTTTTAGAATTACATTATCACCTTTTTGTTTAAACAAGCGGAGTTTTAAGAGAAACTTTTATCCTGTTTTACTAATTCCAAATGTATAAGTATCAACGAAAACAATTGAATATGTTCACGTCTGACTAGCATGGGTTTCAAAGACAACTTTATGCATGAAAATGAGTACCGTTAAATGAAATGAATTCAAAAAACACAGATATGCCGAGTAAACACACCAAACTGTGATGGGTCCCTGAAAAACCCCAAACTTTGTTCGCTTACTCGGGGAGTCAGCCTACAAACTACTTTGTTGTTGTTTGGGGGGTTGGGGGTGTTGGAGGTTAGGAAAGGTTTATGGAAGAGCCTAAAAAGGTCTGAAAAAGGTGTTTCGCGTTGAATTAAAGATGCAGGAATTTTAGGATAGGATATTTATGATATGTTTATTAGAATGAAAATGTAAAAATGAATAATGTGCATGTTAAGCAGTACAGAAAAATTATTTCTAATAAAATATAGCGTGTTTATTTTATTCATTTATTTATTTTTTACTTTAAGGGGCCAAAGAAAAACTTCTGTTCAAATATATTTCCAATGGACAAAGGTGGAAGGAGCAATCAAGCCCATATCGCTGATTGTAGAGGGAACGGGTCTTTAAGAAATAGATATTGAACACTCGACTAGAGTAATAAAAGAAAATATAGATGAAATATCCAGATATAACATTAATTATATATATATATATATATATATATATATATATATATATATTATATATATATATATATATTCGTTTATAGACGAAAACGTGAAGAATAGTTCTGATACAAGAAGTTTTTTTATTTATTTTTTTTATTTTTTTTATTTATTTTATTTATTATTATTATTATAGAAAAAGATGCAGTATTTAATAAAATTCACTTGTAGAAGTATATCTTAGTTTTGACAGACCACTGAGCTGATTAACAGCTCTCCTATGGGTCACCCGAAGGATTAGATATTTTTACCTGACTAGCAACGGGACCATACAGCTTATTGTGGATCGGAACTACATTGAGAAATTTATTTTTATCATCAGAAGTAAATTCCTCAGATTTTGCGTTGGCAGCGGGGAATCTAACCCGGACCTTGAGATCGGTAGTCGAGCACGTGCATATTTATATATATTTTGAATAAAAGCTGTTTCCGTTTATAGTGGAGCGGTAACAAGGTAATATCCGCAAGTATTCTTAAACATTCCCTGTTGGAACCACATGTGACTGTTCTTTGAAATTAATTTCCGTACAGGTAATAACCTCCTTCCTCGAGGCATTTCAGTAACCTTATAAAATTTATAAACTTGGCATTTCTCTTCTTTTCTATATATGTCACTCGTCTTAGTTTTCTTATAGAAATATTTTTTTAACGCTTCTTCCGCATCTGGACCTTCCCTTCATTTCCAGTTCTACTTCAACCTGATGATGATTTTCTAATATAGCTTCCTTCACTTTGCTTTTCACAATTACATCTCTCTCTCTCTCTCTCTCTCTCTCTCTCTCTCTCTCTCTCTCTCTCATTTGTTTGGGCAAGATCTTTGTAACCGCTTTTGCTTCCTATTCCGAAATCATTTTTTTCACCCTTCTATTCCTCCAACCTTTCTGTCGATAAAACCTAACATGGCAAAAAACATGGTCGTAAGGTTCCTCGTGAAGTAAATTCCCCCCCCCCCCCCAGCGAACAGAGAGAGATCGAGGTAGAGAGCCTAAGACAGATCAGTTGATTTCTCGGAAGGGCAGGCTGACCAAACTCACTGGTTACTCCATATTTCAATGGCTTCAATTGGATATCTGGGTTAAAACATATAATGAGCTGTTCGTTGTCTCTTACGGGTTGTGTGCGTGTGGAAAATCTGGATCCACCAAGTTTAGGCTCTTTATTTATTCCTGCAAAAGTAGAACCAAGGACGAATTGAATGTACAGCCCCTTTTATCTTTTGGGTAGAGGGTGTGTGTGTATGGTTCATTAACTTCAATATCCTTTCATAAACCAACAGATCTCCGTCATTCTGTTCTTTGTTTGTTATTCATGGTACTATTTTCAGTTTTCTGTAAAAGAAAACTATTGAGATGGCTTTGTCTGTCCGTCCGCACTTTTTCTTGTCTTCCTTCAGACCTTCCAAACTACTGAGTCTAGAAGGGCTGCAATTGGTATGTTGATCATCCACCCACCCGTCATCAACCATATCAGATTGCAGCCATCTAGGCTTGTTAGTTTTTATTTAATTTAATATAAGGATAAAGTTAGCCATGATCGTGAGTCAGGCACCGCTTTGTTGCTAACAATATAGGCCACCACCGGGCCGTGGCTGAGATTTTCATACAGCATTATACGCTGTACAGAAAATTGGATTGCGCCGAAGGGACATCGGTGCATTTTTTACCTTTTTTTCTAATCGTAACAGAATGTATGTTTACAAGAAAACAAGACAATGCAGTAAGATTATGCAGGGCTGGAAATGACTGGTTCAATAAAGCATAAAATGACAAGACATCATGCAACAGCAAAAACATTAACAGCATTAGTGACTATGGCTTTTATCACGATCGATCAATCATTTAATCAGAGACCTCAAGAATAACTTTAGCCCCTCAAGGCAAATTCCCTGCAGCTTCACACTTTCCAGGGTTACCAGAACCCTATAAAACAAATGGCAACGGAAAGTCAGAAGTTTATGACACACATTCATCTCCATTACTTATCCTCTTCTTATTTATATGGGAGGTATTTCAAGTCATGGAATTCTCTGGATGGAGTAGACCTCGATCCTCCAAGTAAATTTCATAAACTCCGTCACATTAATCCTGATAGCTCAAATAAATCCTTCTAAATCGTCAAAATCCCTATATCTCTCATAAGTTCAGATTAGTTTGTAAAAACCCTAACACTCCCCGTAACTCTACTGAAATTTCCCGTCATATTTACATGTCATGCGAGTTTCAGATATCCCAAACGCTCGGAATTTCCAAACGATTGACTGGAAACATAGCAAAGAAAGATCTAGATCTAGATATTTCAGATTGATTTCAAAGAGGAAATACGTTGAAATGGAAATGTTCAAGTAGGAATCATTTAGATTTCGTTTCGACTCCTTCGTGTAGGAGTAATTATTCCATCCAGCGTTTGATTTCTGAACATTCATATGGGTAACAACTAAGGAATTACTTTGGCGTAATTGGAGTAATGAATTACAGTATACGGGTTTACATTCACACACTAATGGACGCACACAAGCACATTTAAGTATACTTAGGGAAACAAAGAATATATATATATATATATATATATATATATATATATATATATATATATATATATATATATATATATATATATATATATAAATATATATATATATATATATATATATATATATATATATATATATATATATATATATATTTGTGTGTGTGTGTTTCTAAGTATATATATTGCGTGTGTATCAGTCTATGTATTATGCATATATATATATATATATATATATAGTATAGATATATATATATATATATATATATATCATATATATATATATATATATATATATATATATATATATATGTATATATACTATATATATATATATATATATATATATATATATATATCGTATATGTATATATAATAATCTATTATATATATATAATTATATATATATATATATATATATATATATATATATAATATATGTATATGTATATATATATATATAATATATATATATATATATATATATCGTATATATATATATAAAAGCTTGTAAGTTTCTCTTTGTTGCATACAGGTGCGAGTTAGTATTCAGGGCTACCAACATGTTAATGTCCTTCATTTACATTCCCATTAGAGCAAGGCACGGAAATTCTCTTTCACGTTCTTTCTAGCAAACACGAAATACGGAGTAATCACGTCTCAGTGAGTTTGCAAGACTTTATTTATGACGTCTGTCGTTACTCAACAGATTGGTGAAGCCTCAATGCTCGAACTGCAGAGCTTAGCCAGGATTGCCAAAGCCAGTCAACATCTGAAATTGACTTTAGCAATAGCCAAATGGAGGCTAAGCAGAAATTCTCTCTCAATAAAATTCTAGCAAACATATTTTCAGTGTCACTAATTCTTTAGATTCTTGAGTCGCACTGAATTATATACCGAATCTCAAATTCAATCTAGCAAATAATTATTGCCATAACCATACTCCTACAAATAGGTTTTCACTTTTGATTACCATTTCACGAAATAATGAGAACCAGTGATAGTTACTTTACTCATCTAGAGAGACAATAAATAAAACTAAATGACAGAACACATTCTGCATGTAAATGACACGCAACTGTTTTCATCATCATATGAAGATTATGAGTTTTAAAATCATATCATTACATAGAGCTACTACTTAATTCGTTTTGGAAGAATAAAAAGGTTTTTCTATCGTGTGTATCAAAGACGGATAAATAGAGAGAGAGAGAGAGAGAGAGAGAGAGAGAGAGAGAGAGAGAGATAATGGATAATGTTGAAATCATGGTATTAGGTTAACAATTGGAATTATATTTTACTGTTTATGACTTAAGAATGAGTTATTGAATGCCCCAATTGGAAGTTGTTAAAACTAACCATTAAAGCAAAACTGAAAATGAATTCCATCATAGTTCCTACACCAGTGTAATGGAATGGATGATCATCTTATTATACACTACTAATGCGTTAGACGCCATAATTAATTCCGGAAGACTGCTTTTCCGTGGATTAAATTTGTTTTTACGTAATGTCTTTTCTACGTCGTCACTGATTAAAGTAATGGAGACTCTTGCCATCCAGGATATCATTTATTACAATCGTCTTCAGAGAATATCAGTCATCAGATCTTTTTCGTTTAAGACCGAAGACCAATAGGATTAGTATCTGAACACCTTTTGTAGCACAAAGAAAAAGAAGAAAAGATGGGCGAGGCTCCATCACGAATGAAGTGGTAGACCGTCAGCCTCTTAGAGAAAGTTGATCAAAGTCGGGGAAAAGGGAGAAGAAGAGAATTCCAAACAATGAAACAGGAGGAGAGACACAATCAGAGCACCGTATCATAATCAGAATTGTATCCTTTTATTCGGAAGAGGTGTTTTGACGGAAACAACCTAGCAGCGCGAAGGGGACCCCTTTCCGGCGGCGGCAAGATGAATACATCTTTTTCTTCGTTAAATTTTTTTTTTTTCGTAGCGGAGGTTGTGGTTCTGAAACCTTAAGGGTATATTCCCTATTAAATCTTTAAAAAACAATTTGCCAACATCACAACTCCCCTTGTAATCCAAGGGAGGTGTTTACAGAAAAAATACACGCCCGTGATGAACTAATATTATATATATTATATATGGATATAAAGTATATATATATAATATATATATATATATATATATATACCATATTTGTATATTTTAGATATATATATATATATAGATATATATTATATATATATATATATATATATATTGTTATATATATAATATATATATATATATATATATATATATATATATATATATATATATATATATATATTATATATATATTAGAGGTGTATGGATATCCGCATCCGCATCCTCATCCGCAGATTATCCGCATTTTTTAGAAACTCCGCATCCGCATTCACATCCGTATTGACAAGTTTTCAACATCTGCATCCACATCCACATCCTCATTGGCAGCACATGCAACATCCGCATCCGCATCCGCATCCGCATCCGCAGTTGGAGAATGCGGATATGCGGATGTCACCCCCTACTCAGTGTTCAATAGTCCATATCCATATACTCATACATTGTAGGTAACTTTAGAGGTCGTTTTTTTCTAAATTTGGCCTTTTTCATTTACTTATTCAGAAACATGATGCACATTACAAGTATAATTAACTCAGTTACAGTATACCTGTTTTATAGCATTTGTTTTTTTAGCAACTTCATCATGTCACTCATAGCAGTTGTTGATCATAAAGGTATTGTGTTTATTTGGAAATCTCTCTCTCTCTCTCTCTCTCTCTCTCTCTCTCTCTCTCTCTCTCTCTCTGAAACAGCAAAAGATTGGCTTCTTTGAGTTTTGTCACTCTTATGGCAAGTGAGGTATGAAATAACCCTTTTTGCCAAAACAACGACAAACGTTTGTGTACTGCTTGTACTTTTTATATACTGTTTGTACTTTTTACGTTTTGAATTATGTGGCTGAAAGTCGTCTATCACAAGCAATATATCGAAATTACTTGGACCTACATAAAATCCGCATCCGCATCCGCATCCGCGAGGGTATGGCCATCAAATATCCGCATTGCATCCGCATCCGCATTTTTCATTTTTTGATATATGTGTCCGCATCCGCATCCACAAATTTTAAAAAGTTGATATCCGCATCCGCATCCGCATCCGCAAATCAAATTTTCAGACATCCGATACACCTCTAATATATATATATATATATATATATACATATATATATATATATATATCTATATATGTGTGTGTGTGTGTGTGTGTGTGTGTGTGTGGAACTAAAAACTATGACTAGATTTCAGCACAGTAAGACTGTTCTACAAAGCAACGTATGAAAGCGTTGAAGATTCACAAAGAAAACGACAACTTCAATAGGGGCATAGAAATACTGCAGTATTTGCTCTACGCAATTGTCCCGGAGTCCTTACTACGAACATAGGTACTTATTCTATATACATACGGAATCTTCGTCCTTTTCGACAGGCTGATACGAATTCTAACGCTGAAAAATCCTTGAGAGAGAGAGAGAGAGAGAGAGAGAGAGAAATGGACGAATACCTTCTACCAGCATCACACGACCATCTCGAAAGCAATTTTTCACTCATGCTGAAAACAAACGACAAGCAAACACAGCCATTGACGGAACGTAACACCAAGACTTCATCTATTATTTTCGCACCAAATGTTTCCTCCTGCAGCCTAAGACAAACACGACTTCTCTCTCTCTCTCTCTCTCTCTCTCTGTGATTGCTAAAGGCTGAATGAACACCAGAGTTAGGGGGGGTGAGAAAATTGGTGTTACTCCGATCGTATTATTTTGCTTCCTTTCTGCATGCAATCACATATTTCATGGAAATATGTGGTTTTTATGGAAACATGGAAAAGTTTGATTAATAAAATCGCACCAGTTAACGATCTTGCTTGCAAAGAAACATCGTTAATTTAGCGCTCTATTTCTCTGCAATCCCATGGACATGGAATATATATAATGCATATACATATATATATATATATATATATATATATATATATATATATATATATATATATATATATATATATATTACTACATGTATATATATGTATATATATGTATATATATATATATATATATATATATATATATATATATATATATATATATGTAAATGTTCTCTTAATTAACGAGTCTAGATTGTTTGATCATTTTCCATTTGTCTATTTATATCAAATTTATTTGTCACGGATGTCTTTCCTTTCTTGTAATCCGAGTATGTAGGTATGCTTGGACGTATAACTAGAATTTCAAAGTATGAAAATCTATTCATTGTGATCAAAAGACGCATTTTACTAACCATATGCTTGTGTTTGAGTTTATATATTTAATTATAGTTCTTAGTGCAAAAAGTTATATATCACAGGAACAGAAAGAAAATACAATTCATATAAAACGGGTTAAACACACGAGTGTTTAAATGGCAGATGCAATTATGACTGATTACTCTAAGGTTCATTTTAGTAAAAAAGTAAAAAACGTGTGTTGGTCATCCCAGACCCCCGTTTTTTGCGTACATCGATATTACATTTTTCCGTTCTATTTACGTGATCTTACTTACATTTACTAGCCTAGCCTGCAAGAGTTATAACTTCCGTTGAATAAGGCGGCTGTCAGTGTGGCAATAAAAATTCCGTATTACTCCTTCTTTGGGAATGTATACGGTTGCCATATATATTACAATTTTGCCTGGAAATGATACAGTAACATACTTATATGGTACCATATTGAGTTTTCTCCTTTCTTGGGTAAAGTGCCGGATATCATATTTATATTTCTTTCCTGTATGGAAATGACCGTTGGTATTCTTGAAAACCATGCTAATGGTACTTGATCTATTTAGTTTGTTTTCCGTAGAACCTTGTGTAATTATTAATAATCAGAGGGGATTTTTTTTTCTTTGCAGTTCGATTGCTTAAACAAAACTGTAATGATACAATCCTGGAGAAAATGTAAATGAGGGTTTAAAACGTATATTTCCCCTGCTTTGATCACTTTATAAGGTATTTTCGGAGATATATTTATTTTTTTCCTAGGCCCTACACTGCCTTTTCAACTTTTATTTTCCATTTTGTTATCAATGAAAATAAACAGTACTAATTTTCACGATACTTGTGAAACTGAACATCTTGGGGATACAATTGTGCTGAAGTGATATTTTACTTTCCATAGTGTTTCGTTGAATTCTTGCAAATGTTATTAATATTTTAACGCGTGAGTCTTTCGTTCGATATCTGTAACATTTTCACAACTGGAGCAAACTGCCTTTGGCAAGAGTATTTACTCTAAAAGTGTAAATGATGTAGACACCATCACTCAAAAATTCTTCTGCATAAACTGATCACATACAGAGCCAATAAATTATTTGAAAATTAATCAGCGTTTCGTGTTTTATTTTGCCTGAACTCTGGTAGACCCTTCGCATTATTTATCTGATGAGGCTATTACCCCAGGTTTGTTAATAGCATTACATATCAATCGATATTGTGCAAATAATATATTTTCCCATGAATTATTAAGGAATTATCAGTATTCTATTTGGTGAGGCGTTTTGTTGAAACATCAAACTATATGCGATGTAATATTTGGATCGCCATGGAATCTGCTTAATTGGACAATCGTCCCTTTATTTCATATTGGAAATAGTTGCCTGTGTTATGAATAAGCGCAGCTCGATTTCGCTGGAATGTGTCCTTGATGGGTTCTATTATTCTTTCGGCTGATTTTGCCAAGCAATCATGAATACATCTATCAGCTGGCTACTGCGCGGGTTCATCCGATGAGCCGTTTCTTCTAACAATAACGTACCGCAACGTTAATTATGGACAATTTCATTGCACACTATCTGGCCTTTATTAGAGATTATATGTACCGTTCGTTCTAGCACCTTTCCCACTTCCTTATGAGGTCTTATCTAGGTTATTGCTTTATGATATAAGAAGATAGTACATGTTTGCAGTTATGCTTTGTCCACATGTTTTTCATTTCATGTAAGTTCGTCGCTCTTCAGTCACCCTTCATTTATTTAAACTGAAGAATGTTGAAGACGTCATTACTTTAAATCATACAATGCTATAAAATTTTATACATTCTCAATAACGTCTTATAATCATTTACAGCTTGTGGGTCCTACTTACTCAGAATATTTTTCTTTTTTCTGCATATTAGATTCTTTCGGACACATCCCGAGAGTAGATCACGTAAAGTGTAGACTACCATTCCTTTTCATTTTTCGAAAATGTTATGATTGCATTGTTGTTTGCAGATGTTTACATCATGAAGAAATTCACTGAATGCCGAAACACATTCGATTTTCCAGATTTCTTTCGCCAAAGTCTCAATAGAATTTCGCGTTTGAAAAAGAATTCCTTTTCGATCATTTAATTATATTCAATATATTAAAGCGATATGCCATCTCGGAAAGGGCAGACTGACCAAAGCCAGATGTTGCAAGGATTGCAGAGGACATTTCAAAATCTTGAAGTGGATAGCTGGGTTAAAAGGATACGGTGATTCGTTTAATTGTGTCTTAAGAGTTGTGTGAGTCTGCAATTCTAGATCCACGAAGATTAGGGTCTTTGTTTATTCCAGCAAGAGTTGAACCAACGACGAACGGGAAACTCATTTCCTTTCATCTTTTGAGTAGATGATGAGCCCGTGAAGTGTTCATTACCATTAATATTCATTTATAAACCAACCGATTTCTAATTGGCGTTTCTAGATGTCTTTATTTTTAGTGATGTTTTCGAGTGGAATAGAATGCATGTTCACAAAAAGACGGGAGCATGTAGTAACACTACGCATGGGTGGAAATGATAGTTTTAGTGAAAACTAAATGGAAAGGAAAAATACATGAAATATTGCCAATAGCTTACTGTCAGGATGTTTTGACTTTGAACAACCTAGTTTCAATTTTTTAACTGCCCCCTCTCCTTTTAGTTGGGAGACTAGTTTACTTATGTCACGTTGTGAGTGACAAAAGTCAGTCAGGTTTTGGAAAGCAGATCGCAGGTTTCTCAACAATGTTCAGTTGAGCCAACAGCAGCAGCAGTTTTGGAGGATCACCTGGTTGTTGGTGATGGATTTTGGGTGCAGCAGGTTGTCGATCGTTGAGGATGGCATCGATCCAGTTCCTGAGGATGAGGTGGTGGCTAACCCATAGCCCCCTGTTCAGAAGTATCTTCTGTGGCAGCTTCAAAGCTGTCGCATTGAACATGGTGATGTTCAATGGTCGGCCTCGAGAATTTTAGATTTTGGTTCTTACAGATTTGTGTATTTCTACTAATATTGTTTGATAATGAGCAAGTGTATGCTCTTGTATTTTTACTAGTATTGGTGGTTAATGAGCAAGGGGGTGTATGGCTCTTGTATGTTACTAGTATATGTTGGTAATGAGCAAGAATGTGGCTTTTCTTTTATGCACTGTATGCCATCTTTCATCATTGCATTGTATTCTGTTGTCGACTTTAAGTGTTGTTTGTTATTATTACTGCTGGTTTTATTGTAACTAATAGTATTGCTGCTGATTTAAATTTTCTTTTGTCAATTGATGCTTTGGAACTTAAAGGAATTTAAGTGTAACTCATGGGAGTTTATTTTACATAACTGATAACAGTAAATTTTTTGTCTGCTTTCTAAAACCTGTACTCATTGTACATATGTAACATAATTTGTATAATAAACTAGGCTAAGGTACTTAAGTATTTAATTTTACACCCATTCCTTTGGTTTGTTACAGTTTCATCAGTCCATTCCAGCCCTTCTATTTTAATATTTTATGAATCTGATTGTCATGAAGAAAGTGGTCATGACATAAATGGCGACCTTGCCAGATGGGTCTGTTTTGGCTGGTGGGGTTCTTTGGCATCCTTGGGGGTGTGTGAAAGTGTAATCTAAAAAAAAATTTCTTTGTAATTTTTTTTTTTGTTTAAGCGTGGAGTGTCAGGATGTTTGACTTTGAAACAAACCTAGTTTCAATTTTTTAACTGCCCCCTCTCCTTTTAGTTGGGAGACTAGTTTACTTATGTCACGTTGCGAGTGACAAGTCAGTCAGGTTTTGGAAAGCAGATCGGCAGGTTCTCAACAATGTTCAGTTGAGCCAACAGCAGCAGCAGTTTTGGAGGATCACCTGGTTGTTGGTGATGGATTTTGGTGCAGCAGTTGTCGATCGTTGAGGATGGCATCGATCCAGTTTCCTGAGGTGAGGTGGTGGCTAACCCATAGCCCCCTGTTCAGAAGTATTCTTCTGTGGCAGCTTCAAAGCTGTCGCATTGAACATGGTGATGTTCAATGGTCGGCCTCGAGAATTTTAGATTTGGTTGCTTACCAGATTTCAGTGTATTTTTACTAATATTGTTTGATATTGAGCAAGTGTATGCTCTTGTATTTTTACTAGTATTGGTGGTTAATGAGCAAGTGTATGGCTCTTGTATGTTTACTAGTATATGTTGGTAATGAGCAAGAATGTGGCTTTTCTTTTATGCACTGTATGCCATCTTTCATCATTGCATTGTATTCTGTTGTCGACTTTAAGTGTTGTTTTTATTATTACTGCTGGTTTTTATTGTAACTAATAGTATGCGTGATTTAATTTTCTTTTGTCAATTTGATGCTTTGGAACTTGAAGGAATTTAATTGTAACTCATGGGAGTTTATTTACATAACTGATAACAGTAAATTTTTTGTCTGCTTTCTAAAACCTGTACTCATTGTACATATGTAACATAATTTGTATAATAAACTAGGCTAAGGTACTTAAGTATTTAATTTTACACCCATTCCTTTGGTGGTTACAGTTTCATCAGTCCATTCCAGCCCTATTTCTTTTAATATTTTATGAATCTGATTGTCATGAAGAAAGTGGTCTGACATAAATGGCGACCTTGCCAGGATTGGGTCTGTTTTGGCTGGTGGTTCTGTGGCATCCTTGGGGGTGTGTGAAAGTGTAATCTAAAAAAAAAAATTTCTTTGTAATTTTTTTTTTTGTTTAAGCGTGGAGGTGTCAGGTTGTTTGACTTTGAAACAACCTAGTTTCAATTTTTTTAACTGCCCCTCTCCTTTTAGTTGTGGGAGACTAGTTTACTTATGTCACGTTGTGAGTGACAAAAGTCAGTCAGTTTGGAAAGCAGATCGGCAGGTTCTCAACAATGTTCAGTTGAGCCAACAGCAGCAGCAGTTTTGGAGGATCACCTGGTTGTTGGTGATGGATTTTGGTTTGTGCAGCAGTTGTCGATCGTTGAGGATGGGCATCGATCCAGTTCCTGAGGACGAGGTGGTGGCTAACCCATAGCCCCCTGTTCAGAAGTATTCTTCTGTGGCAGCTTCAAAGCTGTCGCATTGAACATGGTGATGTTCAATGGTCGGCCTCGAGAATTTTAGATTTTGGTTCTTACAGATTTCAGTGTATTTTTACTAATATTGTTGATAATGAGCAAGTGTATGCTCTTGTATTTTTACTAGTAGTGGTGGGTTAATGAGCAAGTGTATGGCTCTTGTATGTTTACTAGTATATGTTGGTAATGAGCAAGAATGTGGCTTTTCTTTTATGCACTGTATGCCATCTTTCATCATTGCATTGTATTCTGTTGTCGACTTTAAGTGTTGTTTGTTATTATACTGCTGGTTTTTATTGTAACTAATAGTATGCTGCTGATTTAAATTTCTTTTGTCAATTGATGCTTTGGAACTTAAAGAATTTTAAGTGTAACTCATGGGAGTTTATTTTACATAACTGATAACAGTAAAATTTTTTGTCCTGCTTTCTAAAACCTGTACTCATTGTACATATGTAACATAATTTGTATAATAAACTAGGCTAAGGTACTTAAGTATTTAATTTTACACCCATTCCTTTGGTTGTTACAGTTTCATCAGTCCATTCCAGCCCATTTCTATTTCTTTTAATTTATGAATCTGATTGTCATGAAGAAAGTGGTCATGACATAAATGGGCTGCTGTGGTCTCAACAGAACATTGTCATGAACCAACTACGGTTCCATAGGTTCTTTCACAAAAAACAACTGGGACTGGAGAGACTAGGAGTCCAAAGGCAAAATAAGGAGGAGAGAATAAAATAAATCTACAGAATACCTTATAACTAGTTATTAAATCCATTTCCGATACAAAGGCAATTTACATATTTACAGGCGAGTTGAGGGTTCAGCCAAAACTAACAAAATTAATAATGTTGCCTTACAAAAATAGCCAACAGTAGCATTGCAGAAGCACAGTACAAAGCAGTAATTGCCATAATCATAAAATATTAAGCAGGTCAAACAAATTACCAGGGCCATACACCTGCCCGACATCACAAACTAATGTGAATACCCAGAGCCATACACTTGCTCAGAACACAATAGTAAACCAGCTCATACAAATTAACTGGGCCATACACTTGCCCCACAATTAATATGAAAAATAACCAAATCCACCGGTGTAAACAATCAATAAATAAATCATAATCTCCACTGATAGAGGATGAATTCCCCGACGAACTCAAACTGCATCCAACCACTGATGCACCAATCAGACGAACGTCACAACAGTCTTACTGCTGTCACATAGGGAATGCCATGATGGACTATTGTTTCAGCCACCGTCCATCCTTCATCAGAAGATACCAACTGGTAGCAGACACTGCTAGTGTGTGCTACTCCAAGCAAATACTCCAGACTGCTGTAGAACCAATTGGCGTTCTCGTCCTCGACCAGCAGTGGCAAGCACGTACAATAACCTGCTGCTGTCGAGATCTGGACTGCTGCTGTTCTGAACCCAACTGTTTCTGAAAAGAAGTGGACGGCAAACGTCGCCTCGCCTCAACAAAGCAAAACACAAGAGGGAAGGTGAAACAATCAAACAAGCCACACCAGGCTGTTACAATTTCAAATAAAACAAAACCTTACACCTCCCTACCAAAAAAAAAAAAATTTACAAAAGAAATTTTTTTCTAAACTCACCACACCTGTTCTCCCCCCAAGACTGCCAGAGAACCCCCAGCTACAACAGAACCAATCCTGGCAAGGTCGCCATTTGTCATGAACCAACTACGGTTCCATAGGTTCTTTCACAAAAAACAACTGGGACTGGAGAGACTAGGAGTCCAAAGGCAAAATAAGGAGGAGAGAATAAAATAAATCTACAGAATACCTTATAACTAGTTTATTAAATCCATTTCCTATACAAAGCAATTTACATATTTACAGGCGAGTTGAGGGTTCAGCCAAAACTAACAAAATTAATAATGTTGCCTTACAAAAATAGCCCAACAGTAGCATTGCAGAAGCACAGTACAAAAGCAGTAATTGACATAATCATAAAATAATTAAGCAGGTCAAACAAATTACCAGGGCCATACACCTGCCCGACATCACAAACTAATGTGAATACCCAGAGCCATACACTTGCTCAGAACACAATAGTAAACCAGCTCATACAAATTAACTGGGCCATACACTTGCCCCACAATTAATATGAAAAATAACCAAATCCACCGGTTGTTAAACCAATCAATAAATAAATCATAATCTCCACTGATAGAGGATGAATTCCCCGACGAACTCAAACTGCATCCCAACCACTGATGCACCAATCAGACGAACGTCACAACAGTCTTACTGCTGTCACATAGGGAATGCCATTGATGACTATGTTTCAGCCACCGTCCATCCTTCATCAGAAGATACCAACTGGTAGCAGACACTGCTAGTGTGTGCTACTCCAAGCAAATACTCCAGACTGCTGTAGAACCAATTGGCGTTCTCGTCCTCGACCAGCAGTGGCCAACAGGTAACAATACCTGCTGCTGTCGAGATCTGGACTGGCTGCTGTTCTGAACCCAACTGTTTCTGAAAAGAAGTGGACGGCAAACGTCGCCTCGCCTCAACAAAAGCAAAACACAAGAGGGAAGGTGAAACAATCAAACAATCCACACCAGGCTGTTACAATTTCCAAATAAAAACCAAAACCGACACGTTACAGTACGCCGTACTCCACCACATTCATGAGACAGACCAGCTCTGTTTATTCTACACATATAGTAACAGTAATAACGCTGCTTCATCAGATACACAGTAAATAAATAATACTACTAATCCCTGTGTTGCACCATAGTTTCAGTACCATAATCTCATGAATCCCTTGTATTACTCCATAGTTTGATTACATAATCTCAGTACCAGAACTCCTCTGCCATGGTACTCGTAACTTTGTGTTTGACTTTCCTTGGTTCACGAGATAATCAAGAAGACTTTTCCTGCTTGTTTGTTTCTTACGTATTTTGTATTTATCATATTTTCAATTATTGATTTGCTTAATTACCTCTGGGTTTCAATACTGCAATCCATGAATACAAAACTTTTAGTCTATGTATATTAATGAAATATCAAAAGCCTTATATCTTTACTGATATTATCTGTATAAAATATACTTATTGTATATAATTCACGCGCGCGCTCGCACACACAGACACACATAAATATATATATATATATACATACATATTTAAACATTTCACTTTTTCTTCTGGTGTCTTCTCTTATTTCTCCTCGTATGAGCATTTTGTTTTGTTTGTAACTGTAAGTGCACGCCTCTGCATTTGTTAATGGCCACCGTCAGTGTAACTGAGTGTAAGTCATTTTTTTTCTTTTTTCACTTATATAGTATTATGATTTGCTCTGGATTATAAATCGTGAGACAACATGAAGCATCGAAGACTTTAAGAACGGTGTGAAAGGCGTTTCTGACACCTAATCGTTCCCAGTCAGTCAGACATTCAATCAAATGCTGTTAACTGCTTTCATCCAAACTTGAATTCTATTTATTTTGCATATTCCCTACGGCTGCTGTAACTACATAAACTATACTATAGACGGAAAGTCTAAAGTTTATGACATACACCGATCTGAATCATTTATGCTTGTCTTGATTTTATGTTAGGTATTTCAAGCCCCCAAAGTCTCTTGATGGAGCAGAGATCACGTCGGAGACCTTTATGTTGAATTTCATAAACCCGTCAAATCATTCCCGGTCATTCAAATAAATACCTGCCATATCGCCAAAACTCAGATATCTCGCTTAACTCCAAATATTTTCTAAAAATTTGAACACTTCGCGGTACTCAACTGAAATTCACGTAATATTTACATGTAATGCAATTTTCAGGTATGCCGAGCATACGGGATTTCAAAAAGATTGAGTGGCAAAATGGCAACGAAAATATCTACGGCTGGAGGCTTCAATTTGATATCGAAGGGAAAATATATTGAAATGGAAATGTATAAGTAGGTTCCTCATTTAGCTTCGATTTCCAAGAAGCCCCTCTGTTGCGCATGAATAAATATTCCCTTCCATCGTTCGGTTTTAGCAAATTCACATAAATAACAGGTGATGTACTAGATAGGTGTGACTGCTTCAATGAGTTATATCAAACGCATTTACATACACATTCCAGCAGACACGCAAAACTACATAACTATGTTTATAGGGACACAAGGTTTATGTATGTGTATATATATATACACACATATATAATATATATATATATATATATATATATATATATATATATATATATATACATGTGTATATACACACACATTCACAAATACAGTACCACCAAAAAAATTGTAATCACGGTATGAACCCTAACCAGTCCTGGTTAAATAGTTCAGACATTTAGAAGATACGTAACTAAATAAGGAAAACCGAAAGATATTTATAATCTTCTTTGATTTTCCTTAAGGTGTGTAGCCTCATAACAATATGTGTTCGTTTGTGTTCATATATGCGCAGATAACGGGTTTTGCCTATCTGTTCGAAGATGAGAATCCAAACTCGTTTGATATAACTCATTAATGCAAGCGCACCTAAGTAGTACATCAACTGTTATGTATGTGAATTTGCTAAAACCAAGCGATGGAAGGGAATATTTATTCATGCGCAACAGAGGGGCTTCTTGGAAAGGAAAGCTAAATAATGAACCTACTTGAACATTTCCATTTCAATATATTTTCCCCTCGATATCAATTTGGAGCCTCCAGCCGTAGATATTTCTTTGCCATTTTGCCACTCAATCTTTTCGAAATCCCGTACGCTCGGCATACCTGGAAATTGCATTACATGTAAATATTACGTAAATTTCAGTTGAGTACCGCGAAGTGTTAAAATTTTTATAAAATATCTGGATTGAAGCGGCGAGATATCTGGGTTTTGGCAATATGGCAGGTATTTATTTGAATGACCAGGATTGATGTGATGGGGTTCATTATATGTGTGTGTGTTCCACATACACTTTGAAATGCATTGAACAATTTCAACCAAACTTTGTATACATACCATTTGCCATCTGGGAATGAACACTGTGGGGTTAAGACATCACTGGCACCAAAGGGCGCTGTGGGAAGGGAGAAATGTATAAATTAAAGAAAACAAAAGATATTAGTGTTTGAACCACAGTTTTCAAGGTAGCTGAAATGAATAGTGACACTCCTAATGCCCTCAAAGTCCAAGTTCAGCAACAGTAGGGAGTGGGGTGAGAAGAGTGTGGGAAGGAGGGTGAAAACCAAAACAACAGATATTAGTGTTTAATCCATAGTTTTTTGAGATCACTGAGAAGAAAAAAGACCCTCCCAGTGCCCTTTAAGTCCAAGTTGAACTCCTATAGGGAGCGGGGTGAGAGGGGATGGGAAGGGGGCAACATGTAAAAATAATAAAAAACGACAGATGTTAGAGTCTAATCCATAGTTTCTGAGGTCGCTGAGATGAACAATGACACTCCTGATGCCCCTCAAATCCTGATAGGAAGAGGGGGATGAACGGATATTTAAGTCTAAACCATAGTTTTTGAGGTTGCTGAGATGAATAGTGACCCTTCTGATGCCCCTCAAGTCCAAGTTCAGCCCCAAAAGAGAGGGGGTGAGAAGTGAGTGGGAAGCGAAGACATAAAAACAATCGATAACGACAAATATTAGTGTTTAATCCATAGTTTTTGAAGTCACAGAGATGAATAATGACACTCCTGATGCCCTTCAAGTCTAAGTTCAGTCCTGATAGGAAGATGGAATGAGAAGTGAGTAGGAAGGGGTGACATGTTAAGGTAACTGAAAACAACAGATATTAGTGTCTAATCCATAGTTTTCAAGGTTGCTGAGATGAATAGTGACACTCCCAAAGCCTTTTAAGTACAAGTTCAGCACCAATAGGGAGGATCTTTGCAGGAATGAGAATGAGAGAGAGATAGAGAATTTATCAGTTGTAATCAGAGTTTTCCCAGGCAGCTCCGAGTTGGTCTGCTGGTATATATATAAATATATATATATATATATATATATATATATATATATATATATATATATATATATATATATATATATATAAAGGTTTTTTGCCACGAAGGAAAAAATGAAAAAGCGAGATAGCCAAGTACTTTCGGTCCTGTTCGGACCCTTTACTGAGGCAAACTGATTTTACAGAGAACAACATAGTCAAAAGAAAGCTGAATATACAAAAACTGACAATACAAGATTAGCAAGCAATAAGGCGATTTTCACTCTACAAAGGAGGGGCCGCCTCCTTGAGGGTAGCCCCACCTTGAAGGATACACGCAGTAAAACAAGTGATTTTTTTTTTTTTCCCAGAAAAGAGTACGTTTTGAAAAACACGGGAGCATATACAATTTAATATCGTGAATTTTTACACAAATTTTCCCGCAAAAAATTATTTTATTAATGAAAAGACGAAAGAAAATATAAATATATATATATCGAGCAAGAGTAAGAGGGAGAGAAAATATCGAACCAGAGAGAGAGAGAGAGAGAGAGAGACAGAGACAGAGACAGAGAGACAGACAGAGACAGAGACAGAGAGAGAAAGAAATAATAACTATATACATGTGGGACTAATTTATTAGTTGTTCATTTATTTTAAGGTCCTTCATAAACATCTTACAAATATATGGGTCCAAATGGTACATTCCCAGACTAAGATTTAGGTCGTTTTTATTAGTGATTTGTATAATTGCCGATTCCAGTAAATTTCTGAAACATAATCATTAGATCTAGCAATTACCGAGGTATCACCCCAATTAATACAATGAGATTTTTCATTCAGATGGATAAACAGTGCATTTGAAGTCTGGGCTGTTCTAACTGAATATATATGCTCCTTTATACGTACACATAAATTTTTACTTGACTGACCAACGTAAAACGATGGGCAATCCTTACAAGGAATTTTGTAAATGATGTTGTTATTTGTTTCGGGACTATTCTTAATTAGCATATCTTTAATGGTATTGTTATAAGAGAACACTACATTAACATATTAAACGATTTTAAATATTGATTTTATGGTTTCAAATCCACAAAAACCAAAATAAGGTTAAGCTAAGTACATTTTTAGGCATTTCTTTTTCATTAATAGCAAACACTATAAAACTTTTTGTGAGCTTTTTGATAACATAAATCAATTAAATGAGGTGGGTAGAAGAGATCGTTTCCTATCTTTTTTATGTATTCTATTTCTTGGTCAAGATATTGTGGACTCATGATACGCAAAGCGCGTAGGAACATAGAAGAAAAAATTGAAATTTTAATATTAAGATGGTGGCCAGAATAAAAATGTACATATGTTAAATTATTTGTGGGTTTTCTATAAATACTGAATTTGCATTGTAAAGATTCTCTATGTATTAGTACATCTAGGAAAGGGATGACATTGTTATTTTCAGTTTCAACAGTGAATTTTATGGATGGCACTAAATTATTCAATTTAGACAGTAAATCATTTACATCGATACCACCAGGTAAGACTACTAAGATATCATTGACATATCGGTACCATTTTAAGGGGATAAGTGTGATATTCGGGAGGTGCTGTCTCTCAAAAAATTCCATATATAAGTTTGAAAGGAAAGGTGATAAAGGGTTACCCATGGCCATACCAAATATTTGTTGGTAATATTCTTCATTAAAAATAAATCTGCAATAACAAATACATAACTTAATTAAGGAAATTATGTGACTAACGGACATAGGCAATTCATGCAGTACAAGTTCATTACTTAAATATTCTAGCACAGAGTCAATAGGGACTTTTGTAAACAATAAACATACATCAAACTGACAAAAATATCGCTAGGGTTTAGTACAATGTTATTTAATTTTTCCACAAGATCAAGAGAATTCCGGTTGTGTGAATTAGATACAGTTCCTAGTAGCGGGGATAACAGTTTAGTAAGATATTGAGATAGTTTATAAGCAATTGATCCTACGGTACTAATAATTGGGCGCATAGGTTTGTTTTCCTTAATAGTTTTGACGAGGCCATATAAATAAGGTAATGAGGGACACTTTACAGTTAACTTACACAAAAGTTCTTTTTTATCTTTAAGAATTTGTTTGATATTGATATTCATCATGAGGGCCACGTTTACTTTTACTTTCCTGTTCCCACTGCTGAGCTGTTTCGTCACTTTTTTCTCCAAGTCCTTACATGCGGCGCACTCTACCAGAATTCACCTGAAATTCCTGAAAAAATGCCTGGCGGAACAAGTGTTACCCAAATCATTGCTACCATACCGCATAAGAAGATGCGATCAACATCCTTTTAACGAATTTTCATCAATCATATTAAAACGTCACATTGCTGCCGCGAAAAGGAGAAATTTAAAGAACGGTAAAAAGCTCGACGTAACTTCAACTACTCGATTCCCGCTGATTGGAAACACGCATTAAGGCAAGAAATATATGGAAAACTTCATAGAACTACAGACACTTTGATTAGAAAACTGGACAGAAAATTAAACAACATTATCAACGACAGTGATTGTACCAATAATGCTAGAAGTGATTGTGTGGTGAATTTATCGAGCAAACAAATAAGTGATAATGCAGTGCGCGCATTAGGTTTTGGGTTGTCTTTCTTCATTTGTAACAAACCCTCAGCTTTATCAATAGCGACATCTCTATATAAGTTTGAAAAATACTGTGACCTACCACAAAATCATTTAGACATTATCAAAGGCATGACATATAGTGCTACGCATGCCTATCATGAAAATAACTTCCCCGGTCGCTACAAAAAAAGTTTAAAAGAATTGAAGAATGATAATAGCTTACACATTACCAAGGCTGATAAATCCAATAGTTTAGTGGTTCTTGACAAAAACTGACTACATATCACGCATGCATACTTACTAGAGGGATGAAATAACTTACAAAAAACTCGCAAAAAATCCGTTGGACCAAGTAATAAAAAACTTTAATATCAATATCAAACAAATTCTTAAAGATAAAAAAGAACTTTTGTGTAAGTTAACTGTAAAGTGTCCCTCATTACCTTATTTATATAGCCTAGTCAAAACTCATAAGGAAAACAAACCTATGCGCCCAATTATTAGTACTGTAGGATCAGTTGCTTATAAACTATCTAAATATCTTACTTAACTGTTATCCCCGCTACTAGGAACTGTATCTAATTCACACATCCGGAATTCTCTTGATCTTATGGAAAAATTAAATAACATTGTACTAAACCCTAGCGATATTTTTGTCAGTTTTGATGTATGTTCTTTGTTTACAAAAGTCCCTATTGACTCTGTGCTAGAATATTTAAGTAATGAACTTGTACTGCATGAATTGCCTATGTCCGTTAGTCACATAATTTCCTTAATTAAGTTATGTATTTGTTATTGCAGATTTATTTTTAATGAAGAATATTACCAACAAATATTTGGTATGGCCATGGGTAACCCTTTATCACCTCTCCTTTCAAACTTATATAAGGAATTTTTTGAGAGACAACACCTCCCGAATATCACACTCATCCCCTTGAAGTGGCACCAATATGTCGATGATATCTTAGTAGTCTTACCTGGTGGTATCGATGTAAATGATTTACTGTCTAAATTGAATAATTTAGTGCCATCCATAAAATTCACTGTTGAAACTGAAAATAACAATGTCATCGCTTTCCTAGATAGAGAATCTTACAATTGCAAATTCAGTATTTATAGAAAACCCACAAATAATTTAACATATGTACATTTTTATTCTGGCCACCATCTTAATATTAAAATTTCAATTTTTTCTTCTATGTTCCTACGCGGTTTGCGTATCACGAGTCCACAATATCTTGACCAAGAAATAGAATACATAGAAAAGATAGGAAACGATCTCTGCTACCCACCTCATTTAATTGATTTATGTTATCAAAAAGCACACAAAAAGTTTTATAGTGTTGCTATTAATGAAAAAGAAATGCCTAAAAATGTACTTAGCTTACCTTATTTTTGTGGATTTGAAACCATAAAATCAATATTTAAATCGTTTAATGTTAATGTAGTGTTCTCTTATAACAATACCATTAAAAGATATGCTAATTAAGAATAGTCCCGAAACCAATAACAACATCATTTACAAAATTCCTTGTAAGGATTGCCCATTGTTTTACGTTGGTCAGTCAAAGTAAAAAATTTATGTGTACGTATAAAGCAGCATATGTATTCAGTTAGAACAGCCCAGAATTCCAATGCACTGTTTATCCCATCTGAGTGAAAAATCTCATTGTATTAATTGGGGTGATACCTCGGTAATTGCTAGATCTAATGATTATGTTTTCAAGAAATTTACTGGAATCGGCAATTATTACAATCACTAATAAAAACAACCTAAAACTTAGTCTGGGAATGTACCATTTGGACCCATATATTTGTAAGATGTTTTATGAAGGATCTTAAAATAAATGACAACTAATAAATTAGTCCCACATGTATATAGTTATTATTTCTTTCTCTCTCTCTCTCTCTCTCTCTCTCTCTCTCTCTCTCTTTCTCTCTGGTTCGATATTCTCTCTCCCTCTTACTCTTGCTCGATATATATATATATATATTTATACTTTCTTCATCTTTCATTATAATAATTTTTGGGGGGGAAATTTGTGTAAAATTCATGATATTAAATTGTATATGCTCCCGTGTTTTTTCAAAATGTACTGTTTTCTGGGAGAATCACTTGTTTACTGCGTGTATCCTTCAAGGTGGGGCTACCCTCAGGCGGCTCCTCCTTTCTGTAGAGTGAAAATCGCCCTTATTGCTTGCTAATCTTTTAGTGTCAGTTTGTATATTAAGCTTTCTTTTGACTATGTTGTTCTCTGTAAAATCAGTTTGCCTCAGTAAAGGGTCCGAACAGGACCGAAAGTACTTGGCTATCTCGCTTTTTCATTTTTTTCCTTTGTGGCAAAAAAACCTTTATTTATACATAGCATCACGTTTTATTACTTCGTGATCAAGTTATTCATATATATATATATATATATATATATATATATATATATATATATATATAGATATATATATATATATATATATATATATATATATATATATACTATATATATATATACATATATATATATATATATATATATATATATATATATATCATATATATAATATATATATCCATATATGTATATATATATATATATATATATATATATATATATATATAATTACCACCAAGAAAATTTTAATCAAGTTATGAGTTCTAACCGGATTTGCTCATTTAATTAATTCCGACATGTTGAAGATGTGTAATTAAATTTAGGGAAACCGGAAGATATATTAACCTGTTTTGATTTTTCATGATGCATGTAGCCTCTTAACATTGTGTTCCTTTGACAAGTACGTATTTAAACTTACATTTATATATACTATATATTTTTATGTATGTTATATATATATAATGTATAAATACATTATATATTTATATTTATACACACACACACAAATGCGAGTTAATATTCAGAGCTATAGCTACCAACATGTTCCCATTCAAGCAAGATAATGAAAATTCTCTTTGATGCTCTTTCTAGCAAACATGAAATTAGGTGTAATCGCGCTCAGTGAGGTTGCAGTATTGTTTATTACGTCTAAATCAACAGAGTGGTCAACCTGAATGCTAGAAACTATAAAACTTGAAGATTTGAAAGCTAATCAGCGTCTATAATTGACTTTCGGTAATGACTGAGTTGGGACTCGGTATTCTTAAATGTTTTCGAAATTGGTTCTAAATGAAACTCCAGCAAACATATTTTCAGAATATCACCAAGTCTTTTTGGAGTCTCAGGACTCAATGAATCAAGTGAGACTCATATTCTTTTAAGCAAATAAGTCATGACATTTAGGGTGAGGTTTTTATGCCATACGCTTGCTCCTACCGTCACGTATGGTTACCATTTTAAAAATCGACCAGAGCCATTGTTAGGTACTTGACTTCACCGATCCAGAGCATATCGGTTCGGATCTTAATAAAAATAATGCCTGAATATACAATTGACGTAAATGATACGCATCTGTTTTCATCATGAAAAGAAGATTATGAATTGTAAGATAATAAACCCGTTAAAATGAACGTGGAATGGGAAAGAATATTAAGGAATTATTTGGAAGTATCAAAAGATAGAAAAGAAAGGTCATAAAATCAGATTAACAAGTTAAATGATAATTCAACTAAATATGATTGTAAAGAATGAGGAGGCGGACGCCCCCATTTGAAATTCTTTTCAAGTTCATCTGGTATTTCACTACTAAAATTGATTCAATTTCAATTATACATATATATATGAATATATTTATATATATATATATATATATATATTTTATATATATATATGTATATATATAATATATATATATATATATATATATATATATATATATATATATATATATATGTAGTATATACACGTGTGTATCTATGTATGTAACTAAAACTTAGCATTATAATGATTGCGTCAACTGACTGAGACTGACCAAATTTCAGTTCAGTACCATTGTTCAGCTGAGCAATATACAGAATGTTGGAGTTTCACTTAAAGAAAAAAAGAAAATAATTTGGACAAAGGCATAAAAAAAATACTGCAGTGTTTGCTCTATGCCCTTGTGTCTCGGAATCCTTACTACGAATATGGATACTTATCCTTTATGCTTAAGTATTTTTCTTCCTTTTTGACATGCTGATAAGAAACGCTAATGTTAACTCAAAATTTAATGTATATTATATATATATATATAATATATATATATATAATATATATATATATATATATATATATATATATATATATATATAGAAAGAGAGAAGAGAGAGATAGAGAGAGAGAGAGAGAGAGAGAGAGGAATGCAACGCCTCAGTTAAAATGAAAACACCGCACAAACAAGCACAGCCATTAACGAAGCGGTTACGCGAATATTTCATCTATTATCTCTCTCTCTCTCTCTCTCTCTCTCTCTCTCTCTCTCTCTCTCTGGTTACTGACTGCTAAAGACTGACAGTACTTTATTTATCCTCACCCCCCCAAATATCGATATTACTAAAAATTGCAGCAGTTCAGGAAGCGAGAAGCGTTACATGGGGCTGTTTATTTTTATTTTTGTTTTTTCGTTCTTTTCCTGCTTACGTATGTTTTCAATAAAAGGTTGTTTGCTCATGGCCCTCCGAACTTGCTTGTTTTAAAGTGATTGTTTTAGAGATCCTGGGATTCTGTTTTTATAGAATTGTATGCTCTGTTAAAGTGGTCTGTACACACACACACACACACACACACACACATATATATATATATATATATATATATATATATATTATATATATATATATATATATATATTATATATATATAGATATATATATATATATATATATAGATATATATATATATATATATCTATATCTCCGGGTATCATATTACCATATACGTCGCCGTGTTTATATTTTGTTGCTAAAGTAGGGAAATGAACCATGGCCCTGCTGAAAAGCCAGGCTAGTGATAGACGATTTTGTTTTGTTTTTTTTCGTTGAAATTTGTACTTTTATAAGTAGCCAAAGTGTATATGATTTTTTTTTTTAGTAACGGTTAACCAAACAAAAACATAAAAATATATTTCTCTAACAAAATGTTAATGCAGGGTTTTTAAACTCTATTGTCATTGCTTTGGCGCTCCGTTGCCGTGAGTGTTCTATTTTTTTTAGCTCACTTTAGTAAAGTTTATTAAATATTTCAACAAAGGATTTCTTTCCATTATTTATATTTGATTTTTCATATTGAAATACCCAGATTTTGGCAGTGGTACTTACTACCTATATAGCTGTAGGATTATTCAGACACCATCACTCAAAGGTTCTCCTGGTTAGTAATCACATAGAGCGATCATAAAATCCTTTGAAATTATCTTCATGTGTTCTTTTTTTTTGAGTTCTGGTAGAACCCTTCCACAATTATTATTTATCTAATTCAAGCGATTACCATCCGGTATGTTAACATCATTACGTGCTCTTGATAATGTGCAATGATATATTTTCCCATGAATTATTAACGAATTATCAATTATGCTATTTGCTGAGGCGTTTTGTGGAAACATTCAAAACTTTGTGATGAAATATGCATCATACATTCGTCAAGTTATTTTCAAATATTGGGAATAGTTGCTTTATGGGTATGATAACACAAATTTTATTTTATTTCACACTGGAAATAGTTGCCTATGATATGATAAACACAATCTGTTTTTCGGAATAAGTACGTGATGGTTTATATTATGCAGTTTGCTCAGTAACTTATGAATAAATTAAACAGCTATTAGGTTTTTATCTGTATGGCGTTTCTCCAAACAAATCGTATCGCCTGGTTAATCGTGCCACAGTCAAATCAAGATGAAATTTTGTGCAGAAAACTTCCGCAGCATTAACTCCTTCATCGTATGTCATCTTTCCATTCTCGTCTTATGGGAGTTGTGCCGTCAGTGCACCTCACATGGTTCATGGTAGGCATTATTACTAAAGGGTGTTTGCAGCGTCCGTTTACCCCTTACCTGCCTTTTAGCCTTTCACTTTACCTACATTCTTGCGTATTATTAGTGTAGATGTCAAACCGTGGATTAGTGATAGTTTTTTCATGAATTTAATTTCTGTAAAAAAAATTATTGTGCCGGCTTTATCTGTTTGTCCGTCCATCCGTCCGCACTTTTTACTGTCCGCCCTCAGATCTAAAATCACTACTGAGGCTAGAGGGCTGCAAATTGTTATTTTAATCATCCACCCTCCAATCATCAAGTATACCAAATTGCAGCCCTCTAACCTCAGTAATTTTATTGTATTTATGGTTATTGTTAGCCATGGACCGTGCAGCTGGCAGCACTTTCCGGAGGCATGGGATGCACCCTCATTCTACCGTATAAGGAGAGCTACTGAAACGCTACTGGTCATAGATGAACGTTTTATATATCATTATACACTGTACAAAAATCTCGATTGCGACAAAGACTCTTCGGCACATTGTTACTTGTTTTAATCAACTTCATCTCATGGGTACATGAATTACAACAGTAAACACTGTAATCCTCCATTATTCTTCCCTGTATACTAACTCGAGAGTAAAGCCTCTTATTGTTAAAATAAGGTGGCCTTTGCCAACATGCCCAAGAGTGGCAGGTAAAATTGTTTGATTAACTGACTGATAAATATAAACTGGAATCGAATAGACTAGTGTCAAAAGAAAACTACTAAAAATTGCGCTGAAGTTTCTTCGGCGCAATCGAGTTTTCTGTACAACGTATAATGCTATATGAAACTCTTTATTTGCTGCAGTAAGAAACTCTCAGCCACGACCGGGCAGCGCTCAGTTGCTCCTCAGATGCATTCCTTAATCTACTGAGCCTACAAGGCTGCAATTTAGTACGTTTGATGATTGAAGGGTTGATGATCAACATACCAATTTGCAGCCATGTAGCCTGAGGAGTTTTTAAGATCTGAAGGCGGACAGAAAAAGTGTGGATGGACAGACAAAAAAGCCATAACTCAATAGTTTTTGTGAGATTGCTAACTACACTTTGGTGTAATTAGTTTGTATAACTACATACTGTATTTATCGTACAATAAAATTATTTATTATAATTGTAACTTTTACTCAAACTGTTGAGTACTGTAATTATTACTGTTTACCTTTTACTGAAATCTACAATGTATATTTAGTTTCTGTTAAGCTGCCATACAGTCAAGTTTACATAATATACGAAACAACGAATTCTGTGTTCTTTCTTGCCCTGCCATGAACAGAAATCCAACAGTTTTCTGTTACATAACACTAAATAACGTGTTTCCATCAGACACAAGGAGAATTAAGAGAAGGATAAGTGGAAACTGACAAACGAGGGAGTTCGTTGACAGATTTAAAAATGAAATTAAAAGAAAATTTCCCATTTCATTTGTTAATTCTTTTTCTTATTCCTGTCCAGAAATTATTTCAAAGGCGAGCACTGCTGAGTAATGGAAGTTATTTATAAGGTTTTCTTTTCAATCTCGTCAAAGCAAATGAAAGTCCTGTGGTTGGAATAGCCTCCAATTTCTCGGTGGGATTATTATCCAGTATAAAATAGAATTGAAGCAAACGGGATTTTGATTATCGTGGTATGATTAACTTTCCACAATCATCACCTAATCCTTTATGTGATAAACAAAACCATAAAATTAAATAAAGAAAAAAAAACATAAAATTCGCTGAGCATGACCTCACCGAGCTTCACTTTTTAATTTTCTATAAAAGAAAACTATTTTTCTATCGGCTCTCAGCTCTTAAAAACTACTAAGTCTAGAGGGCTGAAAATTGGTATGTTAATCAGCCACCCTCCAGTCATTAAACATACCAAATTGCAGCCCTCTAGCCTCAGTAGTTTTTATTCTATCTAAGGTTGAAGTAAGCCATGATCATGCGTATGGTACCGCTATAGGTGCCAACAACACAGGCCTCCATCGGGCTGTGACTGTAAGTTTTTTGGTCTGCGGCTGAGAGTTTCATTGGCCGTGTCTGAGGGTGTCATACAACATTATACGCTGTACATAGAACTTCACTGCGCTGAAGAAACATCGGCTCATTTTTCACTTATTTATAATGTATTGTGTGGGTCGGTAACACTCCAACTCCCCGCCCCTCCACCCTTTTCTTTATTTATTTATTTTTTTTAGGGAACCAGAAGAAGAACCACCCTCTCAAATATATTACAAATGAACAATGGCGCAAGGAGCAATCAAGCCCATGTCGCCGGTTTGAGAGGGAACGGGTCTTTACGGAAAAGATATTGCATATTGAGTATCCACACTCGGCCAAAGTACCCAAAGAATGTATCAGGCATACCCAAAAGTAATAGTGATAATCCATTTTCTTTTAATATAGACGAAAAATGAAAGGTGAGTCTGATGAAGGACGAGATTTACGACAGAGGTGGATCAATTAGTTCTTAAGCGTATATGCATAGGCAACTCCTATATTTCACAAAGTTTGCGAACGATTTTAGTGGTAGCTCTAAATAATGGAAAATCGATCTTTATCCCTTACCATCAAATGATTTGGTTTGACGTAAATTTGTTAAAATAAAACTGCTTTATATACAATGCCAGAAGATTTTTGGAAATCACTACAGCATTTAGTATATATAAAAAAAACATGCGTACGCAAACGCCTTCATACATTATAAAAACATTTTTCAGTCAATAGCGGGACGGGTCCAAGGTAATATCCGCATATATTCTTAAGCCTTCCTTGTTGAAACTATGTCTCTATCCATCAAAATCAATCCGCTTACTCGTAATAAACGCCTTTCTCTAAGCCTAAGGGTTCCCTAAAACCTTATAACACGTATGAGCTTAGCATTTACTCCTCTTTCGTATTAAACCAACTCTTCTTAATTTTGCGAGAGCAACATTTTAATCACTCATCTGGAACTTCCCTCCACTTTCATTTCTTCTTCAACCTGATGATAATAATATTCTGGTATATCTTCCGTCACATTTTCCTTGACATAATTGCATCTGCAATTTTACTCATCCAAGTAATCTCTCTCTCTCTCTCTCTCTCTCTCTCTCTCTCTCTCTCTCTCTCTCTGTGTGTGTGTGTGTGTGTATGTGGCGATCATGAAATATAACCATTTTGATGCTATTCCATTTACAAGTTTTATGGCGCCACATCTTAAAAATCATAAACTTTTGTTGGTGAGGAAAGGTATGTGTGTCATCTATATACAGGATATATTCAGGCAATTAGTTTTTATTATTTCCAGAGACGTTATCTAGGTCGAAATAGGATGAGTGTCGTCAACATTTGATGGTAGAAAATGAATAAATCTCAGATATTGTGGTCGGTAATTGTGGATCGGTGATGTTAGATAAATTTGATGATATGATGATGTCATGTGTAGAATAATCATGGCAGCTTTGTATTATGAATGAGGTGGATTAGGTGTACTGAAAGGTAACAGAAACCTTTCGTTTATTTCCTTTCGTCATTTTCTCAACAAAACCTATCATTTCCACTTCTGCATACCTTACTGCATTGTCCTGCCGATATCTGAACATACGTTGGACGAGTGGATTTCGCGCTTGGCTACCAATCCGATGGTCCGAAGTTCGTTTCTCGGCTCGGCCAACACGGAACCAGAGGAATTTATTTCTGGTGATAGAAATTCATTTCTCGATGTAATGTGGTTCGGATCCCACAATAAGCTGTAGGTCCCGTTGCTAGGTAACCAATTGGTTTCTTGCCACATAAAAATATCTAATCCTTCGGGCCAGCCCAATGAGAGCTGTTAATCAGCTCAGTGGTCTCGTTAAACTAAGGTATACTTAACTTTACACTCAAAAGCGGTATTAGAAATAACGAATCAAAGAATAGAGTTCATAAATAAAAATTAAGCCTAATTAGCCAGGCACACGCACCCCATCTACCCCAAAAGATGACACTTTGCCCTTGGTTCGACAATATGGATCCTAATCTTCGTGGATCTGGATTTTGTAGACGCTCACGATCCTTCAGATTCATGCAACGACTGCGTCTGGTCAGCATGCCATTGTGAGGAATCGATACATCGATCATTATCTTTAATATTCTCATGCAAATTGCTCGCAAACAACAATGCAATCATTTTATATTCGAAATTTGAAATTGAATGTGATCTGCATTTTATATAATTTTATAAAAAATGTGTTCGGTAACAAGCTAAATTCCGAGTAAACCTTCCCCGAAGCCGTGTCTGAGTCATTGTGCTTCTAAGAAGATTATTAAGGAAGAAACATAATTGCATCACAGAAAATAGTGACGTCATTTTCATCCTTCACTTCAGATCTATAGCGGGCGATTAAATAACGATGACCTTGTAATAAATAAAACGAAAGTTAAATGAAAATTATGACGCTTTCTTACGATCAAATTAAGGAGTAATTACCTAGAGTCCTGACCAGATATCCAAATGTTTAAGCGAGGCTTATTACATTCCTGTTCTCTACGATTATCTCCTTAAAAACAGGAATTTAAGTTTTTCCTTCTTCTTCTTTATGCTTTTCCGGCATATTTATTTATTTATCAGATTTTCTTATAACTTGTCTGTCTGTCTGGAGGCAGATTACCCCTTGGAACCCTTTAGGGTTTGGAGTCTCTTGACTCTCTACCTAAGGATCTTCAACTGAGGATTGGAAGAAAGAAAGAAAGAAAGAAAGAAGGATGTGGAAGGTGTTGGGGTGGAAAGACCATATTCTGGAAAAAAAGGGGGGTGGGGGTTGATAGATTGCACCCGATGGCTAATGTTGAGGAAGTATTCTGCACAAATAGGTTCAGCCTTGATTTAATAGTAACACGATTAACAAGGCGAGATATTTTATCTTATATACACCTTAATAGCAAGTTGACAGAATTATTCCTGAATTGCTGAGCAGACTGCAGCTGAAGGAATATTAGAACGGTCAGTTACACTTTCCCGCAAAATCGCGTTGTTTATCATAACGGGTGCTGCTGTTTTCCCAGCATGAAATAACGGGACGTATGTATGATTACAATCCAGATATTTCATCGCGTTTAGTTTTGATGTTTCAACAAAACGCCTCAGCAAATAGAATAAATGATAACTCGATATTAATTCCTCGGGAATTATATTACTTACACAGTATCGATAGCTATGTAATGATATTAACAAACCTGAAGCAATTGCTTAATCAGATGAATAAATGCCAAAGTGCTTTGCCAGAGCTCAGAGAAAACGAAGGCATGGTGATTAATTTCCATGCATTTATGGGCGCTTTATGTAATCAAGTTCCTCATTGGACGAGTATGTTGCGCGCTCGCCTATCAATCTGGTAGCCCGAGTTCGCTCCCCGCTGCCGCCAGTGCGGAGCCAGAGGAATTTATTTCTGATGATTCGAGATTCATTTCTCGATATAATGTAGCTCGGATCCCACAATAACCAATTGGTTTTTAGCCACGTAAATAAAAATCTAATCCTCGGGGCAGCCCTAGGAGAACTGTTAATCAGCTCAGTGGGCTGGTTAAACTAAGATATACTTAATTAATCAGAATTCTCGAAAGGCGTCTACATAATCCTACAGCTATATGGTAAATAATGTTCCCAAAGTCAGGGTCCTCCACAATGTGGAAAAAGTTAGACGTAATACAAAGAAATCACCAGTTGAGTTATATTAATAATGTTTGCAATACGCGGCGAAAAACTAGAGGAATATAAAGTAATGTATTACTCCCATTAACATATGACGTATCCCTCAGGATATTTCGTGTTACAAGCATCGTGAATATTAATATTCTCTCTTTCTACTTACACCAAACACAAAGAAACAATATTGATATGTGTAGTCTGCAACGTTGGGCAGTGCCAAATTACAAAGTATCTCTGCAAAAAAATAAGTAGTTACCTATTCGAGGCAACGGAAATATAGCTGTAAACCTCGCAATAACATTTCCTAAAGAATTTATTTTAACTTCTTCTTTTTACCAGATAGAATGAAAACCAAAAAATATTTCTTCTCTGGCCATTTTTAAATGTAGGAAACATTTGCATAAGAACACGTATCATAAGTTTTAATTTCAAAAGTGCCAAGAGCCTGATACTCACCATACGTCATCTCAGTAGAACAAAATATGAATAAAAGTAAAACATAAATATGGTATACCATGTAAATACGTTGTCGGGTGATTACCATAAAAAACGATATTTAAATATGGTACCCGGATACATTATGTTCCACGTTGATACCAGCCCAATTTACCCGAAGTTATGCTTGGTACAAGCCAGTATATTTACATAAGATCACGTGATAGGCGAAAAGAAAAATATCTATTTGGAACTTCAAAATTGGGTGTGGAATGACAGGCACTACCTTTCTTAACGAGCTGGAGAACTTCTACCTATTTTCATCCTTTAAAGATCTTGGAAGAAACAGTCTCAATTGTTGTGTCTTGCAAGTATTCATCTTATCTGCGCATTTGCTTTTGCATTTATTTCATACCATGGCGTCTGTGGAATATAAAAAGTCTTATTTCTTTAGCGAGAAACTCTAATTATATGAACCTCAAAGACTTGCATGCCTGTGGCAAAATACTTCTTTTGATTACTCTGAATAGATTTTTATGCTTGGAAATACTAATTATATCAACCTGGAAGACACAGGTGCGGTAGGAGGAATGCACTACAAAAGCAACCTAAAAATCAGGATGCAATACAGCGCTGACAGGGAAGTCTGATTTAATTTGATAAAAAAAACACTCAAAGCTCTTAAACTCTTAGATTTAGCGAGTATTTAATATATATATATATATATATATATATATATATATATATATATATACATATATATATATATATATATATATATATATATATATATATATATATATATATATATATATATATATATATATATATATATATATATATATATATATATATATATATAAATTAAATACCCGCTAAATCTAAGAGTTTAAGAGCTTTGAGTGTTTTTTTATCAAATTAAATCAGACTTCCCTGTCAGCGCTGTATTGCATCCTGATTTTTAGGTTGCTTTTGTAGTGCATTCCTCCTACCGCACCTGTGTCTTCCAGGTTGATATAATTAGTATTCTAAGCATAAAAATCTATTCAGAGTAATCAAAAGAAGTATTTTGCCACAGGCATGCAAGTCTTTGAGGTTCATATAATTAGAGTTTCTCGCTAAAGAAATAAGAGTTTTTATATTCCACAGAAGCCATGGTATGAAATAAAAGCAAAAGCAATATATATATATATATATATATATATATATATATATATATATATATATATATATATATATATATATATATATATATACATATTGTTACGAAGTGCCAAGTATCTGGTTACCATTCATCAATTGTTACCTCACAAAAGCCAGACACCTGAACCCTCATCACAGGTATTAAACAACTGAATACTCTAAAGGTAACAGTGATCCCTTAACAACTTACCAGTATTGCAGAAAATTAGACTAAGTTCATCAAAACAGGTGTGAGGTAATCTTGTAAGTAAATAAATTAATCAAAGCGCATCACTCCATCAACGACTTTAAAAGTCTAAGTATTTCCCTGATTTCAGAAGTCTAAGTACTTCCCTGGTTCTAAGTCTATGTTTACCTAACATAATCATAATCATATGCAAATATACTGGTATAAAAATAAAAACATAAAAATAAAAATTTTAAAAACAAAAATTTATTATTAAACTCAAACTTTACAAGTGAAATTCACAATATCAGGGAAAATTACCGTTACTTGAAAACAAAGTAAATTTTAATTAATTCTTGGATCAAATTAAGTAAAATTAAATCAAAATTAATATATCACAAAATTCAAGAGAATTAATTCAATTGAAATTCAAAAGTTAGGCAATGAGAAAATTTGAAATAATTCACAAGTGCTAAACAGCAATTAAACTTGAAAAGAATTCTAAGTAAATGCAAATTAATTCACAAGTGTTAAATTTAATTAAATGTGCAATGATAAATAAATATATATATATAATATATATATATATATATATATATATATATATATATATATATACTTTATAATAATGGGAAAGTAAATTCACAGTGGTAGCATGTTTGATTTTGTTATTTTAATATCAAAATCAAACAAGCATACTACTGTGGATTTAAATAACAAAATCAAACTGGCATACTATACTACGGATTTCTTTGAAAAATAATAATTGATTGTTATCATTATCATTATTAGTTGTATTAATTAACTAACTAATTAATCAATAATAATAATAATATTAATAATAATATAATAATAATAATAATAATAATAATAATAATAATGTTAAAAAGAATGACAGAATTAAGCGAGTTGATTTTATATATTGTTATTTCTGTTTTCATTACAATTCGCTTCTCATGCTCAGCGATGTTTCTGAGTAACTGGCCAATATTCATATTGGGATGTTTCAGAAAATTATAAATGTTGAAGGTAATCTTTTATTAGAACAGGATATCAGGTCCAGGTCAAGCAGGGGTCGTCGTCTGTGCCGGTATTATTCCGTAGGCGTAGTTCAGTTCGGGGCCAGGGTCGTCTTTGGTTTAAGGGCTGGTATTGGTGCTGGTATAACGAGACGTTTCGACCAATGAGAATGCAACTCTAGGTCCGTGCCGCTATAAATACCGCCCCGCAAACTTTCTTGCTACAGTCTCTTCAACCGACTCGTCGGAAGATGACCTGCGAGAAGGTCGAAACGTCACGTGATACCAGCAATACCAGCACCAATACCAGCCCCTAAACCAAAGACGACCCCAGCCCCGAAATGAACTACGCCTACGGAATAATACCGGCACTGACGACGACTTCTGCTTGACCTGATATCCTGTTCTAATAGAAGATTACCTTCAGCATTCATAATTTTCTGAAACATCCCAATATGAATATTGCCCAATTACTCAGAAACATCGCTGAGCCTGAGAAGCGAATTGTAAGGAAAATAGAAAAAACAATAAATAAAATCAACTCGCTTAATTCTGCCATTCTTTTTAACAATATTTGCCTAAAAGAGGGTCTTCTACCAAAATAATAATAATAATAATGATAATAATAATAATGATAATACTTTATTAAAAGTAATGGCTACTTCACCAGCGTTACACTTGTAGAGATTCTTCTCTATTTTGCGAATAGTGAATTTTTCCGTGCTACTTAAACAGGCTATTAGAGCGCTATAGAGGTTATGGTCAAATACAGGGTCAAAATAGGTATATATATTTGAATTTTTACAGATAAACTATGATACCATAGTCATCAAAGTCATTAACAATTTTCTCTCTCTCTCTCTCTCTCTCTCTCTCTCTCTCTCTCTCTCTCTCTCTCTCTCTATTAAAGCGAGATTTCGTCTGGAGCTGCCAGACATCCTCGGGCTGGGAAGCTGAGGGTAGACTGATCTTGGTGTGTTGTTGTTGTTGTGTCCGTCCTCGTTATATCTGTGGTTGACAGCAGGGGGTCTGCCCCATGCTTGTCTCCTACTGGCTGGTGGCGGTGAGTCTTCGTTTTCATTGGTTGCCTGAGCCAGGTCTCAAGCCACTTTCTTCGAGCCGATGGTTGCGTTGCAGCATATCCTGCAGCCGCCTGGACCTCCTGAGCGGCGCTGTAACGTTGATGGGCGTTGCGCTACGCTGGATACCCAGTCACATAGGAATTACAGGCAACTAGAGGGCTGATGAGCCAGCCAAAAGTACAAAACACATTGACAGAGTGCAAATACATATACAACCTGCACTGCAACAAGTCAAGAATGCAATGAAACCACTCTGCAAAGAAAAATTGCTAAAAGACCATCGTGAGTGGGTAGAAAAGAACTCACCGTCTGCCAGATGGTATAAGACATCGACTGGCCTAGTGCCTACTCCCATAGAAATTAAATTGTGAATGTAAATGAAAATACAGAAAAATGTGGACAGTATCAAAATAAAAAGGCACCCTTCAACAAGAAAATCAAAAAATGCACAAAATGGAACAAACACAAAACACAAAAATCTGCAATGTGTAAAAGTGTAAATCTTTTCACTCAAAACATTGTAACCATCAGTTTTTACCAAACCACTGTTCTTATCAGTTATTAGTTAACCACTGCTCCTATCTGTTATTAGTTATTAGTTATTAGTTTCTTACCAAACCATCATAACCATTAGATATTAGTTGCAACTAATGAAAATATAACACACTTTACCTTTTTGGTATACCAACTTCTTTCTTTGCTGCAGTCTTGTTTTACACTTTCACAAAAACCAGGCACCGTTACAACAACAACGTTTGTTCAGATTCCACAAAAACACTAAATAATACTAAATAAACTCTAAGAAATATCAAATATGAAATTCTCAAGTTACGAGTGACCAATTTACATTACGTTAATATAATCTCAAGGATGTCGAGGGAGAGAGAGAGAGAGAAGAGAGAGAGAGAGAGAGAGAAAGAGATATCTGAATGCCTCGAGTATCTACGATCTAATGAAATTCTTCTCCCTTGCGGAAACCGGACTGGGGAGACACAAAATGTTTTTGGGCTATAATTCTTCTAGAAGCTTCGAAATCTTACGCAACTTTATATACAAAATGTGTAATCTGCACATGGCACTCAGCAAAGACATACGCGTACAAGACCAGTCTGTTAAAAAAAAGACATGTACTCGACTTGGATCGACCAAAGCAGAAGCCCTTATCTTACGTGATGACAGATTCTCAAAACACAAATGAAGTCTCGAGCTCGCTTATCAAACGTGTTGACAGATTAAGAAAGCAAACGGATCTCGGAGACCCTCTAATCTCACAGTGCTGACATTATAGGGAAACAATCGTAGTTTCAAATGGACAAAGAAAATCCCTTTCTTTCTACATTCTACGTTATATATATTATTCTTTCACATTATGTTATGCGAAATCTGAACACATATTTAAAACATCCTATCTCTAAGCTATCTAGGAATCTGAAAAAATGTTGCACAATTCTACATAACATTTTATACAGTCACAGAGGAGATATATGCATTTTGAAAGTAGCAATATATAATAATATATATTTAGTGCGTGTGTTTTTTATTTGTTGAGCTCACTTCGGAAATTAACCCTTGTCTCTCAAATGAAAAGACCAGGGAACTACCAAATAAGAGACCGGGATTTGGTCTCGATGTAAGTCAGGAATTTATTACCGCGAAACGAGTGTTCATTAGTTCCATCATATTCCCGCTGAAGGGTAATCTGAATAAAATACAATTTATTGATCCACTGGTGGATCGGGAAGTTGGGTAACATTCGCTGGTATATGAGGTGGCAGCCTGCCCAGGAAAAACCTCAGGTACAGAAGTACTTACGTTTCGGTTTCTTTATGACTCGTGTCGGTCTGGTGGCAGTGCCGTAGCCATTCACTTGAGAGGCCAGGGTTCGATCCGGCTGTGAGTCAGGAAATAATTCCTGTGTAACATTTGCTCATGTGTTCATTAGTTACACACACACACACACACACACACATATATATATATATGTGTGTGTGTGTGTGTGTGTGTGTATGTGAAGATGTTATGTGCATGGGATTGCAAGAACGTAAAATGCCTAATTAATGAAGTCATTTGTAAGCAAGTGCGTTTGGAGCACAACGTTACAGTAAAAAAAAATAACACTTCCATGAAACATGTGACTGCGTGCTCAGTGGGAGAATAACAGACATAATAGACTCAAGTAACACCAGTTTTCTCACCTCCTAATTCAGCATTCATGAAGTGCTACGCTTTGTAGTATGAACGATGTCTTGGTGAGGATGATGTCGAAATACTGTCAGACTTTAGGAGAGAGAGAGAGAGAGAGAGAGAGAGAAATAATGGATGAAGTCTTAGGTAATACTGTTTCGTCAGACGCTGTTTCGCTGTTTGCTTGTCGTATTTTTCGTTTTTACCGAGGCGTTGCTTTCGAGACGTCGTGGTATGGCGAAAGAAGGTAGTCCTCCTCTCTCTCCTCTCTCTCTCTCTCTCTCTCTCTCTCTCTCTCTCTCTCTCTCAAGGATTCAGCATTAACATTTGAATCAGCATGTCGAAAAGGATGACAGACCAGTTTACATATAGGAGAAGTACCCATGTTCATAGTAAGAACTCTTCACTTAACGAATCCATGACCAGCACAAACAAAAATGGGCTTAATTTTGACCCATGGTGTAATCTAACACTAACTTCAAAGTTTTCTGTTTCCCTAGCTCCTGTTATTACTTTTGTGCTTGTTCTTTTATATATCATCTCGACCAGCCTAACCAACTTTTCTGGGACTTTCCTTTTCCTCAAACACCAAAACATCACTTCTCTTGGGAATCTACCGTATGCTTTCCCCAGGTCTATAAATGCACAATACAGCTCCTTCTTTCCCTCTGGCCTCTTTTCCTGTAGCTGTCATCCTCTTCCTGTCATGAATCCATACTGCTGTTTCCCGATCTTTACAATCTCTCTTAATCTCTCATCCAATATCCTCTCTAAAACTTAATCCATGCTCTGTTAGTTCAGTTCCCCTGTAGTGAACACAGTCCATGACATCTCCCTTCTGCTTGTTATATATATATTAGATATATATATATTATTATATGATATTATATAATATATATATTAAGATATTATCTCATATATATATATGTCAAGGCCTTAGGGTTTTTGGGGGGGATTAATAATATATTGTCTGTGTGTCTTCCTTGTGACCTATGGAATGTGGAGAACAGTGAGAAGCAACGACCGAGAGTAGCTGATGAATGAGTATTCTAGGGATGCGTGAGATAAAATGCTTAGTTCGACAAGTCGATGTACGACAGTTTATTAACTCTTCTCAAAGTGCCTTTGTGAAACTGGATGCAGCTAGAACCGTGAGGCGCTAACGAACTGTGCGTTCGTATGTGCGTGTGCGCCTCTTCCCTTTAATAGTTTCATACGCAAGTCTATGGGAGGATTTTGACAGAGGGTCTTCAAGTGAAAGGCAAGATGCCGTGGCGTTCGCTGGGGAGTTTTTGTGACATAGTGTTTGTGGTGTTCCGGTTGCTTGGGTGAGTGTTGAAGTGTTTTAGCCGAAGGCTGGCTTATTATCTGTTTGACATTTTTTATGATAATATCCAATATTTAGTCATTGATTGTCAATCTTGTGTGTACTTACCGGGATGTGTTCTGTGTCTTTGAAACAGACAATTCTGGAATAGAGGGGGACAAAGAGTTCCCAGATGGATGTAGACTTTTTGGTGACTAGACATTTTACTATTTCGGGGTTTTTTGAGTTAGTCTGTAAGACTTGATTACTTGATTGATTATTCCTTATTTATTCATTGTTAATAAATGTTAATGTTATGATGCGACTCTCTCATTTTCATTACCTGTTAGAATGGAGAGAAAGAGGTGGAGAGAGAGAGAGGTGTCGGTGCTAGAGAGAGAGAGAGAGATTCCTTGGAGAGAGAGAGAGAGAGAGAGAGAGAGAGAGAGGGATTGCCGAGAGAGAGAGAGAGAGAGGCTGTGTGTAATGCTGTGTGTTGGTTTGCCTTCCGTTTCGTGCTACACACTTACCTAACCTGAATAATGAATAATGGGGGGGGGGGGGGAGGGGGGGGGGGGGGGGGGGGGGGGGATACATTACATAGTATATATATATATATATATATATATATATATATATATATATATATATATTATATATGTATATATATATATATATATATATATAGTATACACCATTAGAGTCTCCTACCAGTCCCTTGGCATTCCTTCCTCTTCCCATATATATGTATACACACACACACACACTCACACACACACACACACACATATATATATATATATATATATATATATATATATATATACATATATATATATATATATATATATATATATATATATATATATTTATATATATACATTTATATTCATACATACGTACACATACATACATGTGCAGGTGCAATAATGCACGCATTTTTCGATATACACCTTCCAGTAATTTTAAGAGGGTTGAGATCATGGCTAGTGACCACAAATTCGTTTTCATGATGCCCAAGTGGAGGTTGTATGCAACTACGATGTATTCAGTCTTCCATCCTAAAGGAGCCTCTCAAGCCTCGTATTCCGGTCAGAGCACCTCTTCCGAAGAAATCGGTAATCGTCTGATGGTTATTACACAGTCATCTGATTGTGTGTCCTCTTTCCTTGCTTTGGAATTCCCTTCCTCCTCCTTGAGATGCGGAGGCTATGCTTTTTGCAAATCTTTTCCTCTCTTTCTTTTCCATATAGTAGGTCTAAGCTACACAAAGCATTCGGTTACCAATCCTATTGGTCTTAGGCCTCAGATGAATCAAATCTGATGACTAATATTCTCTCAAGACGACTGTAATCAATAACATCGTGAATGAGAAGAGTCTCCATTACTTTGGTCAGCAGTGGCGTAGAAATGACATTACGTAAAAACAAATTTAATCCTTCTTAAGCTTCTGAACAGAAGTCTCCTGGAATTAATTAAGGCATTAAAGTCATAGGTAATAATGAGATAATCATCCATTTCATTAGACATTAGAATTGTCTTTGAATTCACTTTAATCACGTTATGATAGATTAGTTTTAAAAGAATTTCCAAGTGGGGCAATCTATAACTCTTACATAGTTATACATAGTATTTATCTGCCTTTAATACTTATGAAATAATACCTTTTTTAATTTTTTTCCAATAGCTGTATTAAGTGGGATTATATTTTAAACATTCGTCATCTTTTGATTTTGAAAAACATATGTCATTAAAATGCAGAATATATTCAGGCAATTTAGTTTTCATTTCGTCCCAACTGATTATCTCCCGATGGGTGAAGTTAAGTATCAATGGCTTTGGTCAGTTTGTGAAGGGGTGACCATAACTGAATGCCCATCTGTGGAGGTGTAGGTATGGGCTAAGAACCTCGCCTTAAATTTAAGTATATATTTGTTAAATGAATTCCAACAGATTTAACGATGCACTCAGAATAAAGCTTGCTGGGGTTTCATTTAGAGAGAATTTTGGAAACAATTTGAAATCAATGAATCCTGTTTCGTCATCGATGAAACCAAATTTTAGACGCTGACTGGCTTTGAAATCTTTTAATCTCTCCATTTTGAGGACTGAGGTTAGACCAATTTGTTGATATAAGGACAGACGTCATAAATAAAGCCTTGTAGACTTGGTGCTCGTGACAACTCTGCATTGCGTGTTTGCTAGTAAGAACTTCAAAGAGAATTTTCATTTCCTTGCTTAAATGGGAACGAAATTCAAGTACAATAATGTGTAGGTAACTATAGCTCCGAATACGATGTAGCATTTGTATACATGGAAGGAGTAGTGGACTTGCTTATATGTATATATATATATATATATAATATATATATATATATATATATGTGTGTGTGTGTGTGTGTGCGTGTGTGTGTGTGTATATATATATATATATACATCGAGCTACAAATGTCCTTTAATGCCTAATTCTCTCTTCCTTTGAAGGGGAATTTTTTAGTTGGTAAGAAATTTGCCGGTTTGCGGGCGCGAACCATCGACCCAACAAATTCAGGACGCGCATTGATGCCTGAGACCACCTTGGTTAACATAAAGGAAATATATTAATTCCTAGGTACAGCGAATTAGATATTGAAGGACATTTGTAGCTCGATGTATGTCTATGAATCACGGTAATGTGATATGATCATATATTTCACGGTGAAGGGGTAAATCGAATTAATTGTTTGCAATTTGAGTGCTGATATATATATATATATATATATATATATATATATATATATATATATATATATATATATATATTTAATATATATATATATATACATATATATATATATATATATATATATATATATATATATATATATATATCATACATCATATATACATATATATATATATATATATATATATATATATATATATATATATATATTAAGCGAGTCTTTAGGACCAAGGACACTGGCTTAAACAAATTAAACAAACAGGCAGCTACACCTGCCTCGTTCGTTGCACATCGTTCTGGCATGAGCTAAAAAGTGCAAACTGGGCTAATGAATCCCTGTAGATACAAGAATATATTTTTTATTTCCCAAATTAGCTAACATTAAATGGAACAAAATGAATACATTAAAGTGGAGTTAAAAGAATAAAGTCTGACCCCCAACCCCCCAAAAAAACTGTAGGCTGTCATTTTCCTCTCCTGAACCAGGTTTAAGTAAACACTCCCCCTAAATCTCACTGTCTGATCAACTACGCCATTTTGATGGTCATTAAAGTCTTAGAGAACCCATTCTCATATATGGTGTCATGAACCCATCTGAAATAAAGAGATATATTTATTACACCACTCCACATGTAAAAGTCAATTAAAATGAATGTGTACGCACTACACTTCTCTTTCTCTTTTTACTTCTAGGGGTAACTTTTCCAAAGTCTCATATTACTCTACCTTATAATGGCATTCTCAAACCTCTTCCAGGTGAGTTCTGCACACTGATACAAGCAATCAAAGAATGTCCTCTCTTCTTTGCATCACCTATCACCAAGGCCCATACATCATATGCTACGAACACACACAGACATTGCCTAGCAATGACGGGCGGCCGCATGATCCAATCATGTGATCTCTGAGGTGTCGCCAACCTCAGGTTGCACAGGTCATCATTCCTGGCTGTTTTTCATTTCAGCATTCTTCGAGGAGCCAAGCACTTATCACTAAGCGCCTCTGTCTCTAACCGGAAAAAGCTGAGATTAACAATTCTTTACCACACCTTTTTTAAGAGATATATATATATATATTATATATATATATATATATATATATATATATATATCATACATAATATATATATATATATATATATATATATATATATATATATATCTACATATATATGTGTGTGTGTGTGTGTGTATGTATAAGTGTATATGTATATTTACGTTTGTAAAATCTTTGTATATGAGTATATACATTTGTTTATGCGTACGTATTCATGTATGCTGTGCTTCAGTGCTCTAATTACACCAGTTACATATCAACTTGTCGAAATTTAATTCTACACGATTAAGCTCCATGGCCTTTCTGTTTTAGAACATTTTTCTGTCGAAATTATCAGGAAATCTCCAGGTATAGATAGTTCGTCGCTATTTTGCCATTCTATCTTTTTGACAATTCTGTACAATGGGGATATCTGAAAATCTCATGACATTAGGTTTATAGGAAATACTGGGATTTCAGCGAAATATCTGGATTTTGGCGATATAGCAGATTTTAATTGAATTATAAGGGTTGTGACGGGGTTACCGAAATTTAATAGAAAGTTCGGAATCGTGATCTCTGCTCCATCCAGAGACTCATGAGACCTACAATGCTTATCAAATAACTAAGAAGAAGATAAGTGATTGAGAGCTATATAAGTCATAAACGTTTCACTTTTCGTTTGTATTGGAATTTGTGACTTTTACTAAATTTAGAAAGTGTGCAAGCTAGGGAGAATTCTGTGTAAGGGGGGAAAGCTATTTTTAAAGTTTTTCATTGAATCTTTGATTGATTGTGAATTATTTGACATGACAACGGCTAGGGACACTAATGCGTTTAAAATGCCAAACGCTTCTTAATGCAAACAGTTCATTAATCTATATCAACTGTAAGTAAACTCTGATACATATAATATTAGCTAAGATATAAGGCTGTTGATACTTCATTAATAAATATATACTAAACGTTTTGTATCCATGGATTGCATAATTGAACCCATAAGTAATTAAGCAAATTAATGATATAGAAAAATAGGAATAAATACAAAATAGGTAAGAAGCAACAACAAAAAACAAGAAAAAGGTATTCTTGGCTGTTTCATGAACTAGGGAGTGGCAAAGAAAAAAGTAGGAGGACCAAAGCAGAGACGCTATGGCACTGAGATTATGGTGCGGAAACTATGGTCCAAAACAAAGGAAATACAAGGCAATGTTTGCTGTCGCATCAGATGACGTAGTATTATGACAGTCATTGTATTGTGTATAATAGTTGGAATGGCTCTGTCTCCTGATGGCTGGTAATAGATTTTGTGGACTTTTAAAGTATATTCCTTTTTATTCTTATCGTAAAACCTACCATTTCCATAATTTTGCTGTAGCCCTGTCATTATGTGAACAGAGAACAGAGTTATGAATATCGGTTGGTTTATATAAGAATATTGGCTAATGAACCACAACACGGAGACCATATCCAAATGTTGAGAGACTGGACATTCAGTTCGTCCTTGGTTCGACTACTTCAGGAATAAATAAAGACCCTAATCTTCGTGGATCCAGGTTTTGCGGACATATACAACCCTTAAAAGACATTAAGACGAATCGTTGTATTTTTTACCCAGATAATCTCTTTAATCTTTTGAGCTGTTCTTCGCAGTTCGTGCAATGAGTGAGTTTAGCCAGCCTAAGCTATCGAGAAATCAGTAAATCGATCACTTCCTGTGATTTTTTTATCGCATAATAAATGGTCTGAACACCAAAGATGATTCATTGCTCTTTTCAAACGTTATTGGGGAAGGAATAGATTTTAGTGTTAGATTATAGAATGTAATGATCTCATCAATAGTCTGAGTTTCAAATAAATAAGGGGTAATTGAATAAGGATGGACTAACAAAAAGCAAAAAAGAATGTGAACAAAAGATAAATGCAAATATATAAGAATTTGTGATTATCAAACTTAAAAAATAGTAACCAAGTAAGTCAGGGGGTACGCCAAGGGTCTGTCAGGGGGTAGGCTCTCCCCATGGCACTCGAATGGATGTTAGATGCCGACCCTTAATGTGCTTCAGCAAAAACTGCTCATCTCCCAACTAGGATAGTTAATGAAAACAGTTTCAGCCATTTCATTGACTCTCTTTGCAGCTGATGTAATAATAATTTATTTTATTTTCGCATCTCAGTACCATAACCTTGGAAATTTATTGCATGGCCAGAGGTAAATAACTATAAAACATTGTTTTTATTCTTTATGGAATTCTTTATGTTTACAATATTATTGGTTATGTCAGGAGAGTTATGTACTTACTTCCCTCCCCTCTATACAGTTTTTCTGAATTGGTTTCGTTTTCCACGTTATAGAAAGTGAAGGGGGTATATTACTGACATTACTAATACCCGAAAGGGTGCGTGGGGAGGACAAGGTTGAAAACTCATGTAGTGAGTCGTGTTTGGATGTGAGGGTCAGGTGCTGGAACTCTTGGGCCATTATACTGAAAAAAGATAGGTGTCAGGCGATGAAATGATCAAAACTGGGGAAGTTTTCTGCAAATTGTTCCATCCTTGATTCAACAGTAAAACGTACGTTCTGTTAGGAGAAAACGCATTATTGGATACAGTAACTTAATAGCTGGTTAATAGATATGTTCGTAAATTAATGAGCAACCTATGGCTGAAAGGCTATCAGAAATATGAAGGACACATTCCCGCAAAATCGAGTTGTGTTTGTCATAACACAGGTAACTGTTCATCTGTGAAGTAACTTGACAAATGTATGATTATGCAAATTTCGTCGCTTATAATTTTGATTTTTCAACAAAGCGCGTCAGCAAATAGAATATCTAACAATTCGTTACTAATTCATGGGAAAATATATCATACCAGCATTATCAAGATATTAACGCGTCGCAGTTAATCGCTCTATAATATAAATAATGCGAAGGGTTCTGCCAGAGCGCATGTAAAAAAAAAATTGAAGGCATGTTGATTTAATTCCAAAGCATTTATGGGCCTTTTTTTTATCAACTAATCAAATATTCTTTTTAGTGATGATGTCTGACAATCCGACAAATACTGATGCCAAAGTCTGGGTCCTTGACGGTATGAAAAATCAAAGTAAAGTCGAATGAAAGCAGCCAACCTTTGAAATATTCAAGAACATTTGCAAAAATGCAGAGGAAAAACGGAGGAAAATAAAGTAATGTTTTATTCATTTCGACATTAGCGTGTAATTAAAGTTGTTTCCTTTCTTGAGCATCGTGAAATGAGTAATTTGTCTTTTTATTCGTAGGAAAATAGAGAAATAAAATATGAGAAGGCAATGTAGGGCTTAACGAAAATATAAATATCTCTCCGGAAATATTTTATCAAGTACTCGAAGAAACGGAAATATTGTTTAAAACCCCGCGTTAATATTTTCTTTGTAATTATATTATTACGTTTTTGTTTAATGAGTCGAATTACACAAAAAATGTATATCCCTTTTAACTATTTCTAAATGTTCTAGTCTCTACGGAATAATATTACCACCCTAGATGGTTTCAAAAGTGTCAAGGGTAAGTTCCATGGAAGAACGTGCCATCTAAAATATGTTACTGGGTCATTGCCATAGAAAACTGGAATATAGATAAGGCACCCGATACATTCCCCTGGCGGAGTGTAATACAAATTTTTTATCTCACTTTGATAGCCGCCCTATTAACCCGAAAATCTTTCCTACTGGCAAGGACATTTACATAAGATCAAATTAAATAGACGAGGGGAAAATATATATGGAAACACGCAAAAGGCTGAGTTTGGATTAACAGGCACTAACTTTCTTAATGAGCTGGAAAATATTTATGTTTTCGAAGTTATATGATTTAAGGAGACACCGCCTCAACTGTTGTATGTTCCAAGTAACCATCTTTTCGGCATATCTCCTTCTGTATGTGATGCATGCTCTGTCTTCGTATGATTATATATTTGAACCTCAAAGACATGTTTGTAGGTGTCTAAGTACTTCTTTTGAATCCGGTGAAGAGATCTTTGTACTTAAGAATTCTAATTAAATCAACCTGGAAGACATAGGAATATATATATATAATATATATATAATATATATATATATATATATATATATATATATATATATATATATATATAATATATATATATATATATATATATATATATATATATATATATATATAATATATATTATATATATATATATTGACCCTGTGGTAGGGGTGCAAGAATAGGCACTGTAAGGACAGCTGCTGACCTTGCAGTCCTTACTTTTGATAAAAGGCAAGGCCACCGCCGATAACTGTGGAAACTGTCTGCCTTGCAGGTGGACTAGTCAGAGGCGAGGCCCACCGCCAATAACTGGTTGATGATAGCAAGGGGCATGCCGTATAAAACCCCTTTTGCCAAACATAAACCATGCCTGATGCAATGCAGTGGAGAAGGCGCATCAGGCAACCGACCCCTTAATGTAGGCATGACGGTGGGAAAGAAGAAGATATATATATATATATATATATATATATATATATATATATATATATATATATATATATATATATGACTGGTTAAAAAATGTTCTGTAACAACAGAATTCCATCTAATAAAAGGAGCCCATAAAAACACCAAAATGTAGAGAGAAAAGTACTATATTTCAGAGACTGCTGTCTCTCTCTTCAGGTATATGAATGAGAAAAGTTTACAGAAAAGGTGGTATTTATACCAAGAGATCCGTCCACAAGTAAGCCAATTTAGGTCACCCCCGCTGATAATCTTCCTTTAATCTTCTTAAGCGAAGTTTTCATTCAACCAACGCTTAAGAAGATTAAAGGAAGATTATCAGCGGGGGTGATCTAAATTGGCTTACTTGTGGACGGATCTCTTGGTATAAATACCACCTTTTCTGTAAACTTTTCTCATTTCATATACCTGAAGAGAGAGACAGCAGGCTCTGAAATATAGTACTTTTCTCTCTACATTTTGGTGTTTTTATGGGCTCCTTTTATTAGATATATATATATATATATATATATATATATATATATATATATATATATATATATATATATATATATATATATATATATATATATATATATATATATATATATATATATATATATATATAGTATATATATATATATATATATATATATATATATATATATATATATATATATATATATATATATATATATATATATATATACTATATAATGTGCATGGGACTGGAGAAACATAAAATCCCTAATTAACGAAGTCAGCTATAAGCACATGCGTTCGGAAGACGATAAGGCGATGGTAAAAAAAAAAAAAACACTCCATGAAATATATGATTGCATGCACAAAAGAATAAAAAATATGGGACAATACGACCCAATTAATGCCAATTTTCTCACTTCATAATTTGGCATTCATGAAATACTGCGCTTTGTAACGGGAACGATAACGGTGAGGATCATGACAAAGTACTGTCGACCTTACCAGATTTCAATACAATAACATTGTACAACAAAGCAACTTATAAAAGCATTGAAGGTTCGCAAAGAACCTGGACAAAGGCATAAGAAAATACTGCAGCATTGCTCTACGCACTTGTCCAGGAGTCTTTACTATGAAAATGGGTACTTATCCTATATACATAGGGAATCTTCCTCCTTCGACAGGCTGATACGAATGCTAATGCTGAAGTCTGAGAGAGAGAGAGAGATAGAGAGAGAGAGAGAGAGAGAATGTCGTGTTTTCTTGGCTGCAGAGAACCATTGGCGGGACATCTCAAAAGCAAAGCCTCAGTAAAGATGAAAACATGTGACAAGCAAACACAACCATTGACGAAACAGTAACATGAAACTTCGTCAATGGATGTGTTTGCTAGTCGAATGTTTTCACTCTTACTGAGGATTTGCTTTTGAGATGTCGAGTCATATTAGTAGAAGGCAGTCGGCTCTCTCTCTCTCTCTCTCTCTCTCTCTCTCGTCCCTCTCTCTCAAAGATTATTCAGCTTTAGCATTCGTACCAGCCTGTCAAAAAGGAGGATATTCCGTATGCATATGGGATAAGTATCCATGTTCAGAGTAAGGACTCCGGGACAAGTGCTTAGAGCAAATACTGCAGTATTTTCTTATGCCTTTATTCAAGTTGTTGTTTTCTGTTTAAACCTTCAGAACTTTTACAAGCAGTTATTGTATTATAATCTGGTCATTCCCTGCCAAAATAGATAATCGTTATACCACTAGGTTTAGGTTTAATCTATATATATATATATATATACTATATATATAATATATATATATATATATATAGATATATATATATATATATAGATATATATATATAACAAAAGGAGCCCATAAAAACACCAAAACATAGAGAGAAGAATACTATATTTCAGAGACTGCTGTCTCCCTCTTCAGGTATATGAATGAGAAAAGTTTACAGAAAAGGTGGTATTTATACCAAGAGATCCATCCACAGGTAACCCAATTTAGGTCACCCCCACAGATAACCTTCCTTCAATTTTCTTAAGCGTTGGTTGAATAAAATCTTGTTGATCACATCTGAATCCCATGCTCCCTTTTGAGATGTTTCATTACCTGCCTCTCTTAAGCCGATTCCTTATTTGACTCTTGTACCGGCAGTTGCTGCTATAAATTATACGTGACAAATTCCAGTTTATTCTTTGGTTATGTTCATTTATATGGTTGAAAATAGCTGAGTTCTGTTGTCCATACCTAACTGACCGTTTGTGTTGTATTAATCTCTGGGGAAGTGATTTTCCTGTAAATCCAATGTAAGATTGGTCAGAGTCCTGGCATCGGATTTCATAAAACCCTGTGTCCTTGGGAGATGTCTTTTGTTGGACGTTAATCAGGGATTTGGCTAAGGTGTTTGGGTAAGTAAATGCAAAAGGGTTAGATTTTCTGAGGGTCTGAGTCACCATCTTAATCCTGTCCAGGTGAGAATTTTTATTTTATTGTTGGGTGTCTCTGGTCTTGTCTTTAGGGGGTCGGTTTAGAATTACGTTTGCTTTGTGAATTGCTTTCTCAATTATATGGTCAGGATACTTTAAAGACGAAAGTTGCTTACGAATTAGTTCAAATTCTTTTTCCAGGAAATCTGGGGAACAAATTCATAAGGCTCTTAAGAACAGGTTGCTGGCTACACCTATCTTGATAGGAATGTCGTGATAGCTAAAGTAGTGAATGTCTGAAAGTGAGAACGTAGGTTTTCTGCATATGGTAAATTTGTATTCTGTCGTGTCTCTGATTATTAAAACATCAAGAAAAAGAATTTTGTTGTCTGTTTCCCATTCAACTTTAAATTTGATCTGGACACTAATGCATTTAATTTTGAAAGGAATTCATTAAAATTGCCCCACCTATTATCCCAAAATGTTAGAATATCATCTAAATATCTCATCCACAGCATGTTTTTGGGTTTTATTGCATTTATTACTGTAGTTTCAAAGTATTCCATGTACAGATTGCTTATAGAATGATTCCCCGAATGAAAGTACGTTATTAGATGCACATAATTCAACTAGCTTTATTATTTTGTCAAGCGCCAATGGGAAATGATCTAAATAGGGGGATAATTTTTCCCTCAAAACTGAAGAACATCCTGTACTGGTACTTTTGTAAATAGGGAATCTACGTCAAGGCTTAAAAGTTTTCTGTTGTGAAGTGGTATTCCCTATTTACAAAAGTACCAGTACAGGACGTTCTTCAGTTTTTGAGGGAAAAATTATCCCCCTATTCAGATCCCTTCCCACTGGCGCTTGACAAAATAATAAAGTTAGTTGAATTATGTGCATCGAATAACGTATTTTCATTCGGGGAGTCATTCTATGAGCAAAAATTTGGGTGTAGTATGGGTAGTCCTTTAAGTCCTGTTTTAGCCAATCTGTACATGGAATACTTTAAAACTACAGTGATAAATGCAATAAAACCCAAAAACATGCTGTGGATGAGATATGTAGATGATATTCTAACATTTTGGGATAATAGGTAGGGCAATTTTAATGAATTCCTTTCAAAATTAAACGCATTAGTGCCCAGCATCAAATTTAAATTTGAATGGGAAACAGACAACAAAATTCCTTTTCGTGATGTTTTAATAATCAGAGACACAACAGAATACAAATTTACCATATGCAGAAAACCAACGTTCTCATTTTCATACATTCACTACTTTAGCTATCACGACATTCCTATCAAGATAGGTGTAGCCAGCAACCTGTTCTTAAGAGCCTTACGAATTTGTTCCCCAGATTTCCTAGAAAAAGATTTTGAACTAATTCGTAAGCAACTTTCGTCTTTAAAGTATCCTGACCATATAATTGAGAAAGCAATTCACAAAGCAAACGTAATTCTAAACCGACCCCCTAAAGACAAGACCAGAGACACCCAACAATAAAATAAAAATTACTCACCTGGACAGGATTAAGATGGTGACTCAGACCCTCAGAAAATCTAACCCTTTTGCATTTACTTACCCAAACACCTTAGCCAAATCCCTGATTAACGTCCAACAAAAGACATCTCCCAAGGACACAGGGGTTTATGAAATCCGATGCCAGGACTCTGACCAATCTTACATTGGATTTACAGGAAAATCACTTCCCCAGAGATTAATACAACACAAACAGTCAGTTAGGTATGGACAACAGAACTCAGCTATTTTCAACCATGTAAATGAACCTAACCATAGAATAAACTGGAATTTGTCACGTATAATTTATAGCAGCAACTGCCGGTACAAGAGTCAAATAATGGAATCGGCCTTAATAAAAGAGAGGCAGTTAATGAACATCTCAAAAGGAGCATGGGATTCAGATGTGATCAACAAGATTTTATTCAACCAACGCTTAAGAAAATTGAAGGAAGATTATCAGTGGGGGTGACCTAAATTGGGTTACCTGTGGATGGATTTCTTGGTATAAATACCACCTTTTCTGTAAACTTTTCTTATTCATATACCTGAAGAAGGAGACAGCAGTCTCTGAAATATTGTATTCTTCTCTCTATATTTTGTTTTTATGGGCTCCTTTTATTAGATAGAATTCTGTTGTAACAGAACATTTTTACCATCATTATATATCTAATATATATTATATATATAATATATATAATATATATATATATATATATATATATATATATATATATATATTTTATATATATATATATATATATATATATATATATATATATATATATATATATATATATATATATGTTATATATATATATATATATATATATATATATATATATATATATACATATATATATATATATATCTAATAAAAGGAGCCCATAAAAACACCAAAATGTAGAGAGAAAAGTACTATATTTCAGAGACTGCTGTCTCTCTCTTCATGTATATGATGAGAAAAGTTTACAGAAAAGGTGGTATTTTATACCCAAGAGATTCGTCCACAAGTAAGCCAATTTAGGTCACCCCCCGCTGATAATCTTCCTTTATCTTCTAAGCGTTGGTTGAATGAACACTGGCGTCGATGATGGTCCTGATGTCCAATTCCCATTTTGAGATTTTTCATTACCTGCTTCTCTTTTATTAAGGCCGATTCCATCATTTGACTCTTGTACCGTCAGTTTGCTGCTATAAATTACACGTGACATATCAGTTTATTCTATGGTTATGTTCATTTATATGATTGAAAATAAGCCGAGTTCTGTTGTCCATACCTAACTGACCGTTTGTGTTGTATTAATCTCTGGGGAAGTGATTTACCTGTTAAATCCGATGTAAGATTGGTCACAGTCCTGGCATGGGATCTCATATACCCCAGAGTCTTTGGGCGATGTCTTTTGTTGGACGTTAATCAGGGATTTGGCTAAGGTATTTGTGGTAGGTAAATGCAAAAGGGTTGGATTTCCCAAGGGTGTGAGTTACTCTCTTAATCGTCTCCAGGTGGGGAATTTTTATTTTATTGTTGGGTGTGTCTCTGGTCTTGTCTTTAGGGGGTCGGTAGAAGATTACGTTTGCTTTTTTGAATTGCTTTCTCAATTAATATGGTCAGGATACTTTAAAGATGAAAGTTGCTTGCGAATTAGTTCAAATTCTTTTTCCAGGAAATCTGGGGAACAAATTCGTAAGGCTCTTAGGAATAGGTTGCTGGCTAGACCTATCTTGATAGTATTGTCATGAGAGCTAAAGTAGTGAAATATATGAAAGTGAGAACGTTGTTTTCTGTATATGGTAAATTGTATTCTGCCGTGTCCCTCTGATTATTAAAACATCAAGAAAAGGAATTTTGTTGTCTGTTTCCCATTCAACTTTAAATTTGATGCTGGGCACTAATGCGTTTAATTTTGAGAGGAATTCATTAAAATTACCCCACTTATTATCCCAAAATGTTAGTATGTCATCCACGTATCTCATCCACAGCATGTTTTTGGGTTTTATTGCATTTATTACTGTAGTTTCAAAGTATTCTATGTACAGATTGGCTAAAATAGGACTTAAAGGACTACCCATACTACACCCGAATTTTTGCTTGTAGAATGATTCCCGAATGAAAATACGTTATTAGATGCACATAATTCAACTAACTTTATTATTTTGTCAAGTGCCAAAGGGAAATGATCTGAATAGGGGGATAAATTTTTCCCTTAAAAACTGAAGAACGTCCTGTACTGGTACTTTTGTGAATAGGGAGTCTACGTCAAGGCTTAAAAGTTTTATGTTGTGAAGTGGTATATGAGCTTCTCTGAATTTGTGACAAAAGTCTTCCGAATGTTTGATGTGACTGGGAGAAAAAGTGCCTAAAAAAAAAAAAGGAGAAAGGAGGCCAGCTAACCATTTAGAAATTTTGTAATTGAAAGCTCCGGCGATGAAACGATGGGTCTGAATGGAAGATTGTCTTTGTGAGTTTTGGGAAGACCATAAAAGTAGGGTAATTTAGGATTAATTACTTTAAATTTCTCTAATAGTTCAATACTCTTTTTGTCTTGGCCAATTAATCTTACTTTCCGAAAAAATTCTGTGGGAACGTTCTGGGAGGGATTTTTCGTCAGTTTTTCGTAAGTATTTGTGTCGCTAAGGAGCTGGTTGATTTTGTCGAGGTAGAAGTCTTTGTCCATTATTACAATTTTGCCGTCTTTGTCGGATCTACTTATTATAACATCTAACTTTTTTAGCGAGTGGATGGCTATCATGAATCTGCGGGGAACAGGATATTTCTTATGAAGGTCAGTTAAGTAAAGCATTTAGTAACACTCCTTTTAAACATATCTCTTCACGGCTGTAGTTTTTGTCAGATATGAATTTATCAAAAGCCACTATGAAGTCTAGGTTGTTTTTGCGGTCTGGCATTAGGGCAAAGGATAAGCCTAAATTGAAAACTAAATGTTGATTTACAGTAAGGGGGTTGTTGGATAAGTTTAAAACTTTGTCTTGTTGTTCAAGATTATTCCATGCGCTATTATCTAATAGCGCATGGAATAATCTTGAACAACAAGACAAAGTTTTAACTTATCCAACACCCCCCTTACTGTAAATCAACATTTAGTTTTCAATTTAGGCTTATCCTTTGCCCTAATGCCAGACCGCAAAAACAACCTAGACTTCATAGTGGCTTTTCTTGATAAATTCATATCTGACAAAAACTACAGGCCGTGAAGAGATATGTTTAAAAGGAGTGTTACTAAATGCTTTAACTGACCTTCATAAGAAATATCCTGTTCCCCGCAGATTCATGATAGCCATCCACTCGCTAAAAAAGTTAGATGTTATAATAAGTAGATCCGACAAAGACGGCAAAATTGTAATAATGGACAAAGACTTCTACCTCGACAAAATCAACCAGCTCCTTAGCGACACAAATACTTACGAAAAACTGACGAAAAATCCCCTCCAGAACGTTCCCACAGAATTTTTTCGGAAAGTAAGATTAATTGGCCAAGACAAAAAAGAGTATTGAACTATTAGAGAAATTTAAAGTAATTAATCCTAAAATTACCTACTTTTATGGTCTTCCCAAAAACTCACAAAGACAATCTTCCATTCAGACCCATCGTTTCATGCGCCGGAGCTTTCAATTACAAAATTTCTAAATGGTTAGCTGGCCTCCTTTCTCCTTTTTTAGGCACTTTTTCTCCTCACATCAAACATTCGGAAGACTTTTGTCACAATTCAGAGAAGCTCATATACCACTTCACAAACATAAAAACTTTTAAGCCTTGACGTAGACTCCCTATTCACAAAAGTACCAGTACAGGACGTTCTTCAGTTTTTAAGGGAAAATTATCCCCTATTCAGATCATTTCCCTTTGGCACTTGACAAAATAATAAAGTTAGTTGAATTAGTGCATCTAAT
>NC_087203.1:73102806-73110306 GCF_015104395.2 Macrobrachium nipponense | reverse complement strand
GTTATTAATTGTAGTTGTTTTGTTTTCGTTTGATGTAATAGTAATAGCAGCTGTATATTATTTGTCGTTGAACTACTAATACCAGTCTGGCAAGTAATGGCAGTCGTAAATTCAGCAGTATTAATAATCAATCCAGATTCTAGAATAAGTAGGAACAGTATTTGAAATCCCTGTAGTTCTATGGCCAGTTCATGTGCGCAGGCTCTTGTTCTGGCATAAGGCCTATTTAATCTCGGTCACAAACTACAAATAATCTGCAATGGTCAAGCCTTTTGCTAATATGAGATCACCCTAGACGATCGGCATTCTGTTTTATATTCTTTTACGCGCTTGATGGTGTGCGTTACGCTGCGCTGGAACCCGGCGCTGCCCGTCATATCTCCCCTACTCTCCCGATCCCTTTCCTACCCCACCCTTCCCGGGGCGGACAAACAAGTTTGCAGGAGGAGGGTGGGTGTGCCATGTTTCCCCTACCTTCCCCCACTCGGATTTTATCACTGTAGAAGATTGCAAGCGGATTTCAATATCTCTTGTGCTATTTGTGGTTTCTAGGTCATCTCGGGTGCTCCACACTAACGGCAGGTGGTTCATTACAAAACCCATGGTCTAAAGAGTAATCTTCAGATTCTTTAGACCTTGTTAATATCGATGCTCTGAAAGCCGGGCTTGAGACAGGGTATCTGTATCGTGGCCCCCAGCATTTCATGAGATTGACTTTCCTAGCTTGTGATTGGGCTACACTCATTCACACTGTTACTCATTTGTTTCATTTTGCCAGTTTTACTTTTGTTATAGTTTTCTTTAGTTTTCTTAATGTGACAACAGAACACTCGCTATAGTTGATTGTATTTTACAAATTAATCTGTGAAAGTTTTTGTGCAAGTTCAAGTCATTTTGACTTCGTGATGTCTGAATAAGTTACATATATATAGATATTATTTATATAGAAAAACGATCAATAATTAATATTTTTTTTTTAAAAAAAACCAAATATATAATATAATAATATATATATGTGTGTGTGTGTGTGTGTGTGTGTGTGTGTATTGGTATCCTGCGAGACACTGCAAACTCGATAGTATTAAAAACTTTTCGTAATTGTTAACTACTAACATAAACATGGACACTGTTACGCCAAGATACAGTATTAATATTCGTTGACTTGTCAATTTTCAGCATGTAATTCCTAATCAGAAAACTCCAGCCAGATGGTGGAAAACACTTGAAATATCTCGTTGCGAAGCCAAATGCCAAACGTCGTGCAGTGTTAATCATTTAGTCTCACACTGCAGGTGGAGATCCTGCTGCATTAAACAGGTGATGATATTCAGTCATTATTTCCAGATGGCTGACAAGTCCGTCCATGTCATTTCAGCCTTGAAATGTTCGCTTTTGTACCTTAGAGACTTAAATGTAATATCCGCCAATATTATCAGAAACAAAAAAGTAACGTTATGTTGCTAAATTTTTTAGTTTTGTGCCGTAGCTGCTAATTACATCATTTGTTTGTGTATTCGGTCACATGTTACCTTTTGTACCAGTTTGATGATCTCTCTCAATTAACGGAGTTGAATAATGAATTCATCTAACGATGATGACATGAAATGAGACGAGATAATCCAACACGTGAAAATGAATCTTGAATTTCATTACTATCTAAGTGAATCAGAAATGATGATGAGAATACGAAATGATATTGCAAATGAACATGATTAATATTCACATTTTGAGGATTAAATGTAAAGCCTTAGTTAATTAATATGAAAATAATTTTCTGGTGAATATTTAAATGTCCGTCATTTATGTATAGGAAAAGGTGTCCTCTTGAAAACTGATGGGTGAAAGAAAGGATTTGTGGCATTTCTAGTTTACTTGTGTTCTTTTCAACGATGCAAGAGGGTCGATGGAAATTAGACATTATTATTTCGTTTTCCCTGAGATCAAAGATACTATAGAGTACACAAAGATACTCAACTCGATTTTTTTTTTTTTTTTGCTATAAGAGGGCGCCTACCATGAAAGCCACCAAGCGGTTGTGATTGAATGCCGTCATCAAGGACGAGGCAGTGACGTCACATGAAACGTCAGAACCTAGGTCACGAATGTAAAAACCATGCATTCAGGATTTTCTCTTTATAACATGAGTTCCAGATTTTCTCTTTATTCAATGTATTCAAAATTTTCAATTTTACACTGTGCTTTCTGGGCTTGATTTTGATGCCTTGCTTCCAGGATTCTCTCTTAATGTTATGCATCCAAGATTTTCTCTTTACACAGTGAATGCTGGGCAGCACTACAAAGACAATACAGTCGTATTTCTTATAAATTGCAACTATAATATTCATTTTCAATAGGTATGTTTTAGTAAATTCAAAATGTGACCCACAGAAATAAAAGTTTGGCTACTTAAGCCGCAGCCAAAATATACCTTCCGAATACAGTATGTAAACAAATGACGCTATTCGTCAGTCATGTGGAAAATCGTGTTCCCATTGGTTAAGATTTATGACGTCATGCTTTTTAATTTTGATTACAGCCGCCAGTTGTCTCTAATGGCGGCGTGGTACGGCTCATATGGCTGACTTAAGTATCTCTGTGTACTCTGTAGTATCTTTGCCTGAGATGTTGGAATGCACAGGGTCATGGAGCAATTCTGCACGGATGAAATAATGTAGTTGTAAGTCAAAATGAAACTCAATCATAAAAAAACTTCTTGTAACTCTTAATTGCTTAACCATCGCCATTCAGTGAAATTAAATTAGAAGCTTAACATATGATGCTTTTTGAACAGGCTATTGAAAGAATATTTCATTCACTTTGTTCATACCAAGGTTGTATTCACATTTCTTTCTATGATTTCTTGGCGAGTGCAAAGCTTAGTACTACTTTCGGGGCGCAACTGTCAAAAACATTACATTTTCATGAAGACTTTCATGTAAATTTTTTACTCTCACACACACACACACACACACACACACACACATATATATATATATATATATATATATATATATATATACATATATATATATATATATATATATATATATATATATATATATATATATATATACATACATATATATATATGCAATTTCTTATCAAGATGTTAAATCATACTGTACATCTTTTTCTCTTCTTGCAGGCTTCTCTGGAATAAGTAGAAATAATTCGAGATTCTTTCCGTGTACTTTTTCTTTTTCTAGTCGACGCACTATTCTCTAAATCTCTCGCCAGCTTCATCAAGACTGGATAGTAAATCGACAAACAGTTTGTATCACTACTTCCGAGTGCTTGAATTTCAAACATGACGTCATTGGGGTGCATGCAGTAATAAAAAACGTATGTCGATTTATATTCCATTCCTGATGAAGCCACTAAGAGAGGCGGAGAAACGGTCCATCAACTATAAAAAGAAAAAGCACGTGGAAATTATCCCGAATTATTTTTCTTTTTTCCGGACAAGCTTGCCAGAATAGAAAAAAAAAAGTATACACTGGTTCAAAGTCTTGAAAAGAAGCTAGTATCTGTGAACAGTCCTATTGACTTCAATAAAAATTAATTATGAGAGAAAATATGCCCAAGTAGTATATATATATATATATATATATATATATATATATATATATATATGTGTGTGTGTGTGTGTGTGTGTGTGTGTGTGTGTGTGTAAGCAGTGAGTATTACTATTATTCCGTAATTTTTTCAGATGAAGAGGTTAGGAGCAAAACGTTATAGCCTTCCGGTTTTTCAGTCTGTATTTGGGATGAGGCTGCCACCCCCACGCCCTGTCCTTGACCCCACCAAACGCTGATACCTAAGAACAGTTCGGTGAACTGGTAGATGGTAGGCAGTGCATAAACCATGGACTTAACAACCCTGAACCTAGCTCATTATCACTCTTCCTTGATACATCCCTTTTACAAGTTGAATTCCTACTACGGGAGATGAAATATTCTTTTTTTTCGTTTCTCTCTCGAATTTGGTTAGTAATGAATGATAAAAGTATCCAATAAAAAGCTTGAGAACGTTGACAAGTTTAAAAATCGTTGTAACAGTTATATGTGTCTGCATAATATGTATGCATATGCATATATATATATATATATATATATAGATATATATATATATATATATATATGTATATATATATATATGTGTGTGTATATATATATATACATACATATATATATATATATATATATATATATATATATATATATATATATATATATATATATATTTAGAATTATTTTTGGATGGATTTATATTTCCAAAAAAGGTACTGGAATTCTTGAATGCATTTATGTGATATAATGGAAGCAGAAATTCTTAGGATAAATACACGACAACAATCTCTCACAGAAAAACAGAGGATAATGAAACACTATTTCACAGAAAATATACGAAAAATATAATATACAATTCTCTACAAAAATTCAGACATCACATTAAGCATATTGTCTTACACTACCTTAATAGTTAAAGTTATAAATATTTTGTATATACACGATTATAAAAACGTCTTTTCACTTCGGAACCTCGACCATTATTTGATTGTAGAATGTTACTCAGCTTGTTATATTGTTATGAAAGTTAATATATATATATATATATATATATATATATATATATATATATATATATATATATAATATATATATATATATGTGTGTGTGTGTGTGTGTGTGTGTGTGTGTGTATGTATATATATGCGTGTGTCTGTTTGTGCGCGTTATGTATATGCATGAGTGTTGTGTACGTTTATAATTCAACATGCGCACAGGTACAATATACGCAAATAATTACACCAAACATTTTTGTTTGTGTAAGTGCATATGCTTTTAAATACAAATGCAATATCAAATAGAGTAATTTGCAGCCCAGGAATTAAGTGAAAATAGGAAATGAAGTAAGTAAACTAAATGTTGTTCTGCAATACCTCTTCAGGAACGAGAATATCATTCTGTTATGTAGGAATATAGACCCGGGCTGATTAAATTTTTTGTGAAAGAATGGTATAAATACAGGAATATTAAAGTACCTAGATGTATGCATTGGGTCAAATATATATGTATGGTGTGTATGTATGTATGCATGTATGTACGTATGTGTGTATATATATATATATATATATATATATATATATATATATATATATATATATATATAATTGTGTGTGTGTGTGTGTATGTGGCAATAATAATAATAGTAATGCATTTTTCCTAACAGTATTTCAAACTCAGTGCATACCTCAAGTATTATTTTCAAAATATATGTAAGCATCCAGTCTTCCTTCTTTTAACATTTCGATCGAAAAGTTCCCATCAAAACTCTACCTTGATATCTGTACAGAAAAACGTGAAGCAGGGACTATCCATGGGTAGAACCTAGAATAATGATTATACTTGAGTGTTATAGAACTGGGCGGAGAGAGAAAGAAAGAGAGAGAGAATACTGTAGTAGTGCAGCGGAACGTTTTTGCCACGGACTAGTCAAAACTCGGATTCTGTTTATTGACAACCAGTCGTACCTTTTGCATTAGTATGATAATCAAGTGTGCCGTGTACGATACTTTAGTAATGGTTGTGAGATGTATGATTATCATTAGACTTCGCTGCGAACCAGTTGTACCCATAAGCCCGAAGTTATCTGCTCATCTTGCATTTTCGTCATCCGAAATACTGATTTCCAGCTTGAAATTGTTAGAAGAGAATCAGTTGCCGAACTGATTGAGGTGCGAGCATTAGTTACGAAGTGAGTGAGGGTAAATAGATTTGAAAAGAAGAGAAAGCAGCAGAGTAAATCGTGTGCTTTTACGTCTCCGTTTGTGAAAATTGCTCGTCTTTAATTTGTTCTTGTTTTTTACATTCCAGATACATACTATCCATGTCTTGAAATGTTTGTCAGTCTCTTATATTAGCTCCGAAAATTTATATCACATTTTGTAAATTCAAGATTAGCAAATCTACGCAGCACACACTATGAAATTTCACATCATTTCTGTGACTGGTCGAGGTTGAGCTGACAAAAATAGACTTCCAGGAGGACTTGAATCATCCAAGGCTCCTCCCCATGAGAAAGATCTCCCTTATCCAGTCCAAACTAGTCCTGAGACTGCCCTCCAACTATGACTAATCCCCGTGGCTCCCCGTTATTCATTGCCTTCCGGAATAAGGAGACGGTCCAGGAATCGATTGTTTGAAATATTCACTCCCTCGACATGAGAGAGAGAGAGGAGAGAGAGAGAGAGAGAGAGAGAGAGAACACAGTTCTCGTTCCTGTCGTTCTGATGTGTACGTGCGTTTTTTTTTTATGTATATTACCTAGAAATTCTGCTTTTTCACAATTTTCTTCAGCAGGTAGAGGCAATTTAGAAAGCAAGAATTGTGGTAAAATGGTTAACGTAGATTTATTCTTTTCCATGTAGTCATATAGCTGATCGCGTTTTCGTTTCAACACTTCAGTTCCTGGAGTACTGTGAAGATTAACTTGAAATTTGAATCCACTGACTATATTCCAATACTAAAAAAAAAGTTAAAGAGAGAGTTTAAAAGGGGAAAAAAACCGTTGATAGTTTGTTTTTAAAGTTAAAAAGGTCCTAATTTCGCCACGTCGGGATTCAGCGATGAAATTTAAATATCTCAATTTGCCAGTTTGAGAATTCGTCAAATGACAATATAAGTATCTATTAGCACAACGCCTTAATATATCAAGTAATACGCATTTGCGCACTGAGCTGACGCTTCTTATATTTTTTTTTTTATTTCGTTTGTTAAACGAATCAATATAAAGAAACTTTTGTTATTCACTCGGTAGATTACGATAAAACCTGAGTTTTCAAAAATCTTTATAAAAATTTGTTCTAACCAGATACGTGCAAATGTTGGTTATGGATGTTCAATAAAAGTATCCTCTTTCTGAAGAAACCGTGTATCATGAAGTGAGGTATAGGCGTGGAAAAAAGTTGTGAATCCAAATTAGTCTTACCTGCAATAAATGAATGCCCTCTTCCAACGTAAATATTCATCCGTAAGCATATACTGAATACGAATATCTTCAACCTAAGGATGTAACTGTATTTCGATTCAGAAAAGCAATTATATAGGATATGGAACATATTCAAAAGTAAACAGATTTCTAAAGATTCCTGGAAGGCTAGAAAAACTTGGAAAGACAGATGTACTTGCACAAGTTTACGTACGCATATATAACACGCGCGCGCTGCCACACGTACGCACACACATACACACACAATATATATATATATTACGTATATATATATATATATATATATATATATATATATATATATATATATATATATATATACATATATATATATATATATATATATATATATATATATATAATATCTATATATATATATATATATATATATATATATATATATATATTACTAATAAGCAGATTAATTGATAGACAAACAATTAAACGCACCACAGATTTCCATGAGGGTCATCACTAGCGAAACTATGA
>NC_087203.1:73092806-73097806 GCF_015104395.2 Macrobrachium nipponense | reverse complement strand
ATATATATATATATATATATATATATATATATATATATATATATATATAGTGTGTTTGTGTGTTTGCGCGTGTGTGTGTGTCCGATGCAACACGAATAGCAGGTGTGAATTATTAAGTATTTTTCATTGAGATTTACCATGCTTGTAAAAGTTTGGCCATTGATACAGGGTGATTCTTAAGACCACTTGGGTCATATTTAGGGGAGGGGCCAAGGTCACATATCATGGCGGTGGGTTGAGTCCACCCTTTCCAGTATGGGGTAGCTTTCCTAATTCCACTATTTTTGGGCGTAGAGTGGTGATTTTGGGCTCTAATGTCTCAGAGTGAGGTGAAGAGAAGGTATTTTATTCTTTTGTGCCCAATAATGTATACAAGTGGCTCCCAACCCGGGATCCGTAGATCAAATTGAAAATTCATATATCATTTTCCTTCATCATGCTTTTTTCTTTTCTATCAACTTTCATTATTATTATATATATATATATTATATATATATATATATATATATATATATATATATATATATAGATATCTAGATATATATATTAGATATAATTATATATATACACACACAGATGGTCCGTAGGGAAACCCATTTAAATGAAAGGGGATCTTAATGTTATCCGGAGTAAGGGAAATCCATTTCTTATCCTGACAGATTTGATAACCTTGATGGAGAGATAAGTAAGAACAGCAAAGCAGTGTTTGAACTGGAAAGGATTGGACTAAAGCAATATAGAACAATATTCTCATCTTTAAAATCAAAGCATATCGGAAACCTCAGTCAAAGGAATTGCAGTTCTTCAGGTCTAGTGGATCCCTCTTCAGCAGAATATAAAAGGCCTCAGGCAAACGAGGGTGAGACCTAGACAATTTTTTTATTTTTTTTGCACATGAAGCACATTGCTTTCCCCCTTCAATGGCTTACAGCGAGGAGAAAATGTACTACTCAAATAATCAGCCATTGTGGACTGCATCCTAATGAAGTACGTGATGACGGAAACCACTCCAATTCTTTATATCGGTATGAATGGATGAATAAATAATTAATAATTACCTGGCGTCGTGACTTCCAGAATCATTGACGCCGACGTATCGGTATGATGCAGTCATTCATGATGGTGGGGCCCTTATTCATTCTCTCACTTCTCGTGGAATTCACACCTTCCACGATTAGGTTTAAACCAAATGTTCAATCTCATTCAAATGGAACTGCGCAAAGCTTTCCGAGTGGATGGTGTATGGGACTGTTACCGGAAGCATTCAATCAAGGAACAAATTTGCAGTGACAGAGGTAAGGGGCCAAGGTTAAAAGTTTCTCCGAAGAGTCTGATCCTTAAGAACTGGGGCAAGTTTTTACGGGACAGTAAGAACAAGACCGAGCTGTTTCGCTTTCTTACAGAAACTGTGATGCAAGGAGACTGGCATGGTAGATGTTTACATAACTGATGTTGACAACTACATATATTAACCCTGGGAAGAAATGGATGGTGAATTCAAACAAGAAGAAGCTGATACTAGAATTGTAGTACACATTCTCCATGCACTGAAGTCTTCATGCACCTCTATTATTGTAAAGACGTCAGATTCTGATGTTGTGGTAATCTTATTTGACCACTATGGTCGATTCCATGGAATCAACGAAGACTGCCAAATTCATGTTTTTATGGAAGCGGGAAAAAGAAAAGAATTCGAGATATTGGGTCAGTTACAAATGCACTGGGTCCTACCCGATCAGTTGCACTCCCTCTGTTTGTCACAATAATAAGCTGTGACACAACTTCTGCTATCAAAGGAAGATCAAAAGCAATTCGTTTTTTAGGCATGGAAAAGATCTTACCAGAACTGACAGACGTTTTCTGTGATCTTGTGCAACAACCCATCCAGACATTTAGTGAGGATTCAGTCATTTCCGACGAACTCAAGAAGTTTTTTGTTAATACATATGGAAGAAAATGTGGACCTATCAATGACCTCTGCCGCATTGTTTTCTGAAATAATTCAAAACGTTGAGTACATTCTTCTAACTCAAAATGAACTTCTACAGCACTGTCTTCGAGCAGTGCATCTGGGAAGTGTTTGGGGTACGGCCCATGACACAAAATTGGAAGAACTTGACCCCTGTTTATATGGCTGGAAGAATTCTGATGGAGTGAGTCTTCAGACCTGTATGGATGACAGTTCCCGAAGCGTCTCACGTGTGCCGGGAACTTGTGAAGTGTACTTGCCATCAAGTTTGTTCTCAAATGTGTTAACGTGTGAAATTGCATCTTAAAAAATTACAGCACCGATTCCTTCATGGTAGAAATAAGTATTATATACAGCAGAATGCTTATAGACACCTTCATGTTTGTTCTGTATTCGGTGTTTGCTTTAGAAAATTGGTAATTTTGTTTTTGTTTTAATCATACATAAAGGAGAATTATAATTAATTTTTATTATATGTTATATTATGATTGTTTTCTGTGTTTAGATCAGTGTATCATTCCCAAGAACGTCTATGTCTTGTATTCGGTGTCTGCAGTAGAAAATTGGTAATATTCTTTTTATTTTAATCATACGAAAAGGAAAATTATAATTAATTTTCATATGTTATAATATGATCTGTTTTCTGTGTGTTAATCAGTGTATCCTTCCCAAGAATGTGTCTACTGTATTCGGTGTCTGCCTTTAATTTTCTTTAATCATACATAAAGGAAAATTAAATTTATTTTTCTTGATATATTATATTATGATCTTGTTTCAGTGTGTAAATCAGCGTATCACTCCCAAGAATATGTCTATTGAAGGCTATCAAATTCTCCATAATGAATTTATACTTTGCTTTATATGCATCTATAAAAATCACAATTATATGCTTTTGAAGGTCCATTTTGTGTTTTATTGTTTAGAGGTGTCCCAGAGATCAAAATTATTTTATGTTAAGACAATAAACAATATTCCGGGTCATATGAACCCAAAATCAGACTTCTACCAAGAAAACTAACGAAATTATAAAGCTACCCCATGTTGAAAAGGGGGGCTCCCCCCGCCCCCCTAATGAAATGTCAACTTCACCCATCCTCTAGATATGACCCCCAGTGATCTTAAGAATCACCCTATATCAGCAGCCAAACTTTGACATCCATGGTAAATCTCAGCAGTGTATTCACACCTGCTAGAAGGAACGCATGCTTGAGAATATCACTAAATCCACGCAAGAAGGTGAGTGAACGCTAAAATGTACAATAAACTACGAAAGTACTTATTCAAATTCCTGGTTATGACTCACCTTGCGTGGATTTTGTGATATGTATGTCTCTGTGTCTGTGTTTATGTTCGGACCTGAAGAGAGAAAATTATACTGTGTTGGACGCTTTTCAACCAAAGCTCAGACTCACCGAGTTTCCAGTCTTCCCAACAACTTTACACGACAGCACGGCTCTTTCTCCCTTGTGCACCGTCACGTTTCTGGGCAGAGACCTGTCAAACCGAGGCCCTAGAGGGTCTATGCTGATCACCGGTTCAGGAGTCTCTTCCGTTTCCAGCCCTTCCTCCAGGGGTGTGCCGTAGACCCAAGCGCCGGTATAAACCTCATTAGTCTTGTAGGCTCCGTACTGGGTGCTTGAACCGCCACTGTACACGATCCCCGAATGGAATGAATCGCCATGGCGGACTTTGTGATTCAGAGACCCGCCGTCGTCGTTGACGCTTTGATGGATTGTAGGTACTGTGAAGAGCGGCTTAGTATTGGGCGTGTATCGGACGTTATTGACGACCTGTGGGATACCTGTAGCAAACTTGGTCGTGTAAGACGGATCCGGGATATCCTTGTTGCTTTGCGTGATGAAGAGTCCGCTCTGTAGGCCGATGTGATTCTGGTCATGCGCGTCGAGGAGAACTGGTCGTTTCTTCTGCTGTTGTTGCTTGTGGCTGTTCAGAATTTCCTTGATCAAGGAAGGATAGTCGTGCGTCTGGGCGGTAATGGTACTTGTTGATGCCGCAGTCTTGCCAGAGGAACTGTCTCTTTGAAGGGAGTCTGGGCTGGAAGGGACCATTTTAGGAATATAGTCGATCTCGTGGGAATCCAGCTGGTTGTCAGCCCAGACAGTTAGGAAACCAGCACCTGAAATAAAAACAAGCATGCTTGTAAGATGGTCTTTTTTATGGACACGTTTCGAGATGGATGAGTTACTGGTTTACGAGATCATGCTTAATATTACAGAGGTGATGGGCCTATATATATATATATATATCAATATATATATATATATGTGTTGTGTGTGTGTGTGTGTGTGTGTGTGTTTGTGTGTGTGTGTGTGTGTGTACACATATATAATATTTGTGTATATATACATATGCATACACACACACACACACACACACATATATATATATATATATATACATATATATATATATATATATATATAATATATATATATATATGCGTGTATGTATACAAATACAGAGCCAATATACTATATATATATATATATATATATATATATATATGTGTGTGTGTGTGTGTGTGTGTGTGTATGTATGTGCGCTCACGTCATGTAGATGTATATATAAAATAGGTAAATAAATTCACCTAAATTATTGAAATAAAGTATTAAAATCAACATCCTTCCCCAAAGCCCAACAGTAACAAACAGCAACAGCACTGCAACGTAGCAAAAGGGAAAGGAAAGCAAGTGGCGTTAGCGGTGGCTCGTGAGCTAAAACTCTAGGGGAAACCCCTCCGTTTTTCACCACCCATTTAGCCGTGTATTTCACTCCAGCTTACCTCCACCGTTGAGTTGGTAAAGCCAAAGGAATGCGCTCCGGGCCCATCCCCCTTTGAGAGAGCCGTAATCTCCACCGCTGTATTTCGCATATTACTAAGCGTTTTGCGTTTCCTCTTTTACGAAAATGACTGAGGCATCACGGAATCTGGTTTGTAGGGCATTCTCACGCTGCCTACGAGCTCTCAGGCATGCATAAAACGTTCCTGTTATGACAGCATCCCCTTACG
>NC_087203.1:73042806-73087806 GCF_015104395.2 Macrobrachium nipponense | reverse complement strand
TGGTCATGGATAATTCTGGGGATACTCGAACAGAAAGTTGCGATAGAATTTCTAATGTATTTTAGAGAGCATTAACTACTAGAATCCCCTCCCCCTCCACCCCCCCCCCCCCCCCCCCAACCCCATCACAGAAAGATTGGACCTTAGCTAGTAAATTTTGACCATTTGAAGTAACTTTTATCCGTTAAATAGTAAACCATCATTACTTAGTACTTATATCCTCTCTCTCTCTCTCTCTCTCTCTCTCTCTCTCTCTCTCTCTCTCTCTCGCCTCTCTCTCTCTCTCTCTCTCCTCTGTATATGTATATATATATATATATATATATATATATATACAGACCGTGTGATACTATTGACTAATAGTTTTTTCCGGTGTACTATAAATGTGAAACAAATATATACGCTCTCTCTCCAGCCTGGCAAGAATTTTTCAAAAAATTAATAGATTTCGCTTAGTTTGGTGTGCCTTGAAAATGGATAAATTCGTGAATTTTATAACGAAAGGAAAATTTTATTTTTGAATACGTAAGAGAGATGAGGGAAGGCTGTTGTCACTCATAATAATATAGAAAGTACTGGGCAGTGAATGGGGACTTACTGTACATAAATCATTGTTTGCATAAATAATAATTAAAAGGTACATTCAATAATACAAAATAACCTTAAATATCAGGTGGAATGTTACATGAGCCGGACCTTACATTTCCCATTTTTATAAGAAAGCTTGAGAACTAGATAAAAATCAAAGGAAAAAATAGCCTATGGAGTAGGAAGAAAATTTTGATTTACAATTTAAACGAGAGACGCCAGTAGGGGTCCAACGCTGAATTCTGTTCTTTTACTGAAGCTGTGTATATACATACATACATATATATATATATATATATATATATATATATATATATATATAATAATATATATATATAGTTATATATATTTATAATTTATATTTACAATTATATATAAAATAATTAGCGTTATTATATGAGGCCAGGATAGGGCAGATTGGAATATTGTCTTTATGAATTTACGGCAAACCGTACATCATTACATACGAAGAACCAGTCTTATTATTTAAGAAACTACTTAAAACTGGTGTTACCATTCCCAGATTCCATACTATTCCAATTGTTTTTTAAGTAAACGAGAATAGTTCCTTCTTTCCTTCGGATTAGATTTTTGTTTGCCGAGTTTTAAACCTTCATATATACAGTTTTGTTAGTAATTTAGAATCCATGTTTTCCAGGCTTATGAATCTCAGTTTGAATCTTGACCCATCCTCTTTACGCCTACAAATGCAGTGGTTAGCTCACAAAACCTTTTCTAAGCTAACAACCATTTGGTTCCCCTTCTTCAAGAAGACGTTACTCGCCCGAATTTAGGTAGAGGCTTGGTCATTCTCAATATAAATGATCATATTACTAAGGTCAAAGCATTTTGAGTGACAATACTAAATTTCAAAAACTTGGCCCTCCCGACTATTACACTTTGTTCAAGATAGAGGACCGTCTCAACAGGTTCCTCAAGAACTTCCAATAGACCCCGACACCTGTCAATCTTCATACGGCACAGGTTATTCCTATGGAATGATGTGTGGTTTGTCGAAAATTCATAAAGACAATATATACACACAAATAAGCCAACTTTTATAATGAATCTTCTTGCCCTGTGTATTTCTCCTCCGTTTCGGCGATCCACTATAATCGCCGTGCTACCACTCACTGAATTCATTAAGTAGGCAATAGTGACACAATGTATACATTTTTCCGAAAACGCATCGTTTTGATTAGCCCTGTCCGAAATCGATCACTTTTTTCTCATTGATGGAGTACTTTATATACATACATACATATGTATATAATAATATATATATATACTATTATATTATATATATTATTATATATATATATATAATATATAATAGTATATATGTGTGTGTGTGTGTGTGTGTATATATATATATATATATATATATATATATATATATATATATATATATATATATATATATGCATATAATTTCTGAATCTCACCAAGTGGGAATTCAGAGCATTAGCAATTCCTCACGCAAATTCTAAAAGAAGTTTAAGCCTAAGTACTACGTACTTTGGGTTTTTCCTGAGCAGGCGTCTAGCGCTTATCTTACCAGCGAATTGTACCCAACTTCCGACCCAGCAGCGAAAAATCTCAAGTAGGTATTTTTTATGACTTGTGCGAAGGACTTGCCAGCTCCCTGGACTTTCACTTGAAAGACTGGGATTCGGTCCCGATGTGAGTCAGATTTATATTTCTGTGATACGTGTCCCCATATGTTCATATCTATATATATATATATATATATATATATAAAGTGTATATGTGTGCGTCTAATGCCTATGTTGCAGTGTGTTACACATACATACATATATATATATATATATTGTGTGTGTGTGTGTGTATTATATATAATAAAAGGAGCCCATAAAAGCACCTGAATATAGAAAAAAAAGTGCTATATTTTAGAGACTGCTGTCTCTATCTTCAGGTAGGTAAAGAATGAGAAAAGTTACAGAAAAGGCGGTATTAATACCAAGAGATCCATCTACAGGTAAGCAGTTTTCAACCATATGAATAACCATAACCACAGAATAAACTGGAATTTGTCACATATAATCTATATGAGCAATTGCCGATACAAAAGCCAGATGATAGAGGAGGCCTTGATTAAACAAAGGCAGGTAATGAACATCTCAAAGGGCGCCTGGGACTCAGATGTCATTGATAAAATCTTCCTTCAACCAACGCTTATGAGGATTAAAGAGGAATTATCAGTGAGGATAACTTAATCATTCCTTACCTGTGGATGGATCTCAGGGTATAAATACCGCCTTTTCTGTAACCTTTCTTATTCAATACCTACCTGAAGAGAGAGACAGCAGTCTCAGAAATATAGTACTGTCTTTCTATATTTTGGCATTTTTATGGGCTCCTTTTATTAGGTGGAAATTTGTTTGTAACAGAAAATTTCTACCTGTCATATATATATATATATATATATATATATATATATATATATATATATATATATACATATATATATATATATATATATATATATATATATATATATATATAAAGGTTTTTTGCCACGAAGGAAAAAATGAAGAAGCGAGATAGCCAAGTACTTTCGGTCCTATTCGGACCCTTTACTGAGACAAACTGATTTTACAGAGAACAACATAGTCAAAAGAAAGCTTAATATACAAACTGACACTACAAGATTAGCAAGCAATAAGGGCGATTTTCACCCTACAGAAAGGAGGAGCCGCCTGAGGGTAGCCACACCTTGAAGGATACACGCGGTAAACAAGTGATTCTCCCAGAAAACAGTACATTTTGAAAAAAACACGGGAGCATATACAATTTAATATCATGAATTTTTACACAAAATTTTCCCCCCCAAAAATTATTATTAATGAAAAGACAAATAAAATATAAATATATATATATATCGAACAAGAGAAAGAGGGAGAGAAAATATCGAACCAGAGAGAGAGAGAGAGAGAGAGACAGACAGACAGACAGAGAGAGAGAGACAGAGAGAGACAGAGAGAGAAAGAAATACTAACTATATACATGTGGGACTAATTTATTAGTTGTTCATTTATTTTAAGGTCCTTCATAAACATCTTACAAATATATGGGTCCAAATGGTACATTCCCAGACTAAGATTTAGGTTGTTTTTATTAGTGATTTGTATAATTGCCGATTCCAGTAAATTTCTTGAAACATAATCATTAGATCTAGCAATTACCGAGGTATCACCCCAATTAATACAATGAGATTTTTCACTCAGATGGATAAACAATGCATTTGAAGTCTGGGCTGTTCTAACTGAATACATATGCTGCTTAATACGTATTAAGCAGCATATGTATTCAGTTAGAACAGCCCAGACTTCAAATGCACTGTTTATCCATCTGAGTGAAAAATCTCATTGTATTAATTGGGGTGATACCTCGGTAATTGCTAGATCTAATGATTATGTTTCAAGAATTTACTGGAATCGGCAATTATACAAATCACTAATAAAAACAACCTAAATCTTAGTCTGGGAATGTACCATTTGGACCCATATATTTGTAAGATGTTTATGAAGGACCTTAAAATAAATGAACAACTAATAAATTAGCCCCACATGTATATAGTTATATCTCTCTCTCTCTCTCTCTCTCTCTCTCTCTCTATCTCCACCTCGACCCTCCTCTCTCTTCGTCTCATCTCTCTCTCCTCTCTGTCTCTGTCTCTCCTCCTCCATCTCTCCCTCGGTTCTCTCATTCTACTCCTTCCCCCTCTCTTCTCCCTTCACCAGCTATCTCGCGGTGTCAGCCGCTCTCCCACCTTTCTCCTCCCCATCCATCATTCCTCTCGCTCTCTCTCTCTCTGTTCTCTCTCTCTCTCTCTCTCTCTGGTTCGATATTTTCTCTCCCTCTTTCTCTTGCTCGATATATATATATTTATATTTTCTTTCGTCTTTCATTAATATAATTTTTTTTAAATTTTTTTTTTGGGGGGGGGAAATTTGTGTAAAATTCATGATATTAAATTGTATATGCTCCCGTGTTTTTTCAAAATGTACTGTTTTCTGCGAGAATCACTTGTTTACTGCATGTATCCTTCAAGGTGTGGCTACCCTCAGGCGGCTCCTCCTTTCTGTAGGGTGAAAATTGCCCTTATTGCTTGCTAATCTTGTAGTGTCAGTTTGTATATTAAGCTTGCTTTTGACTATGTTGTTCTCTGTAAAATCAGTTTGCCTCAGTAAAGGGTCCAAACAGGACCGAAAGTACTTGGCTATCTCACTTTTTCATTTTTTCCTTCGTGGCAAAAAACCTTTATTTATACATAGCATCACGTTTTATATACTTCGTGATCAAGTTATATAGATAGATATATATATATATATATATATATATATATATATATATATATAGATATATAATATATATATATATATATATATATATATATATACACTGCAAACACCCATAATTGATTACTTTATCTCTAAGTGCATTAGCTCCCTCATTAAAATACAACCCAAATGAATAAGTTAGAACGGTGTCTATCTATCCGGCTGTCTATGCATTCATTGTCTGGATCAGTTGAATAACTAATAGCAGAATTTTTTATGTAAAAAAAACTCATTTTTATCTTTTATCAAATGAATGTTTTTTTCATAATGCAATGACATAGAAATCTAGTTTCTTCAGTTTACCTGGATCTTGGATAATTATGCAAGCCAGACGTAAATTTTTACAGTACGTTATTTCAAAAATTCAGTTGTTCTTGGTTACATTAATTTTTTAAAAATATTGTAAAAGGATGGATATATACATACATTTTCAGCAAAATCTTGTTTTAATTCTAATGCCCAGTCTACAACCATGTATTATTATTATTATTATTATTATTATTATTATTATTATTATTATTATTATTATTATTATTATTATTATTACAACTGGAAATGTAGAATGCTACAGGCTCAAAGGCTACAAAAAGTAAAATAACGGAGTACAGAAATGTTATTTAAACGTAAATAAGCATTTGTTGAACTCAGATAACAGTTACTCACGAAGATTGATTTATAAGTGGGATAGATGTCTTAAGCAACCTGTGCTATGTAATTCTGCTAAGACTCTTCCAAAGCAGGAGATAAGGATCACCGACTACGCCCTTCTGGCGGTCTCTTTCCAAGGACAAGACTTCATCACTTCCTGCTTAGGTGTTTTTGTATAGGCTGAGAGCCTAATATCCAGCGCTCACACTTTTTATGGTAAACTTAGATTATAAAAAATGGATAAGTATCAAGATCTGAAAATAGAAATAAGAAGGATATGGGATATGCCAGTGGAAATCGTACCCATAATCATAGGAGCACTAGGCACGATCCCAAGATCCCTGAAAAGGAATCTAGAAAAACTAGAGGCTGAAGTAGCTCCAGGACTGATGCAGAAGAGTGTCATCCTAGAAACGGCACACATAGTAAGAAAAGTGATGGATTCCTAAGGAGGCAGGATGCAACCCGGAACCCCACACTATAAATACCACCCAGTCGAATTGGAGGACTGTGATAGAGCAAAAAAAAATAATAATAATAATAATAATAATAATAATAATAATAATAATAATAATAATAATAATAATAATAATAACAGAAAGCAGAAGAAATAAGAAATGTGTTCATAGTTTGTTCTTGTAGGATAAGGTTTTTCCTTCCGGTAAAAATAAGTAGATACGATATAATTACGTCTTTCTTATTATTATTATTATTATTATTATTATTATTATTATTATTATTGTTATTATTATTATTATTAGTATTAAAATAATTGAGAAATATGAGACTAACGTAAACGATAATGTATGTATTCAAAATTAAAGCTATTTCGCCAGACCATAGATGTTGTAGATTAATTTACAGAGCCTATTCACCACATTAGGGGCCGAAGTTTGAAATCCTTCCCAGACGACGATTCCAGTCACTTTTTGGATTCTTGCCGCATGTCAAAGAAATGAATGGCAGGCGTTTTATTCAAACTAGACCTCTATTGTTTAGTTTTCTTTACACACGGTTATGGGCTGTTCACTGAGAATGAAGCTGTGCTGGCGTAAGGCCAGCTTAGTCTCATTCAACAATCATACACACGATTTATATATGCCTTCAGCTCGTTAATTCATTATACTATGCTTAGTTTGCCAGTATTACAAAGTTTTTAGTATGTTTTCATAGTATAGTGAAGTCTTTTTGTGTTTTTGCCAGCATTAAGAAATCTTTGGCGCATTTTGCTAGTATGTATATTTCGCTATACTGTAATACGAGTAATAGGAAGTTTATAGTCCATCTTGCCACTATCATGAAGATGTTTAGTCTATTTTGGTGGATAATAAATTCGTCTGTATATTATACATGCAACAAAAGGAGTGTTAGTATGAAAACATAATGAAGTTTGTCTATTCATTTTGCCATTGCTATGAAATTAGCCAGTTTCGTCAATATTGGGAATTCTTTAGTATGTATATATATTTTACAGCATTGAGAAGGTCGTGGGTATATTTTGTTAGTTTATAAAGTCTTGTAGCGTGTCACGTCATTATTTTGAATTTATTTGGCCTATAATGCAAATATTATGAGAGACGTCACGAATAGAACGAGAAAGCGCTTGTTACTGAGTTTTATATATAATATATATATATATATATATATATATAATATATATATATATATATATATATATATATATAGTGTATGTATATATATATATAGTATATATATATATATATATATATATATATATATATATATATATATTTATATATGATATATATATATGTATATGTGTGATAAATATACATGGGTTGTATGTATGAAAGAGTTTAGTAGTTTAACCAGCCCGCTGAGCTGATTAACAGCTCTCCTAGGGCTGGCCCAAATAATTAGATATTATTACGTGGGTAGGAACCAATTGGATACTTAACAATGGGAACTACAGCTTATTGTGGGATCCGAGTCACAATACATCGAGAAATGAATTTCTGATCACCAGAAATTATTCCTCTGATTCCTTGTTGGCAGAGCGGGGAAGCGAACTCGGACTACCAGATTGGTTAGGTGAGCACGTAACCCACTCGTCCGACACTGAACTGTTAATGTATGTGTGTGTGTGTGTGTATATATATATATTATAATATATTAATAATAATAATATATATATAATATATAATATTATATATATATAATATATCTATAATTATATAGATATATATTATATCCGTAGTATTCCACATAAGAAAATGAAAAAGTTATGTCTCAGAAAATGCCCAACAGTTTCGTCTTCCAATGGACCTCTTCTTGGAGCGTTTATTAACGCTCCAAGAAGAGGTCCATTGTAGGACGAAACTGTTGGGCATTTTCTGAGACATAACTTTTTCATTTTCCTTTGTGGAATACTACGGAATTACTATATCTTCGTGCCTAAGAAGATTACCAGTACTATAGATATAATTATATATAAATATTATATATAATATATATATATATATATATATATATATATATATATATATATATTATATATATATATATATATATATATATATATATATATATACATATATACATATATATATATATATATATATATAAATATATTATATATCATATATTATATATATTATATTATTTTATTAGATTATATTTATTATATATCTATATTAATATTAATCTAATTATATATATTTATATATAAAGGCAAGTTGCAAAGTGAAGATTTTCCTAAGGCCGTTCATTTGAATATCAGTAACCGAATATACCTCAAACATGTGACTGGATAGATTGTTATATACCTCTTCTGTTCCATCTATGCAGTACTTTCTAAACCTCTATCTGGTCAGCCTCTCCTCCTTCCCACCAATCCAGTATTCATTTCGCTTCACACGCCTGCCTCCATTCTGCTTAGATGACTAAACCACCTCTGAATAATCTGGTCCATTGTTTTCAAAATCACCTTTTTCCTACAACATAATTTGAAACCCTCCAACGTTTTTAATTTGCTTTTATCGAAACAAGGAATTTGTCTGTTAGTGTCAGGTTATTTAGTCACAAAGAACTTCTATTTTCTACTTTGCTAAGAAAAGGACGTTGTCCAGTAACCCTTACATACATTCCGTAGATGCTCTTCTTTTCTCCATGACATTTGCGCGTAACCTGCTGCCTTTCTTGCATGACGAATTCTGGGATTCCTACCCTCTCTCATCCTACCATTTTCGGTTGAATTTTTACCCATTACATTTGTTCTCCTTTAATGCTGTCCTAAAGAATTGTCATTCTCCCACCTCTGACATTACGATCACAGCTCCATCTTCCTGGTTTCCAGTGACCATCATAAACCGCTTCTTGTTGACGTCCTCTTTTACTCTCTCTTCTTGCGAGAACTTTAGAGCAAAAGTTTTTCGCGACGAGTAAACTATTCCTAATGGTTTATTTTCTAACTTTTATTAGATTTATCTTGTTAGGCTGGTGTTTTTAATCTTCCTATGTAGTCGTGCTGCTAGAGTTAATGCAGAAGTGATGACCATAAAATGCCCGTTCTGAAGGAGCTCTAATGTGATATGCAAAACTCCGGGGAATTTATTACAGTTTGGAGATGCATCATTATCACAATTTAGAAATGTAAATAGTAATCGACTGACAGGCTCAGCCTTTTCAGACATTTTATAACCACATACGGAAGGACAGAGAGGGTCATTTAGAATGGTAAATGGCAATCGGCTCAGGGCCTCCTCATTTTCAGCTCCATCACGTCATTAAAGCGCAGCTGAGCTTCGACTGTCGCTGTGAAAGAGAGCAAAGGGAAAAACGCCCTTTGGAGACGGCATCATTTACTCCATCTTTTTCCCGGACGTTGTCGAGTGTCCTCCTCGTTATTACCGACATCTTCCTTTTCATGCTGCCACTCACGGGCATCGTTGGAGGAGTGACGTCGTATTTTATGTGCATTATTGCCTTTCTCGTTCTGAGCTCAGTGACTGAACGTTTGATGTCTTCTTTCAGCTCTTCGGGGCAACGTTAATAATATATGGTCTGGGCCGACTGGCAGAGGGGAACTTGTCGAGGAAGTTCAATGGGCGTGTCAAAGGGATATTAAGGCATTTGGATTCCACTTTCAAGATCTACTTTAGGTCTCGTATTAAACATCAAGAAAAAGTGATTGGTTCCTTGATTACTGGATTTCTAAAGTATAATTAAAACTCTCGTGGGCCGGTGGGACTACCGTTGCCTTCAAAGCTTTTAACAGGAACTCGAGGCCCTCCTGAGTATGCAATTATGTAAAGTACCTTGGCCATTCCATGCTTTTAAACAGGGAAGTAATAGTCCTCACGACCAGAAATGTCCTGTCGTTACAGCGACTGAAGATTCTAAGGAATATATAAATATATACTATATGTGTATATATACAGACATACACACACATATATATATTTAAGGAACCTATTAGTCATTGCGTGGCTATATTTGGATAGTGTACCTTGATCATAGGTAATAATATCAAACCTGTTCAGAACTTTCGAGGTAAATGACTTCATTAGGTTGCATATTTGGCTGAAGGAGTTTCCAATAAAATTATAATCAAGTGTGGCAAAAGCTGCACTTCTGTAAATAAAATTCTGATTACCGAAATAGAACTTACAAATAGCGGAATTATATAGTAAAATATTCAGTGACAGTTAAGCTTATGATTAAAAATATATTGTAAACAAAACAAAAAAAATAAAAAAGCCGGTATTGTTACAATGAGTTACAAGGATTAGGATTTCTCAAAGACTTTTTAGTCCATTCGAGGAGAAGTCGTGTTCTCACTTATTTCTAGGAGCAGGTTCTACTGTTCATTCACAGTGTCCTAATGATTTTGTCTAGCTTTCTTTTAAACTCTTCCACACTGTTGCTGTTTACAACTTCTCGTGGCAGTTTATTCCACGTGTCACATATGTTGTATGTAAAGAAGATCCCTCAATGGCATGTGTTGTATCTCTTCCGCTCTAGTTTCCATCCATTATTTCTTGCCTGGTTTCGTTTAACGTAAACAGGTTAATGTCTACTTTTGTTATGCCTTTCAGTATTTTGAATACAGAAATTGTACACAACCATCCCACGGTAATAAAAAGGAACTGACGTTTTAAGAACCTAAAAATAAACTGACCTTTGAATAACTTATGAAACACGACAGTACGTAACTGGGTACCTGGAAACGACAATTACTGTTCAGTTGTGGTTTCTCCTCTTTATAAAGAGTATTTCAGGGAAAGGTAAATAAGGTGTGAATAAACAAACAGCTCTGTGAGCCCCTAGTGGGTGAATAGGTAACTTCTGGATTAATGTGGACTATTCTTATGTGATGGTACAAGATTTACAACGGAGAGGTGTTGTAAATGATGGACTAAAAATAGTTTACAATGTTCCCGACTCGGTAGAAATTGTACCCTGCCACTTGATAATGGAACTTCCATGAAGAAATATTCGAACGTGCATACATTAAGGACATTAGACGTTGTACTTAATCATGAAGAACATGCCAAGTTTCATTCACGATGAATAAATTCCCATGGGAAAGATTGTTTCAAAACCCGTCTGAAAATTCATAGAGGAAAGTAAAATATTTCTTGCAATTTTTTTTTTTTACCGAATGAAATAACTATTTCGTCGAAGGTAAAATAATTTGATTGATTAATATTTATATTTTTTTACTGTTTCATGAGCCGGTTCAGTACGAAATTTTTCATTTCAAATATCTCTCGGGATTTCATAAAAGAGTAAATCAGGGCAGGCGATCTCATTAAAATTATTTACAAAGGACAACAACGTCACGATGACTTAAAAACTGAAGCAGACCTTTGCTGTAATTATCAGCGTGCGTAATAATATTATTTTTTTTAATTGGAGCCCAATCCAGTTTAAGTATTGTGCCTGAAAACGAAAAATTTCATATTTACTTCCATTTATTATTCATAAGACACTCATACGACGATTCTCTCTTGATGATTTTTGGATGTTTATCGGTGAAAGACTCGTAAATGGAACTCGTTTGATTGTACTGGTTGACCTGACTAAGGAAATGCAAAGATTTCAGTACAGGGTAGAGCTTACATTTATATATATATATATATATAGATATATATATATATATATATATATATATACTGTATATATATGTATATATATGTATATATATATATATATATATATATATATATATATATATATATATATATGTATGTGTGTGTGTGTGTAGTGGGGGGGGGGGGTGTGTATAGATGTATATACAGCGTATATGAAGATTTATGTGAATATATATAAATATACATATGTATATATGTGTTTTTTGGTTTTTAATATAATAGATATATATATTATTATGTGTGTGTGTGTGGTGTGTTGTGGTGTGTTGACATAAATACTAATCAACGTAAGAACTTGTCCCCAGACAGAGGGGAAATTCACAGCTTGATATCACTCTCATCCAGTAAACGTTCACCTCGAAAATTCTAACGCTGGACTTTCACCTAGTGACAGGAAGGCCTTGAATTTTGGAAAAAGAATGAGATGACAATCTCCTTATAAACAGATAAAAAAAAAAAATCCGTATTGGCAGATACTCCTACGTTCTGAGCCATTTCCATCCAATTTGTTATCGCGAGACGTACGATAGACTCGTATATACATTTAGTCTCCCAACATAAACCTAATTCCGAATGACATCATCAGCGCAAATGGGTTTCGGATGACCTCCTAGAGAAAAGTAGCATTGCGCATTTCCAAAGGAAATACGCCCTCATTCGCAAAATATCTTCTCGGTCTTTTTCTTCTTTTTTTTTTTTTTTTTGCAATATTGAACGAAAATTTACCACAAAGTTACTTTTGATAGTCATTCTGCAGTCTTAGATATGACAGTATTCATTAGTTTATTGCCATGGTCCTAGAAACCAAAACAGGTTATTTTTGTTATTCTTATCGTTTTCTATGCCCTCCTTAGAAGACACTTTCTTCTTATCGGTAACGACGTTTACGAAATATATATGCATAAATATATAGCTATTTATATTTATAAAGTATAATAGTCAATAAGTCATATGAGCTTTAAATTATAAACACGTGTAATTATACATTGATATAGTGGGTCTGTATTCTAATATGTAGGTACATGAATTATCGTGACAGTAATACTATATATAAAATATTTTGGTGATTTGAGAATTAATATCCAAGATGTTAGGAATCAGATGCAGGGTAGAGTAAGATATGATACCATAAGGGAAATTACAGAAGTTCCATATTGTAGATGAGGTAATGCTAAAAAAAGAGACGAAGATGGTTTGGACTTGGCCTTCTCATTCCAGGGAGCATTTTCCAGAGGCGTCACCGATTACCTGGACCTTCCCCTGAAAAAAAGTCGGATTGATTCACATCAGCCTTGCATTTGATGTCTAGGCCAGTCCCTTGCGACGTTTCCGATTGGCTGTTGATAAGCCAGTCACCGGGCTGGAAGATCTCATTCTCTCTCGAGAGTTCACATAGGTAGGATCTATGTTCCACCTATCCTGAGGGATACTTTTGAAAGACGTATCCTTCAGGAGAGCTGGAACATAGATCCTACCCAAGTGAACTCTCGAGAGAGACTGAGGGTTTCCAGCCCTGGGATTGGCTTATCAACAGCCAATCTGGAGCGTCGTAAGGAACTGGCCTAGACATCAAATGCACGGTTGATGTGAATGTACTATAGCCACAGAATTTTCTTTAAAATAATCTCATTATGTTTCTCACATCCTAGTTAGTCTGATGGTTTACAGTCTAACCCTACCTAACCTAACTTAACCTATCCGAGGGGCGTGGCAAAAAAAAAAATCCGGGCCGGGTGCAATGCTAGCATACGTACATCTCAGGAATTTGTTTCCCTGGAGAACTTATGTGAAAGTGTCAACTAGGCCACTGTGGGCACTAGATGGGTTGGAGGACCTAGTTCTGTTGAGATGAAAACTGTACGAAGGAAAGCTGGAGGGAGTAGGGGGGTCGGATCTCAGGAATATAAACCTCAGGAAAGATGTGACTGGCAGATTTTACAGAGGCCCTGTGTGTAGTCTTCTTCCTTATTTATTGTACAGTGACATACTCTAGCTTTCTATTAACCATACTGTAGAAAGTGGTAACCCCCTCGTATCTACGTATATGCTAATCGATGTTCAGTTTACCATTTTTTTCATTTATTTGTTTAATCTGAATTTATACTTTCAAGCCAAGAATAAAAATTTTGACACTACGGCAGTAATACGTAAAATGGATCTTCTATTACTTCACTTTTCTTCGACGAAAAGAAAGCTTGCAATATTATGTAGATGAATATTCATTCCTATCAAAATCCAAGTGAATTCATGCTGAGTTTGTATGGAAGAGCATTTACTAATATGAAAGCGTAATAGCTCCTACAGACTGGCAACTCAATTTATACCGATTTTGGAAAATATGCTTGTCATCCGCTATCTATATTAAACAAATTAGAAGTTCAGTTGGACATTAACTTGTATACAAGGTAGATGAAGTAAAATTTTTTCCAAAGTGACACAGAGTTGTGACGTGGGAGTAGCTAATTTGAATCTAACGGGAAAAAAATACATAATTAAAGCTTAATCCTTAGAACCTTAATTCGAATGCACGCTCAAGTGGCTGCTGAATATTCCAATATGGTTCTTGTAGACATCCTCACAATTATTTGTAAGTCTGCATTGGAGAAGGGGGCCAGAGTCGGTAAAGAGCTATTGTTCTTTATTAAGAAATTCAGTCAACCACCTGGAACTAAGAAACGAATTACGGTAAAGGATTGAAAATGTGAAAGGTGGATAGTTTCATTACCTGAGCGCTTCACTTGCGTTTTAATTGCACCCAGAAAGTGAAACATTACAACGCATTGGGTGAAACATCATAAAGTAACAATTCGCAAGAATGAACCAATATGTGATTAAAACTTGCATCTTATTTATCTTCGAATAAAACATATAGTATTATTCTACACAACAACAAAATCTCTCACAGGATTTTGTGACTTGCTCTTAAAATTTTTAGCAAAATGGAGTGATAAATGGTAAAAGCAATAAAAAGTTCACACAAATCTCCTTCGTGGTCACTTGATTCTTCAATAAATATTTCTCATAAAGTTAGCAAAATGGCTTTAGCAACGAATAGTGACTCATTCTCACTATTAATTTATCTTTCTAGAAAGGCATTATTTACGTAGGTAAAATTGTCTGTGTATAATATACATATTCAGAATTCCTTTTCAAATGATCCCCGTAGGGGGGGTGGCGGCGGATGTTAGTGTCGTCAGTGCACCTCACGTGGTGCACCGTAGGTATTACTTAAGGTTCTTTGCAGCGTGCCTTCGGCCCATAGCTGCAACCCCTTTCGTTCCCTTTACTGTACGTCTTTTCATATTCTCCTTCTTCCATCTTAATTTCCACCCTCTCCTAACAGTTGATTCATAGTGCAACTGGATTGTTTTCCTCCTTTTACACCTTTCTCTGTCAATTTCAGTTTCAGCGCTGAATGACGTCATAGGTCCCAGTGCTTGGCCTTTGGCCTAAACTCTACATTCAATTCAATTCAGTTCAACCTTTCAGATGCTGAATAGATTTTCCATTGGCTTTCTATTACTGAAGCTGGAACGTGTTTGCAATTTGTCAGAATGTCCGAGGTAAATTGCAATTTGTCAGAATGTCCGAGGCAAAGTCCTTTAGAACCTGCTGTCATCATACTTTATTAATATCCTCGTTGTTATTGCTATGAAGGTATCAAAATACAGGTTTTGATAATTATAATTGCCTCGATGTTTGGTCAGTGATGAAACCTTTTCACTTTTTACCAGGTCAAGATTATTTTTGGGTCTATTTTTAAAAGGTCATATTGTTGTCACAAGTCTCCAGGTAGGCGTTTTTGTTACTCTGATTAATTAATTTAATGCCTGTTAAAAGCTGGCAAACATATATTTGAGCCTGTTCATTTAGATTAAGCTCATTTAAATTTGAAAAGGCACATTATATATATATATATATATATATATATATATATATATATATATATATATATATATATATATATATATGTTTGTGTGTGTGTCTGTCTGTCTGTCTGCCTGTCTGTCTGTCTAGACTATGTATGTATATTTCAACAAGCTGTTTCCCCTAATATAGTAGGGTTGCCAAGGAAAACAAATAAATTGCATTGCCACATTTATGTTTTTACTCCAGATTAAAGGATGGACCCTTATGGAAAAAACTTCCATAAAATTTAGAGCGACCTGTACTTATACAATGCATCATTCGCCTTCATATTTCGTAGCCTCGACCACAGGATATCAAGACTTTTTCGTAACTCCTTCCGTTCCGTCGGTCTAGATCTTTCTAGGCTTTTCTTTGCTCATTCTTATGTGAGCTCCCAGGCAATGCATTCTTTCCACAAATCTGTCGTCATCCAATCTCTCCACATAACAAAACCACCTTAAAACTGTATTTAATTATTTTTCACTTAGTATCATCAACTTCGTTTCCACATTTTTGCTGTTTTAGTCTTTGCTCCCGTATGCTAAGCAAACAATTCATCTTCCTTTCAATTTCACTTTTCTCTCTTCATTTCCAACGAGGGGAGTTGGCTCAAGAATCCCTTCATACATTCCTCCAATTTGCCATTCGCACACATACTCTTCTCTTTCCAATTTTAGGCGCCTTTGCTTCACCTGTTTTACAACTCGCCTCTCCTCTAATCCTACCAACGTCGATCAAATTTACTCTTCATTAAATACAAATTTAGATCGACGACTACTCCCATTCTGCAACTATCCATTTTAACATTGTTTTTCATTAACCTTCATATCCTTACTCATGCTCACATTCTCTTCAGTTTTTTCGTCATTCAGACACTCTCATGCTTTTACTGGTCCTTGCAGTTTGCTTCGCTTTACCAAATTAACACCTTCAAACAGCATTCACTCCCCAGTCCATCCATGGAGCATATTCTTAACGCTGAACTTTGTGTCTACATCAAATGCCCTTCCTTATAATTTCCTTCATTTGCCTTTCCATAAAGATATTGACAACCATGAAGACATATATGTCTCAGATCCACTTTGGGAACAAAACAGTTACTCTCCCATCTATAGATTACCGGGAAAAGATGTTTTTCCACAGGTAAACTTCTAGTATACCCTACATCAATGACCCACTCCGCATTTCAGTTTATTCATTTCATCGTGAACTTTTTTAGGTTCATGCAGCTTATTACATTTTCTTTCAGTTCTTCCTTAAGATTGTTTCACATCAATGACGTCATACACACGCACTTTGATTCGTCTTAACCGCAAGACATTTTCCTTATCAGTTGTTCAGTCACCTGACTAACTTTCTTAATCAAGATCTCACCATACACATTCCATAATATGTTGCTGTAAGTAAGTTCAAATTACTATAGTTAATGCATATCTTTATTAATTACAACAAAGATTCCTCCTGCCCATTCCTGTAGAACCTTTTCCTCGTCCAGGTATACCTTGCACATCGAGGTCAGCCACATAGACGTTCACCGCCTGGCGCCTTTCCACTCCTCAACCACATATTATCCTCCATATATCTTTAAAAATAACTTTTACAATATTATAAAATTTTTACCTCCCCCTTGCATTCTTCAAAATTTCCTCTCTATTGTATTCATAGTATACAACAATTCGTGACAAATTCAATCCATCTACACGAAGGTATATCCCCTTCAGACAGCTACCTTTCCACTGTCAATTTTATTCCGAGATCCACTTGTCATTCACTTTTTTCTCCTCACCCAAAAGAACACCTTTTGTTGCCTAAACTTATTGCTCAGGTTTATCCATAAATTTCCATCGTACCCAAGTTCTTTTGCTCACTCTGGCTTTAACTGCCTTATCTGTCTTCTTGTATACCGCTACTTCATCACTTCTTTTCTCTTGAAAGTGAACTCCAGACAATCTCCTTTTTACCTTCACTACCATTTATATATATATATACATATATATATATATATATATATATATATATATATATATATATATATATAATATATATATATATATATTATGTATATCTGTTTATTTATGAATATGTTTATATTCACTGAATAACGTGTGACAATATATTCAGCCAAGGCAGCAGGAAAAATAAAAGAAGGGAGATACCAAGCGTTTTCGTGTTATTTCAACACATTTTCGATGTACTTTGGCTTTAGCTGAATATATAAATATATATGTGTATATACATAATGTATTTATATTTATATATACGTACGCATATCATGCAAATTTACATACATACATGCATGCATATTTATATATATATATATATATATATATATATATATATTATATATATATATATATATATATATATATATATATAGATATATATATATATATATATATATATAATGTGTGTGAGTGTGTTTGTGTGTACATACGTATTTGTACATAGTACATACTTTAAACAGTAAAAAAAATCCAGCACTTTTGTCGTTAGAGATTTACTCCATACCACATAATTACAGTCATACTTTCAAGAAATTTTAATCACAATCTAGTACTTCTTAACGTATCTCGTATATACATGTAAGCAACTAGCAATAACATTTATCGTAAGAAATTGTATTCTTGTAAAATCATGCATGACTATTATATATATATATATATATATATATATATATATATATATATATATATATATAGTATATATATATATATATACATGTGTGTGTGTGTGTGTGTGTGTATGTAATCTACTGATCATTTTTACCAGATACGTATGAAATTGTAACAGCCACAATGTCCTCTTAACTTTTATAATATAAATATATATATATATATATATATATATATATATATATATATATATATATATATATATGTATATATATATGTGTGTGTATATGTGTGTGTGTGTGTGTGTTTGTGCTGTTCTTAAATTTCCGATACTAGTTCCAGCAAGTGTAGTGGAATTACGAATCTGGAAATGTCTTATGGAATACAATATTTGTTAAAAGCCTGGAAAAATCCTCACCTATCAACAAAAGTTGCGCCACGATTTGGTAAAGTCTCCTGCTGTAGACAGCTCTCGAAAATGCAGAAATTCTCATCTTCTCTCGATGATCTGGTGTCACTAATGAAGCTTTATGACTATATATATATATATAATATATATATATATATATATATATATATATATATATATATATATATATATATATATATATATATACATGTGTGTGTGTGTGTGTGTGTGTATGTAATCTACTGATCATTTTTACCAGATACGTATGAAATTGTAACAGCCACAATGTCCTCTTAACTTTTATATATAAATATATATATATATATATATATATATATATATATATATATATATATATATATATAATATATATATATATATATTGTGTGTGTATATGTGTGTGTGTGTGTGTTTGTGCTGTTCTTAAATTTCCGATACTAGTTCCCAGCAAGTGTAGTGGAATTACGAATCTGGAAATGTCTTATGGAATACAATATATTTGTTAAAAGCCTGGAAAAAATCCTCACCTATCAACAAAAGTTGCGCCACGATTTGGTAAAGTCTCCTGCTGTAGACAGCTCTCGAAAATGCAGAAATTCTCATCTTCTCTCGATGATCTGGTGTCACTAATGAAGCTTTATGACAGAAAGTTATCAAACTAGAAACAGCTTTCGGGCTGAGATAATTTTTATTTATTTTCGCATCAGCTGACGACGAAGGGAAAGAAAACAGAAGTCCCAGTTATTTCAAGATGAAAACTTTGCAAAACTTTTCCGTTTGTCATAAAAGTTAACTCCTAGAGATTTTTCAGGAAGCTGTCATGTTTAAGACTCTCCATGGATAATATGAACTGAGGGCAGTAAAGCACCGAGGTGCATGTTCTGAAAATCGTTTGCAATTGCAGGCCCGCGAGGAGCTGCCGAGAACGGAACCAGGTAGCACTCCACAACCTTCACCAGCGACGTCCGCGTGACGACTGGTTGAGGCAGAGGCGGGCAATAGTGCCAGGAGGTGGCACTGTGGATGATTTTGTAGCGGAAGATGAGGCACCTATGCTTAGTGAGCGATAACCTTCAGGTGCACAGTTGATTTTGCTTCGTTTCCTTTTCATGTTAGGGAAATTAAGTGCTGAATTGAAACAGAACAGGTAACTTTTTAAAGGAAACATTATATATATATATATATATATATAATATATATATATATATATATATATATATATATATATACACATATATATATTTATATATATATATATATATATATATATATATATATATATATATATATATATATATATATATATATAACATATACATATCTCAATGGATACACCAGCAGGGAAGCACCATCCACTTATCGGTAAGGACACCAAGCCAAAACCCGGAACAGCATTTTTCACAGCTTCATCGGGAATCATTAACTTTTGAAATCAAATGATGATAACCTTACAGTTCTTATGACAAAATGCCTAATATTAAAAAGAACAGAAATTGACTGTATAATTATAGAAAATATGCTCAAAAGATGGCTAATGCAAACAAATAAAATAATGGAGAATGAAGCTTTTAATTAAATCACTTAAAGGAAGGTACAGCAACACATGAAATTCACGAGTGAGTATACAGACCAGTAAAGTGCAGACTAAAAACATAAAATTGAGGTTTCAACCACATTTCTAGACAACAAAGTTTTGATATTGAAGGAATACAGCACTTCTAAAATATTGAGATCTGTAGCAAACTGAACATTAATTAAAACAAAAAAATCCCCAGTAAGTAGAGATTGATTAGTCTCCTGGCTCTAGCCTCTAATTACACTGTAGCTAGGACTTGAAAGAACGTTCGAAAGTATATGTACACAAGCAACCCTTACTGGAACCTTTAGTTACGATTAAAAATATCTACTAATATATGTTTTGTCAATTAGCTACCCTGAGCTAGATCTAAAAAAAAATACTACACCTTGCAAAATAAACTAGGTAATTTTTTAAGATTGAAGACCTTATCCCATCAAGCCTTTAGTCCAATATATTTATAAATGGTAGTATAGTCTGGGTTGCCATCAGCTTGGATAAGATGGTTTGAACACCTCCGGAAGTCTTTTCGTTCAGGCAATTATCTTTCAAGGCCTGGTTACAGTGCAAGTAGCGAACACAACGAGGAGACTGATCACCTTTTATATATTAAAGATTTTTCTGTTTAACAGTCTGCCGAAGACCTCGAGATTTTAGAAGCATTGTATTCCTTCAATATCAAACTTTCGTTGCCTAGAAATGTGGCTGCAACCTCAATTTTTTTTTTATTCTGGGTTTTACTAGTTGTATATTGACTATACTCTGTTTTTTTTCATCTGTCCACCCGCCTGTGGTGTTTGCGTATGGTAACACTGCGTCCCAGGCTTTAGATAGTTACACTCAGCTTATATTCAACAATAATAACAATATCCTATTTCGAATATTAACGGTGTAATTCGCATACAGTAAATTATTAAAGCACTTTTCAGTTGCAAATGTACACCCAGATATCCTTTTATTTACCTAAAACTTGCACATAGCGTAACTATCTAAAGCCCGGGACGCAGCGTTACCATACGCAAACACCACAGGCGGGTGGACAGATGGAAAAAAACAGAGTATATTAAATTTATTATGTCCGTACTTTTCATCTTAATTTTAAGTTTTAAAGGGTTTATTATGCTTTATTTTATATATTTTGACGAGGCATCTTTTAAACATATTTTTATCAGTTTGCAGTCAATTTGTCTGCAGTATTATTATGAATTTTATCATAATGTTATTACCATTTGAATATGTAAGTTGATAACAAGCGTGAGTGTTACTCGAAACACGTACCGATGAAGTAGTGAAAAATGCTGTTCTGGGTTTTGGCATTGGTGTCCTAATTGAGATATATATATATATATATATATATATATATATATATATATATATATATATATATATATATATATATATAATATATATATATATATATATATATATATATATACATATATATATATATATATCTATATATATATATATAATATATATATGTATATATATATATATATATATATATATATATATATATATATATATATATATATATTAGAGAGAGAGAGAGAGAGAGAGAGAGAGAGAGAGAGAGAGAGAGAGAGAGAGAGAGAGCTGTCCGTGACAAATATACACGTAAAAAACCATTGGGAAGTGAATATTAAAAACCACGTACCAAATACTGTTGTTATTTTTAGGCACAGGATATTGGTACGGCAGCCGTATACTGATCGCAATAGATATTGGTACGGCTGTGAATTGCGCATGCGTCAATTTCAGACTTCCTGCCGTACAAATAACATAGTGTGGTGGGGGTACGTCAGATTCTGTCAGTGGTGCCGTATTGCAATCTTGACTTGCTGTAGGTACGGAAGTTAGCCGTATCCTTTACCAGTTTGCTAATCATACAGCAGTTGCCGTACACTGTTGTTAAGAGCTATAGGTACGGCACTAGAGGATCAGCGACAGTAGTAATAATAGTCGAACTGAATTGTTTCGCTGAACATGTTCGATTCAAAATGTCAAAGCGAAGCACCATACTGTCATCACCAAGGCACCAAAACATTTTGGCAGTAAATGAAAATTTAAAAAATAAAAATAACACTTAAACATACTTAGATTTTGACTATATACATGAAAAATTAAGCTAAACTAATCTAATTATTCTATGAATCTCCTCTGAACCTTGTAATAATACAACAGTTTTCGCCGGAAAACAGATGTTTTCAGGTTTCAACGAGCTGAAAAATGCAATAGATGTCAACGAAGAGTCAAACTTCCAGAAATTGTATATCCATAGGTCACGAACGATCGAATCGGTCCTGAAAAGAGCTCCGAAGAGGAGATTAAAAGAAGATTTGAAGTACACAGAAAGTCGATCCTCTGGTAAACGGCCTAATCAATCGAAGTAATCATCCAAATCGGGTCTGTATTAACAGCATGTTTCCCATATTGGAAGCACAGCTGACTGCTGCACTACTTTACTAGCTAGGCTTCAAATCTTTGAATCTCCTCTTCGGAGCTCTTTTCAGGGCCGATTTGATCGTTCGTGACCTACGGATATACAATTTCTGGAAGTTTGACACTTCATAGCCTTTTTCAGCTTGTTGAAACCTGCAAACATCTCTTCTTCGGCGAAAACTGATTTATTATTACACGGTGCTTGATCGTCATTTCCTTGCTGTCACTGATATGCCTGAAGCGGTGTACAAGGATTCGCGCATGCGCATTTCACAGCCGTACCAATATTTATCCCGATCAGGATAGGGCTGCAGTAACAATATCCAGTTCGTTATTTTTATGAACACAACGTCCCCAAACCTGTCTACGCATAAAACACGAAAGCACTTGTTACCGAGTTTTTAATTTTTCTCTTTACGTTGGTTTTCTACACACACATACATACATATAAATTATACGTATGTCCGTGGGTTTGTGTGGCTGTAAGCCAGTATGTATAGCATACATATCCATAAGCAATTGCATTTTAATGCCACAGAAAATAACAAGGATTCCTATTGCAACTTCACTTCCAGCTCAGCGAGGAATTTAAATCTAAGTAAAACTTCACATCCTTTTCAAATTGGAATTCTGTCTTAATGCAGACTCAGCACAGAGCCGATGCTCTGAAGGCTTTGCTTCGTCTCTGAAGCCATTGGAGAATAGTAAGATTGCAACAGAAAACCAATAAGCCGGAATGCGCAACTGTACGTATTCAATCAGCCTCACGTGAAAATTCTGCGTTTCATACCAGAGAATTCTAGAGACATTTACATAAAACGAAACGCGATTCCTTTTCAGGTTGAGATAATGAGATTCTGATTGCTTGTTAGTTTAGGTTTAGTCCTGTCGATATTCTCTTGCATTGGCATTGATAATCCGTTATTCAAACTTTGCACTAAACTCTTTTCGAAGGTAAATGCAGTTGCACTGATGCACCAAGGACTTTCTCAAGAAAGAGTTGCGGATTCCCTGGGAGTGGAAATGTTCCTCAAAAACCAGTGGACCCTCTGATTTCTCTTTATTTAAGGAGCCTTCTCTCTTTTTACTCTTACACGTGGCATTTTTGAAATATAAAGTCCTTATTCTTATTTTCACGAGAAATATTTCGTTTACAGGCCTGTATACTGGAATATTTAATTTCAGAACAATTAATATGAAATGTCTTACATTTTCTTGTAAGGAATTTCTACATCTTGTAGAAGAATTTTTTCCTCATATTTTTCCATGTGACATACCTCATTCTAAAGGTCTCTGTTATTTTTCAGTGCGGTGTTTATAATTCAGACTTCCCAATGAAGTTTTGAAAATATTTCAGTATTTTAAACACGACCTGAAACGTTGCAGGAGCATGGGCGTAAGTTGCAAAGCAAAACGTGAACGATCATTGTCGTCTGCGTTACCTTGACTGAATCCAGGTTCTATACCAGGCCTCTTAATACCCATATAAATACTCTACTACTCGTGGGTCGCATTTAGGCAAGGGGCCCCGTCGTTATAAGGACAGATTAATCTAAATGAACCAACCCATCGGTATTTAGACAGCAAATTTAGCCTTTGGGCTGTTCACTGCTTCTTTTCCGTGCTTTCGGAATGAGTTACAAATGACAGGAGATACAGGGGGACAGATACACGGCTTTCAAGAGCTGCGGTAAAACTTTTCATAAACTTATGTCGGAAACGTATCTTACGAACATCATAAATAGGTGGAGTACAAGGTAACGACTAACAGGTAATCTTATCCATTGCTAGATATGATTATCTAGCATGGGTCAACCACTTGTTCTCGACTTAACGTCGTTGACCTGTTTTGTATGTGCATGTATATATATAATATATATTGGATAAGTTAGCTTCGTATAATTATGACATGATTATTGTAGTGTGGCCGCAACCCAGCATTAGACTGTAATGGTTAAATATATCAGTCATTCATTTCAAATTATGCCTTACGGCAGATACCTTTATTACAAATACAGGGGAATTTTCTCAACCAGACTATTTATGTGTATGTATATATATATATATATATATATATATATATATATATATATATATATATATATATATATATATATATTATATTATCTGGCCCCAGGAAAGACTGCATTTAATTCAAAATCTTGTAAATTGAAGGTAGCCGCTTCAGGCTACTTCCTTACATCGTCAGGACTGGCAATAAAAAATTATATATTTTTTGTAAGTGCAATGAAAATTAAACTTTTATTCACAAAAGCAATGTGTACCGAATAATACCACTCTCTCCATCGGCGTTATTTACTGCCTCTTATGAAGCCTTTGAAGAAGTGAACCATATGAATGGAAAGTAAATAGGCCTATGTTGGTATAGCTGTTTTTTCCTCCCTCAATTAGCAGTAATTATTACGTCACGGAACTTATTAGAGGGTAAAATATGCTAATGGAAAATAAACATCTCGGTACAGCTACTGTTTTCGTTTCGGAATTATAGATAATTATTACCTCGCAGGTCTTATTACAAAGTAAACTATATGACTGGGAACTGAAAATATTGGTACAGTTATTGCGTTTGACTGGTAGTCAATAAATACCTGAACCACAATGATGTCAATAAATACCTGAACCACAATGATGTCAGTGAATGCTGTGTAATTTGTCAGTGAAAACAATGATTCAGGCAAAATACTAATAATGCAACGTGTATTCCATGTATTTGTCTCGCCGCAGGTGGTCAAACACGTATGTGGTCATAACAATATTTAATATTTGTTCCAATGTATTTATCCTCGTGTATTCTATCAACGGCTATGATATGTTGCGTCGCTTGTGATCTGTATTGTTGACGTGAATGCGTGAGAGGCCTGAGTTTGTATACATAGAGTATATATATATATATATATATATATATTATATAATATATATATCTATTATAATATAATATTAATATATATGTAGTATATATATTTGTTTATGGTATGGGTGTGTAATATACTTATAATATATATATACATATATATACATATATATATATATATATATATATATATATATATATATATATATATATATATATATATATATATATATATATATATATATATATATATATATAGTTATAGTTACGTGTCCATTTTGTACCCTCTTTTTATTTTATTTTCCTTAAACTAATTGGAAAACTAAAGGAATATTTTCAAAGAATAAAAATACGAGCGCTAGAAATGCCGAATCCTGTAAACGGAACCAACCCTATCTTGTTTTGACCTTTTGGACCACCGTGAGAGATTCAATTTTGAGTCAAGCCCTTTTCCCTTGTGAATATGATTTTAATGACCCTCCACACCTGCATGGTAGATTGTCATCACATTGTCTGACGTTAATACCGACCATATTCCAAATACCTCGAAGGGTCACTCGAGCTTAACAAGGATTGGCGGTGAAGATGAAAGCACATGAGGATAATCACGCTGGTATACATATGGCCTGACCTGGCCTTGGTAACCAAACTGAACTTTGCCCTAACCAGTACCCACATATATATATATATATATATATATATATATATATATATATATATATATATATATGATATATATATATATATATATATATATATATATATATATATATATTTATATATATATATAGTTTAGTTACGAGCGTCCATTTTCCTTAAACTAATTGGAAAACTAAAGGAATATTTTCAAAGAATGAAAATACGAGAGCTGGAAATGCCGAATCCTGTAAACGCAACCCTATCTTGTTTTGACCTTTTGGACCACCGTGAGAGATTCTATTTTGAGTCAAACCTTTTTCCCTTGTGAATATGACTTTAATGGCACTCCACACCTGCATGGTAGCTTGTCTTCACATTGTCTGACGTTAATACCGACCATATTCCAAATACCTCGAAGGGTCACTCGAACTTAACAAGGATTGGCGGTGAAGATGAAAGCACATGAGGATAATCACGCTGGTATACATATGGCCTGACCTGGCCTTGCTAACCAAACTGAACTTTGCCCTAACCAGTACCCACAATAGTATACCCTGCAGTCCTCCCTAACCTGGTTCCAGACTAACCGAGAAGTGGTGTCACGCCCTACAACTCGGCCCGCCGCTATCTCCAACCTTCATCTTGACACTGACCCGACTAGTCTCTTCCTGAACCTGGTATTCCGCAGCCCGGACTCTGCTCTGAAGTCTGCCTTGAACATTCCACTGCGAGCCCCTTAGAAGTTCCTATATGACGTTGCTTGAAGAGAAGCATTTGACTCTCCTTGGTGAAGCCTACAAGCGACCTACGTCCTTCCGCTGAAACCCTGGCCCTGACTACACCCCTCCTGTCCGTGGACTAAGATAACAGAATTGGAAGTTGTTCTGTCCGCCCTTCACCTCCTATTCCTAGCCCTCATTCCCTGTTTTAACTGTTTTCTCCAATTCCCATTCCTTGAACATTCCCGTCTCCAGCAGAGGCTTGTGTGAGCATAAATAATTGTGAAATTCTTTTTTAACAAGTGATATTCGATTGCACTACCAACCTGATATATGCACGTGAAATAAGGTAATATAGAATTCGAGTAATTCATATGCTTTTGCATTTACCCTATTTTAATTCATCATTGGACATGTGTATCAGCTCTGGCTGCTTTGCAGATCTGTGTAGCCTGCCCCTTTGTGTGTTCTCTGGTAGTTCAACAGTGCCACTCAACGTATGCTGCCAGTGCCAATCTTGGGTTGAAGCCCATGATACGAGTGAGAGCAAAAACCTGCTTACATTGTTCCACTGCATAGTGATCTTCAGTGTAGTTAGTCTTAAGTTTCAGATCCTCATTTTAAGTACTTTTGATTGCAATTTGGTGGCACATTTGTCTTTGCTATTGTACATATTAGAGTAAGTCCTGAGAGTGCCACGGAGCTATTCAATCTATAAGAGGTATCTTTATATTTCCTGTTCGTAGCCTTGGGTGCCCCCTCTAAGTCAGCTTCCGCGTGTTCGCATGAGGTGTAGGTTTTTGAGTAGAGTCAAAATTTTGATTGCTCAGATTTTTCTTTCAAAACCCAGCACACAGAGTATGACTATATATATATATATATATATATATATATATATATATATATATATATATATATATATATATATGTGTGTGTGTGTGTGTGTGTGTATGTATGTATATATGTATATATATACACACGTATAAATATAATATATATATATATATATATATATATATATATATGATATATATATATAATATATATGTGTGTGTGTGTGTGTGTGTATGTATGTATATATTGTATAATATTATACACCACGTATAAATAAATAATATATCTATAAATAATATATAATATATATAATCTAGATATATATATAGAATATATATATTTCCATACCACTTGTATAGCACGTAACCTTCCAGTTTCTGCGCAAGTCTTCACTGATGAGGATGCTAACCCCACGCCCTATTTTGTATCACACAGCGGGCGCTGGTACCCACTCCAGCTGAGTGGACTGATGGGAGGTTTACGGGCTTAGGAAACCTGATGTGAATGCTGTATTAATCGGCAACGGGGCCTAGATCGAATGAAAGTATTTCACCTGTCATTCCAACACTAGAATGTGGTCGAAACTGAACTGATTAATTATATGCATTATTTACTCGACATTAAAAGCATGGCCCGTAAGCTGTGATATAATTGTTAAAACGTATTAAAATACGTTAATCGGCTGGATCGTTGAATGACATCTCGAATTAATTATTTTTGTCTGTCATTAACGATTTGATATCGCAGCTGGTAAATGAAATCATGTTGGTATTTATTGTTATTTTAATGGGGTAATAATTAACAACTCCCTCAGCTATACTATCTATTGATTTTTTTTTATATATAAAGCCATTCAAGGTAATTGTATGAATATATGTCTGTCGACATAATTCTACCCTTCGTGGATTTTTGTTATTTTACTGCTGTTTGCCTTAGATCTAAAGAGGCATTTTCACTATGGTTGAAATTTGGTTACTGAACTGTTATTCAACATTATTTTACCTTGGTGATAAGCATTTTTATTATATGTCATTGTGTCATTCTATAGTTTAACATTTCTTAATCAAGAGAAATATAAATAAATAGTTTAATAAGTAAATAAATAGTGCAATGAGTTGGCAAGCAATTATTCCCTTCATTTAAATTCCAAATCACCTGCTCGTGGAGAGAGAGAGAGAGAGAGAGAGAGAGAGAACATCTAATTTTCATCTTGTAATGACTTTATGCTCCGTATCAAGTGCATAAATGACGCATGGTAATTCCATTTTAGTGAGAGAATCCCAGCAACCTGAAGGCAGGGAAATGGCATCTTTTCTTGTAATTTGGGAATTACTAGATAAATGAAATGGTTCTTCATGACTAAATTTGGTAATTAGCAATCATTTCATGTGATTTGTGCTTTTTTATTTCGCCTGCTATACAAAAAAAAAAAAAAGCTTTGCTCGATGCATACGAAGTATAGGAGACCTTTCTTTAATGAGTATATTTGGAAACAAGTTCAGGTTGAGAATTCATTCGGTTTTCCTTTGGTCACTAACATTATTGTGAGCTGAGATCATCATTATTCTTACTAGGTCACTCATCGTCTTAGCTCCTTGGGCTTCATTGTGTTCATTGCCGCTCACACTATGTCACTAAGGTTTGTTGCAAGCTTCTAAAAGACTTTTTCTTCAATTTGTGTTATGATGAACGCGACCGATTTCCTTTTGCATGATTTGCAAGAACTATTATTAAGTGTATCGATATTTTAAGGTGATATAAATACAAAAGTTATTTCGTCCTTGATTCATCAGTCTTACAAAAGTTATTTCGTCCTTGATTCATCAGTCATACAAAAGTTATTTCGTCCTTGGATCATCAGTCTTACAAAAGTTATTTCGTCCTTGATTCATCAGTCTTACAAAAGTTATTTCGTCCTTGGTTCATCAGTCTTACAAAAGTTATTTCGTCCTTGATTCATCAGTCTTACAAAAGTTATTTCGTCCTTGATTCATCAGTCTTACAAAAGTTATTTCGTCCTTGATTCATCAGTCTTACAAAAGTTATTTCGTCCTTGATTCATCAGTCTTACAAAAGTTATTTCGTCCTGATTCATCAGTCTTACAAAAGTTATTTCGTCCTTGATTCATCAGTCTTACAAAAGTTATTTCGTCCTTGATTCATCAGTCTTACAAAAGTTATTTCGTCCTTGATTCATCAGTCTTACAAAAGTTATTTCGTCCTTGATTCATCAGTCTTACAAAAGTTATTTCGTCCTTGATTCATCAGTTACAAAAGTTATTTCGTCCTTGATTCATCAGTTACATAAGTATTTCGTCCTGGATTCATCAGTTACAAAAGTTAATTTCGTCCTTGATTCATCAGTTACAAAAGTTATTCGTCCTTGAATTCACAGTCTTTCAAAAGTTATTTCGTCCTTGGTCATCAGTCTTACAAAAGTTATTGCGGCCTTGGTTCATCAGGTCTTTCAAAAGTTTTTCGTCCTTGATTCATCAGTCTTACAAAAGTTATTTCGTCCTTGATTCATCAGTCTTACAAAAGTTATTTCGTCCTTGATTCATCAGTCTTAAAAAAGTTATTTCGTCCTTAATTCATCAGTCTTACAAAAGTTATTTCGTCCTTGATTCATCAGTCTTACAAAAGTTATTTCGTCCTTGATTCATCAGTCTTACAAAAGTTATTTCGTCCTTGATTCATCAGTCTTACAAAAGTTATTTCGTCCTTGATTCATCAGTCTTACAAAAGTTATTTCGTCCTTGATTCATCAGTTACAAAAGTTATTTCGTCCTTGATTCATCAGTTACAAAAGTTATTTCGTCCTTGATTCATCAGTCATACAAAAGTTATTTCGTCCTTGATTCATCAGTCATACAAAAGTTATTTCGTCCTTGATTCATCAGTCTTACAAAAGTTATTTCGTCCTTGATTCATCAGTCTTACAAAAGTTATTTCGTCTTGATTCATCAGTGACAAAAGTTATTCGCCCTTGATTCAATTCAGTCTTCCAAAAGTTATTTCGTCCTTATTCATCAGTCTTTCAAAGTTATTTCGTCCTTGATTCATCAGTTTCAAAAGTTTTATTCGTTCCTGATTCCATCAGGTCTTTCCAAAGTTATTTCGGACTGATTCATTCAGTCTTTCAAAAGTTATTTCGTCCTTGGATTTCCAACAGTCTTTCAAAATGTTATTTCGTCCATTAGATTACAGTTACAAAAAGTTATTTCGTCCTATGATTCATTTCAAAAGTTACAAAAGTTATTTCGTCCTTGATTCATTCCCAGTCTGACAAAAGTTATTCGTCTGGATTCATCAGTTTTTCAAAAGTTATTTCGTCCTTGATTCATCAGTCTTACAAAAGTTATTTCGTCCTGATTCATCAGTATTTACAAAAGTTATTTGTCCTTTGCTTATCAGTTACCAAAATTTATTTCGTCCTGATCATCAGTCTTACAAAAGTTATTTCGTCCTGATTCATGTTTACAAAAAGTTAAAATTTCGTCTGGACATTCAGTCTTTGCAAAGTGATTTCATTCACCCTTGATTTCATCAGTCTTACGAAAGTTTATTTCGTACCCTTGATTGCATCAGTCTTTACCAAAAGTTATTTCGTTCTTGATTCATCCAGTTACAAAAGTATTTCGCCCTTCCTTGATCATCAGGCTTTCAAAAGTTAAAATTCGTCCTTGATTCAATTTCAGTCTTGCAAAGTTATTTCGTCCTCGATTCATCAGTCTTTCAAGGTTAAATTTCGTCTTGATTCATTTCCAGTTACAAAAGTTATTTCGTCCTTGATTCATTCAGTTACAAAGATATTCGTCCTGATTCATCAAAAGTCTTTCAAAAGTTATTTCGTCCTTGAATTCATCAGTTTTTCCAAAAGTTGTATTTCGTCCTTGATTCATAAGCCTTACAAAAGTTAAAAATTTCGTCCTTGATTCATTTCAGTCTACAAAAGTTATTTCGTCCTTGATTCATTCAGTTAACAAAAGTTAAAATTTCGTCTTGATTCATTTCAGTCCTTACAAAGTTATTTCGTCATTGATTCATCAGTTACAAAAGTGATTTCGTCCTTGAGTCATTCAGTTACAAAAGTTATTCGTCCTTATTTCATCAGTTCTTACAAAAGTTATTTATTTCGTTCCTTGGATTGATCCATCAGTTTTTCATAAAAGTGTTATTTCGTTCCTTGATTCAATCAGTCTTACCAAAAGTTATTTAGTACCTTGGGATTCATCAGTCTTACAAAAGTTATTTCGTCGTATTGCAGTTCAATCAGTTACAAAAGTTATTTCGTCCTTGGATTCATCAGTCCTTAACAAAAGTTATTTCGTTTTCCTTGAGTTCATGTTACAAAAGTTATTGCGTCCTTGATCATCATTTACAAGATATTTCGTCCTTGATTCATCAGTCTTTCAAAAGTTATTTCCGTCCGTGATTCAATCAGTTTTTGTCCAAAAGTTATTTCGTCCTTGATCATCAAGCCTTACAAAGTTTATTTCGTCCTTGATTCATCAGTCTTACAACAGTTGACTTCGTCCCTTGATCATCAGTTTACAAAAGGTTATTTCGTCCTTGATTCATCAGTCTTACAAAAGTTATTTCGTCAATTGATTCTCAGTTACAAAGGTATTTCGTCCTTGTACATTCATCAGTCTTTCAAAAGTTTTCGTCCTTGAATTTCCATTCATCTTACAAAAGTTAGTTCGTCCCTTGATTCATCAGTCTACAAAAGTTATTTCGTCTCTTATTCATCAGTTACAAAAGTTTTTTCGGCCTTGATTCATCAGTTACAAAATTATTTCGTCCTTGAGTCTCAGTCTTTCAAAGTTATTTTCGTCTGATTCCATCAGCCTTTCAAAAGTTATTTCGTCCCTTGATTCACAGTCTTACAAACGTTATTTCGTCCTTGTTCAATCAGTCTTACAAAAGTTATTTCGTCCTTGATTATCGTCTATCAAAGGTATTTCCCCGTCCCCCCCCCCTTGATTTCATCAGGCTTCAAAGTTATTTATTTTTTCCCCCCCCCCCCCCCCCCCCCCCCCCCCCCCCCGTTTTTTTTTTCGTCCTTGATTCCCCCCCCATTTTTGCAAAGGTCAACAAAATTTATTTTCGTCCCTTGATTCAAAAAAAAAAAAATTCCAGTCTTACAAAAGTTAATTTCGGTCCCCCCTTGATTCTCAAAAGTTCACAAGTTTTATTTTTTCGTCCCCCCCTTGGATTCATCAGTTTACCAAAAGTTATTTTCGTACCTGGTGCATCATCCCCCTTACAAAGTTAAAAATTTCGTCCCTTGGATTTTCATTTTTCCAGTCCCCCCTTACAAGTTATTTCGTCCTTGATTCATCAGTTACAAAAGTTTTTCGATCCTTGATTCATATTCTTTACAACAAAAAGTTATTTTCGTCCTGATTCATCAGTCTTCCCCAAAGTTTATTTCGTCCTTGATTTCCCAAATCAAGTCCCCCCCCCCTTTTTTCCAAATTAAAAAATTTCGTCCTTGATTCTTCAAGTCCTTTCAAAAGTTATTTCGTTTTACCTTGAATTCATTTCCAGTCTTACAACAATTTATTTCGTCCCCCTTGATTCAATTCCATCCCTTACAAAAGTTAATGGGTTCCGTCCTTGATTCCATCATTTACAAAAGTTTTTTCGGTCCCTTGGATTCTCATTACGAAAGTTAATTTCCGGTCCTTTGGATTCATTTCAGTCTTACCAAAGTTATTTCGGCCCCTTGATTTCAATCAAAAAGTCTTTTTTTTACAAAAGTGATTTCCGTCCCTTGATTCCATTTCGTTACAAAATTTATTTCGTCCTTGTTCATCAGTCTTAACCAAAAGTTTAATTTTCCGTCCCCCTTTGATCATCATCTTTTCAAAAAGGTTATTTCGTTCCTTGATTCAATTCAATCCGTTTCCAAAAAGTTATTTCGTTTTCCTTGATTCATCCCAGTTTCAGCACAAGTTATTTCGTTCCCTTGATTCCCATTTTTCAGTCTTACAAAAGTTAAAAATTTCGTCCTTGGATTCTCAGTTTACAAAAGTTATTTTCCGAGTTCCCTGTTGATTTCCTTCCCAGTTACAAAAGTTATTTCGTCCTTGATTCCCCCATCCGTCCCTTACAAAAGTTAAAATTTCGTCCTTTGGATTTTCCATATCCTTGCAAAAGTTAATTTTCGCTTTCCCTTGAGTCTCGTCTTTCAAAGTTTTTCCGCCTTTGATTCATCTCCCCCCCCCCCATTACAAAAGTTTTTTCCCGTCCCCCCCTTTGATTATTTCAGTCTTACAAAAGGTTTTAATTTCGTCCAAAATTGGATCATTTCAGTTTTACAAAAGTTTATTTCCCGTCCCTTGATTCCCCCCCCCATTCAGTTACAAAATTATTTCGTTCCTTGAGTCTCAGTCTTACAAAAGTTATTTTCGTCCCCCCCCCCCTTTGAAATTCAAAATTTTTCAGTTTTACAAAAAGTTATTTCGTCCTTTGGATTCATTCATTACAAAAGTTATTTCGTCCCCCCCCCTTGATTTCATCAAAAAGTCTTACAAAGTTTATTTCCGGTCCTTGCTTCATCAGTCTTACAGAAAGTTATTCGTCTTGATTCATCAGTTACAAGTTATTTTCGTCCTTGATTCATCAGTCCCTTAACAAAAAGTTATTTCGTCCTTGATTCATCATCTTACAAAAGTTATTTTCGTCCTTGATTTTCATCAGTCTTTCAAAAGTTATTTTCGGTTCCTTGTTCATCAGTCTTTCAAAAGTTATTTCGTCCCTTGATTCATCAGTCTTACAAAAGTTATTTCGTCCGTGGTCATCAGTCTTAACAAAAGTTTATTCGTCCTTGATTCATCAGTTACAAAAGTTAAATTTCTCCCTTGATTCATCAGTTACAAAAGTTATTTTTCGTTCGTGATTCATCATTCTAGACAAAAGTTATTTCGTCCTTGATTCATCAGTCTTACAAAAGTTATTTCGTCCTTGATTCATCAGTACAAAAGTTATTTCGTCCTTGATTCATCAGTCTTACAAAAGTTATTTCGTCCTTGATTCATCAGTCTTTCAAAAGTTTTTCGTCCTTGATTCATCAGTCTTTCAACTTATTTCGGTCTTGATTCATCAGTCATACAAAAGTTATTTCGTCCTTGATTCATCAGTCTTACAAAAGTTATTTCGTCCTTGATTCATCAGTTACAAAAGTTATTTTCGGGGGTCCCCTTGATTCATCAGTTACAAAAGTTAATTTCGTCTTGATTCATCATCTTACAAAGTTATTTCGTCCTTGAATTCCAGATCATCTTTTCAAAAGTTATTTCGTCCTGATTCATCTCTTTTCAAAAGTTATTTCGTCCCTTGATTCATCACGTCATCAGAAGTTATTTCGTCCTTGATTCATCAGTCTTACAAAAGTTATTTCATCCTTGATTCATCAGTTACAAAAGTTATTTCGTCCTTGATTCATCAGTCATACAAAAGTTATTCGTCCTTGATTCCATCCAGTCCTTACAAAGTTATTTCGTCCTTGATTCATCATTACAAAAGTTATTTTCGTCCTTGATTCATCATTCAAAAGTTATTCGTCCTGATTCAGCAGTCTTACAAAAGTTTATTTCGTCCTTGATTCATCATCTTACAAAAGGTATTTCGTCCTTGATTTCATCAGTCTTCAAAGTTATTTCGTCCTGTTCATCAGTCTTTCAAGTTATTTCGCCTTGATTCATCGTCTTACAAGTTATTTCGTCCTTGATTTCATCATCTTACAAAAGTTATTTCGTCCTTGATTCATCAGTTACAAAATTATTTCTGTCCTTGATTCATCAGTTACAAAGTTATTTCTCCTTGATTCATCGTCTTACAAAAGTTATTTCGTTCTTGATTCATCAGTCTTTACAAAAATTCTTTCGTCCCTTGATTCATCATTACAAAGTGGGGGGAGTTATTTCGTCCTTGATTCATCATTTACAAAAGTTATTTCGTCCTTGATTCTCAATTCTTGACAAAAGTTATTTCGTCCTTGATTCATCAGTACTTTCAAAAGTTATTTCGTCCTTGATTCATCAGTCTGTTTCAAAAGGTTATTTCGCGTTGCCTGACTTCCATTGCTAGGTTCGAGATACAGGTAAAAAGGGCGTGGGGGGGGGGGGGGGTGGGGGGGGGGGGGGGGGGGGGGGGGGGTGGGGGGGGGAAAAGTTTTTCATTCCGTCCCTTGCAATTCATCAGTCTATTGACAAAAGTTATTTCGTCCTTGGATTCATTCAGTTACAAAAGTTATTTTCGTCCTTGATTCATCAGTTACAAAAAGTTATTTCGTCCTTGATTCATCAGTCTTAGCAACAAAAGTTATTTCGTCCTTGATGTTCAATCAGTCTTTCAAAAGTTTATTTCGTCCTTGATTACCATCAGTCTTTTTTCAAAAGTTATTTCGTCCTTGGATTCATCAGTCTTACACAAAAGTTTATTTTCGTCACCTTGATTCATCAGTCTTACAAAAGTTTATTTCGTCCCTTGATTCATTCAGTTTACAAAAGTTAAAAGTTCGGCCTTGTTCATTTCAGTTACACAAAGTTATTTCGTCCTTGATTCATTTCATCTTACAAAAGTTATTTCGCGTCCGTTGATTCATCAGTTACAAAAGTTATTTAGGTCCTTGATTAATCAGTTACAAAAGTTATTTCGTCCTGATCATCAGTTACAAAAGTTATTTCGTCCTTGATTTCATCAGTCTTACAAAAAGTTTTATTTTCGTCCCTGAATTTCAATCAGTCTTACAAAAAGTTATTCTTTCCGTCCATTGATTCATCAGTCTTTCAAAAAAGTTATTTCGTTACCCTTGAGTTGCATCAGTCTTTCACAAAAGTTATTTCGTCCCTTGATTCCATTCAGTCTTACAAAAGTTTCTAAAATTTCGTCCTGATTCATTCAGTCTTTACAAAAGTTATTTAGTCTTGATTCATCAAGTTACAAAAAGTTATTTCCGTCCTTGATTCATCAGTTTACAAAAGTTAATTTCGTCCTTGATTCATCAGTCTTACAAAAGTTATTTCGTTTTCCTGATTCATCAGTCTTACCAAAAATTATTTCGTCCGATTAATCAAAAGTTACAAAAGGTTATTCGGTCCCTTGATCTCATTCCAGTACAAAAGTTATTTCGTCCTTGATTCATTCAGTCTTTCAAAAGTTAAATTTCGTCCTGATTTCATTCAGTTTCTTTCCAAAAGTTATTTCGGCCTTGATTCATCAGGTCTTTACAAAAGTTAAAATTTCGTCCTTGATTTCATTTTTCAGTCTTACAAAAAGTCTATTTAGTCCTTGTTCATCAGTCTTTACAAAAGGTTAAAATTTCGTCCTTGAATTCATTTCAGTCTTTGCAAAAGTTTTGTCCTTGATTTATTCAGACTTTCTTTCAAAAGTTATTTCGTCCTTGAGTCATCAAGTTCATTTACAAAAAGTTTTTAGTACTTGATTCATCAGTCATACTATTTTAAACAGTATTTAATAATGTCCATTTTCCGTGTAGAAGTAGGATAGTCGAAAGATAGTAAGCCCTAGGGTAAGAATTATCGTCGTCCAGTCCGTGATCAGCCTCTCTTGCTACTGTCCTCTATATACTATATATGCAGAATAAAGGTAAATGTGGGTTCCATCCTTAGATGAGGTTTCATTCTCATTTTGATTAGACTCCGAAGGCCTCATGCTGTACTAGGGCTAAATACTCCTAAATTTTATCGTACGCATAATAATACACGTTACGAAAATGTTCCAAAAACGCATGCACGCATGCACGCGTTTATTTATATATATATATATATATATATATATATATATATATATATATATATCTATATATATATATATATATAATATATATATAATAATATATATATATTATATATATACATATATATATATATATATATATATATATATATATATATATATATATATATATATATATATATATATATATAATACACGTTACGAAAATAATCCAAAAACGCATGCAGCACGCACGCGTTTATATATAATATATAATATATATATATATATATATATATATATATATATAATATATATATATATATATATATATATATAATATACTATATATATATTATATATATATATATATATATTTATATATATATATATATATATATATATATGTGTGTGTTGTGTGTGTCTTCCCCCCCCCACCCCATTTGTCGTCGTGTGCGCGCGTGTGTGTGTGAGTGTGTCAAAATTTATAGTGTATATAAATAAATATATATATATATATAGGATATATATATATATATATATAGTAATATTATATATATATATATATATGTGTGTGTGTGTGTGTGTGTGTGTGTGTGCGCGCGTGTGTGTGAGTGTGTAAAATTTATAGTGGTATATATATAATATATATATACACACATATATATATATATATGTATATATATATATATATATATATATATATATATATATATATATATATATTTGTTTATATAGTACGTAAGTATATAACGTGTGTGTATTTTTGTCATTGTGTTCCCGTATAAACGACTATATAAGTTTTCGCCTTAAGAGAACTGGAGAAATAAGTAAACAAGATTAAAAGATGAATAATAAATAAGAATAAAATGAATGAATAAATCATAAAGATAATTCCAGCGCGCAACACCACAGCCGTCGAATGAGAGAAAATGAGGAAAATGCATAATTTCGAAATATTATTCCCACAAGTGCGATTCACGGAGATGATCACTGACCCCATAACAGTAATGTCGCAGAGAATAAGTCTTCCTCCTTCATCTCTCGTAAATTGTCAACTGATTGCTGGTTGTATATTTTCATATGCATGTCGTTCATGAATTATTCTTATTATATTATTATGTTTTCTTTAAACAATACTATTATTATTATTATTATTATTATTATTATTATTATTATTATTGTTGTGTTGTTGTTGTTGTTGTTGTTATTGCTTTTGTTGTATTGGTGGTCGCATTATTATTATTATTATTATTATTATTATTATTATTATTATTATTATTATATTATTATTATTATTATTAACAAGAATATGATAATATAATGAATGGCATTTTACGGGTTATCTTTAAAAATGAACAATGAACTTTCTAAAAGTATTTCTGTTAAAATATGATAGCAGTCCTGTTAAATTAGTGCTTATTTTAATACCAGTTCTTCACAAAATTAAGTAAAAGAGCTTATGTACTGTCAGCCAAAAAACTGGTGGCAGAGTTTCATAATTTTTCGTTCACCTGCCTGACGCACGATTCATGCCTTATTTATCTATTTTTCTTTTTAGAGATGGAAGAAATCATATGTAATAACGTTAAAAACAGTCACTGATATCTTTAGAACATTATGTTAAGTTATTCTGTAAAACTATTTTTCATATATAGCAAAATTGACGTGAACGAAACGTAGTGACAAAAAACGTCATATCACAACCACTGATTTACATTACCAAATAGATAGGAGACACCTATCACTAGTAGTATCGCATAAACATAGTCCTTACATTATCATTTCAATATTAAGTTGAAGGTAGTTGAACTATTCCTTTCGTTAAATTTTACAGAAAACATTGGAATCTCACAAAATGCTATCAAATTTAATAACAAAAAGAGACAAGCTAAGTGTGAACCATGCGACCTCACTCTGTTGCTTTTGATGTCGTTATGTGCACGGGAATCTAATGTCAATGTGTCATTTATCGGTCTAAGAAACATCCCTCGATGAGCGAGAGACAATTATTGCACTGCATTCGGTGCAAGTTCCTGTTGGAGAGATATCAAGAAAGCTTAATAAACCGGAGAGAATCATACATAGATGAATCAAATTGTTTAGAGAACGGCAAAGTTTAGAACATGGGCCTAGAGGTGGAACACCTCGAAGCACCACAAATGAGCAAGACAATATAGTAGTGTAAATGTTGCTGAGCAACATTCATGTATGATTGTTGTAGCCGTCAAAGAGCAACCCTTGATTAAAGCAGTAGGTTTTTCTTGAAAAAAGAAAGAAAAAAAAACATACGAAATAGACTTAAACGAGAACGTCACCTTTCATATTTCTTATGCTTTCAGCTACTTATAATATGCTTATGGCAGTAGGTTTAGGCATACATGCGAAACTAATTTTAATTAATTTCTATTTAGAAGAAATAAATAGCTACAGAAAGATCTACTTAAGAAAGCTTTAATGAAAGTAACCTTTCTTAACGTATTCGTCAGTTTTGACTCCCACAGCTTTCCAACGTGTCCAAATGAAACAGGATGATATGCAAGGCATTCGATAAAAAATAATAAACTAAATTATATTCGTTTGATGTTTTTTATGTTTGCTTTTTGACTTTGAATAGCTAGGTCTGAGTGAATTATGCTAAGCAATTATGAAAAGGATAAGAGGAAAAGCGAACATGGGTAATAAAACAAGAATAACGAGAATAATCAAATAAAGCAGATTAATATAGATTGACTGTTTAAATATTTATTCATATTACGCATCCGAGAGAGTATACTGCTGCAAATAAACCTAGGCTAATCAGGTGTCAAAACAGAAGTCAAATTTAGGCCCACTAAATGTGTCATGCAAATTATTTTATTGATCAAAGGACAAAATTAGTTTAATTAAACATTGTTTTCAAAGAATCTTAACGCCTTGATGTATTATTTATCGGCTGTAGGAGACGAAATGACAACACCCCAGTGCAGTACGATACTTTGAGTCCAGACTAGAGCAGCAGCAAAGCCAACTTCAAAATGCTTAGATGTGCTGTCACGAAGCTAGAGTTCAGAATAAAATTAGAAATCGTGGACCCATCGGTATATATTTTCCTTACTTTGCAAAATAATTATCTTTAATACGTTGAATAAGTCTACTCAATTTTTATGTAATTTATTTCAAGTACAGCACCTTTGAAATGAAATGTTATTTATTGTTAAGTAGATAATCTGGCACCTGCATATGGCAATATTTCCATAACGAACAATGAATTAAGAAACTACGCCAGTTCTTCGTTGGCCGGCAGTACAATCAAACCTTTTCCCATTTTTCTATCTCTTTGGTAACCTCCTGCTTTTTCCAATAAGAAAGCAAACTTTTCTGCACATTCAAGCTCAGTGACATCTATTTATTCATTTAATAATAATAATTTCTCCAGAAAAGGACTAATCTGAATCTATTCCTGGCTTGGTTTGGACAACAAAAAAAGGGGGGCGGGGTAACTGTGCTAGGTGATTGAAATGTAAAAGTTGGTGCTAGAGAGAGATGTTGCATATTCCGTTGGGGGGGTCATCAACTTTCTTAAAGATCAGAGGCAAATGTAAGTTTTAAAATACCATAATTTTGTATTCAAAATTTCAGCAGTTATATCTGTTTTTGTTTTAAACATTTTCCCTGTTTCTATATCAACTACAAATCTATACATTAATGGAAAATGAACAGACAGATTTTCAAGATGGAAAATCTACACTTGAAGAAAACATATAAGGGACTCATACGCAACCAGTTGAAATACAAAACAGGTGAATTGATTTTGTGAGTAAGCCGATTTAACCACAAACACACATAGGAAAGAAAATTGAGCAGCGATGAGATATCACATCATTGACCACGAAAGCCTTTCAGGTAAGAAAATCCTTATTTAGATATCATTGGTTTTATTGGAGAATGTAGCTCACCTGAATCGAGATGTTCCAGAACCTTGATACGTTCAAAGTTTTAACATATTTAGGAGTAAGGATTCAGGGGGCTTCCCGGAAATTCGAAAACTTCTGAAGATACAAGGCTTTACAACCGACGAAGAAAGGTTTCATATCTGAAGAAAGGCTTAATATCTGAATGATAGGGCATTTTCGTTTTTTTTACATTTAATCGAGTATAATCACTTTATTCTTATTATTATTATTATTATTATTATTATTATTATTATTATTATTATTATTATTATTATTATTATTGAGTTTGAAGGTTCGACGTTTCTTCTGTTTCGACCAGATATTCTGTGACGATGGATTCAGGTTCTACCCTGTTTTATAGTCGGGGCACCCCTATTATTATTATTATTATTATTATTATTATTATTATTATTATTATTATTATTATTAAGGGAACGATCCCGTTTGGCAAAGGAATGAGACAAATGAACCCCAGCTGTGTTGTGTTTTAGGAGGAATGCAGAACCCCTCTATTACAAGTATATTTCAAATTCCTGCTAAGGAAGGGATTTTTTTGCCTTGTATTATTATTATTATTTTTTTTTTGCTCTATCACAGTCCTCCAATTCGACTGTGTGGTACTTATAGTGTGGGGTTCCGGGTTGCGTCCTGCCTCCTTAGGAGTCCATCACTTTTCTTACTATGTGTGCCGTTTCTAGGATCACACTCTTTTGCATGAGTCCTGGAGCTACTTCAGCCTCTAGTTTTTCTAGATTCCTTTTCAGGGATCTTGGGATCGTGCCTAGTGCTCCTATGATTATGGGTACGATTTCCACTGGCATATCCCATATCCTTCTTATTTCTATTACCAGATTTTGATACTTATCCATTTTTTCTCTCTCTTTCTCTTCGACTCTGGTGTCCCATGGTATTGCGACATCAATGAGTGATACTTTCTTCTTGATTTTGTCAATCAACGTCACGTCTGGTCTATTTGCACGTATCACCCTATCCGTTCTGATACCATAGTCTCAGAGGATCTTTGCGTGATCGTTTTCTATCACTCCTTCAGGTTGGTGTTCGTACCACTTATTACTGCAAGTTAGCTGATATTTCTTGCACAGGCTCCAGTGGAGGGCTTTTGCCACTGAATCATGCATTATTATTATTATTATTATTATTATTATTATTATTATTATTATTATTATTATTATTATTATTATTATTAATGTGTAGAAATAAATTATACTAGTATCAATGCCATTTACTATTTTTGTAGTAAACTTTCGTTACATTTTTCAAAGACATGGATTGTGATTTTACATTTTCATAGCAAGAGCTGGATGCAATATCGTACGATTGCTTCACTTAGTCTAAATAAACTATGTTACTGCTCAAGATCGCCACATTCAAGTCTTTGTTCCACAAATGGTAAAACGACTTCTGGCTTAATATTTAAGTGAATTACTTAATGAAGGAATGAATTATTCATTTATTAATTCCTGACCTTGCTTTGTCGCGAATACACAACACATGCACGTACAGATAGAGACGTTAATGTAAACGCAGGTTAAAACCACTTGCTAGAAATAAGAAAAAGGGAATTTGACTATTGATATATTGATTATTTATTTTTTTTTGAATTATTTAAAAACTTTTTTTTGCGAATGTTAATAAAACAGCAATATTTTCCAAGTCTTTGACTGGGGCAGTAATCAGTAATTACGTAGGACGACAACAATAGTTCTTGCAAGTTGCAGGCATGTTATTGATACCTAAGGTGTAGGGCAAAAGATGCATAACCAATCCCGTCACAAACAAATAACCAGTTCTGCCATTTAGTTTGCACTTTCATAAGACACTGGGTAATGTTTTTCTGTCAGTTCTACTGAACGAAAAGGTAAAAATCAGCCACAAATCTCTGGATATCAAAGAATTTTGAATCAATTATAAATGCCGTTATTACAGATAGTGATAATTAGTGTCATTACTTTCAAAATGAATAATTTAGAGGTAAAAAAAGACTTTGTTTTAGTAATGTTTTTCTGTCAGTTCTACTGAACGGAAAGGTAAAAATCAGCCACAAATCTCTGTATATCAAAGAATATTGAATAAATTTTAAATGCCATTATTACAGATAATTATTTTTAATGTCATTACTTTCGAAATACTACGCATCGATATGAATAATTTAGAAGTAAAAAAAACTGTCTTAATTAATAATTATCAAGATTTACAACCTTGCCATTGACGGCTATTATCTTTTATAGCATATTTTGTTGTCGTTTACTCTAAATTATGTGTCCATCACTTTGCTTGGTAATCAAGAAAATGAGGGAAATCCGAAGACATAAAATTAATGGTAATAGTCTGTATCTCACAAATTTATAAAAAAAAAAAATAATGCCTTTTCTTCAAGGACTCCAAACTATTCTTGGCTTTGCAGATATCGGAATTTTCATTAGTTTTATGACATCACAAAAAAGTGGCACTCTTTGTTAGCCGAATTTCTTTTCACTACATCATTAGATGAGCATTATTCATACATTTAACTATAGGTGAGCTTTGCTATTATAATGAAGTTTAAAGTGTTTGAGTGATTATCTTTCTCTCTCTCTAAATACATAAATAAATAAATACACATACATACGTATATGTGTGTGTATGTGTATGTGCGTATGTGTGTAATATATATATGTATATATATTTATATATACAGTGTATGTTTATTTACTAGTGGCCATACATATATATATATATATATATATATATATATATATATATATATATATATATATATATATATATATATATATAGTGCATGTGTGTGTTTATTTACTTGTGGCCATTTGTAGATCCCATTGAAACCGTTCTCTTTTCAAAGGTACTGAAGAATTGCCATAACATATTTCTCTGAAACACAGAATAATGGCTCATCATTTGATATCTTTAGTAAATTTGATTGTAAAAGAATAAGGATATAATGATGAAGTAAAAATTGAAGAAAATCGAGTTCCCGTGAGTAATTTTGTTTATATGTCAGTAATACAGAGAGAGGATGTTGGTCAAGGATATATGAAAGTAAAGAGACGCCCCAAATACTGGTGAGAGAGTTTCAGAATGTTTGCAAAGGAGATAGTCAGAGTTAATGTAAGGAAGAGTGAAATTATGAGGGTAAGTAGGGCCCAGTATCATGGAGCAGTGAAAGTTAACATCGATGATGGATGAATGGAACCAGTAGCTTCGTGTAGGTATCAGGGAGCAAATATTTTGGGCGTTGGTAGGATGAGGAAGGAGGTCGATGAAGCAAGGAAGAGCTCGAGGAAAATTGGAGTGTCTGTAAAACCATTGTTTGGAATGTTTGTTGTTTGTTGACCCAGCTCTCCTCTATGGAAGAGAAGTGTCGGTGCTGAATGGAAATGGAAGAAAAATTGCAGTGGAAGACGATAGTTTGGTGAAATGTGAAAAAAGTATTAAAAAGGAAAGGAATTATCATCCGCAAAACAGAAGATTGCTTGCAGAATCAGAGGTGAACGGCACTGCAGCTGTAGGCCTGTAGGGAATTCGATGTGATGCTGATGAGCTCATTTTGTGAAAGTTTCCCAGTAGTT
>NC_087203.1:73012806-73035306 GCF_015104395.2 Macrobrachium nipponense | reverse complement strand
AGCCCAGGAGAGAATGGGCCAGGAATAAATCCGGATATAGAAATATTTTCTCGGTGACGTAGAACACACTTCGTCAACTGAACATTGCGAAATATGAACGCGCAGATGGAGAAGAAACGCAGTGCCGTCATTGCAGAGAACGTGCAATATCTGAGCCAATCTGCAAAACCCTCCGGCCCCAAGATTAATAATGTAAATTGGCTTTAATTAAACTTTTTGGCTACTGGGGTAGACGGCGCAAAATTCCATTAAAATCGAAGTGATTAGATCTACCTCTGTATGCTCATGGACGGGGAAATGGACAGGGGAGAAGGGGAAATAAGGCTTCGCCATGAGATACCGTGATGAGAATAGACAGGACGTGTATTTATAACGCTCGTCTTTTCCTGGGGGATTATGGGCTTCGTGTGCCGTTTCATTATCTGAAAACGCTGTTCGCTGGTGTTGTTGTAGGTTATGGTGGGTGGCCTTACGCCAACACTGAATTTGTTAATGAAATTCGTTTCAAGAAACTATGTTCCTGATTCTTTTAACGCATATCCATATAGTATATCCAGAAAAATATAGTTTTCATCTGTTGGTTGATCAAATTCATTTGATGAGTAACGTATTACGTCGATGAGTGGAGTTTGATAAAAACTGTATTTTCAGTCAAAGTATGTGTGGAGAAGTCACTTTCTATGCATGCAATCTAATATGCTTAATGCAATAAGACAAAATTCATAGATGGAATAAGTCTTTAGTCAGTTTGTCAGATCCTATTCCATTGTTATCCCTAAGGGGAGGGTGACCAGTTACGGTGTTTCTCGCATGGCACACTGTAAAATGACATTGAAGGTTCTTCACCGCTTCCCTTCGGCTCCAGCTACATTCTTTCTGCCTTTTATTTTCATTCTATTATTTTTCATCTCTTCCTGCTTAGTTGTCCAACTCCTTTAGCGTAATATTGTACCAGTTTTCACCTTTTATTAACGAACGAATCCTTCCCTTTAAGCCTTTTTGGTAATCTACATATGGGATCCAATCGTCTTGTGAATTTAATTTACAACAACAACAACAACAATAATAATAATAATAATAATAATAATAATAATAATAATAATAATAGATTTTATTCTTCCATTAGAACATACTGGGAGTAGGTAATATTCCCACACCGAAATCAAACAATATAATCGTTGTTTCAACGTACAAAATAATCTAAAGTACTAATTGTGTACAAAGAAAAGCTTTGGAAATTTTTTCGCGTTGGTTCAGAGCCAATGGAGAGGAAAATTCAAATAGTGAATTTTTGAGATCTTGTGCTTTAATCTCGAAAGGTAAGCATCGCCAACCTCTTCCGAATGCATATAAAATGACAGAGGATCTTGATTACTAGATTCATGAGAATAAAAAAAAAAACTTTAATGGTAATAAATTGTTATAAGACTGAATCAATTTTTAAAAGATAGAGTTTTTTTAATGCGTTAGAGAAATACATGTGATTAATAACCCTAAAATTGCAGAGGCAAAAAACATCCGTTTAATAACCCTAAAATTAACTTTAAATGGAATTCATCAAAACATAAAAGACGAACCTATGCTAGAAATATTAATGAATGCGAAAAGGGTTGAAAGGAAATGTCTGAAATGAGAGGAAAAAACGTTCTGGAGGACAACGCCAGTCCTCAGACACCCTTTCACAGTCCTTAGGGAAAGTACGCGTGCTGGCATAAGGCCGGCTTAAGAAATAGAGGCAATCAAGTTTTACTGTCATCGTTCAGATGGGCGAGAAGAGGAGTGTGCAAATACCAATAGCTAAGGCTAAAACAAGTCTGGCACAAATCAGACGACGGTTTAGTGCTGAGAATATTAGTGGAATTAGATAAGGAATATAAAAATAAATGCTTAGGTCTATGAAAAGCGGAATTTACTTGAAACCAACGGAAATAAAAGGCTGGATTTAGTACCGGAAAAGTTAGGTTGAAAAAAGAGGCATCCTCTTTATCATTGTCATTCTTGGCCCGCCTCTTCTCTACATCTTGCTTTTGTCGCCCAGCCCTCCCTGTTTCTTTCTCCTTCGTCTCCTCCCCTTCTTCTGTTGATTGCATTCAATCTTTATCTACCCTGACCCTCTCTATTAGTTCCGGATTTGTGAACTTATCTCGAGTGGGGTCCCGCAACTTAGACGTTGTCGCCAATATTAAGGTCCTAGTTTATTTCCTATCTCTCCCACCCAGTTCTTCGTTTGCTTTTGATGGTGAAAACTGAGTTAAATCCCTCCCTTCTATCAGTTTCTGGGATGGTTAGATTGTTCCAAAGTTGTCCTTCAGAGACCAATTAATTCAAACTATGAAATGGACCTCAAGAGTAATAGTTTAAGATAAAGCAGATTTTTTTCCCCTTCCTCGTACTCATTAATAGATGATACCTCGTCTCTTTTGGTTGGAAAGAGTCTGAGGGTCAACACCAGGCCACATTGTCCCTTCGATAGTCCTTAGCACACTTTGGGAAAGGACCCGTGCTGGTATAAACCCGGCCTAATCTATATCAGCCCCACCAACAAATGACCCCTTTTATGTCTCTCTCTCTCTTCTCTCTCTCTCTCTCTCTCTCTCTCTCTCTCTCTCTCTCTCATTGGTAATCCTCTAAAGTTAAGCTCTGGAATACTTTTCCCTTTCTTTGCATCCTAAATCTTATTTAAGAGGCTGGTCTATCGCTACGTTCGCGTTTAAGCCTCACCCTTCTTTCTTGTTTTTTTTCTCTCTTATTCTTGTACTTTATCCAGCTTTTTTCCTTTTTCTTATTCCGCCATCCTCCCTTCTACATTTTTCGTATCTCATCCATCTTCCTATCATTTCTTGTTTTCTTGTTTCCCCTCCTTCCTGTCTCTTTTCCTTGGTTTTTCTTTCTTTCCTTTCTTTTCTTTTCTTATTCGTCCTGCCTTTCTTTTCCTTTTATTGCCATTTCCATTCTTTTCCCTTTAGATGTTTCCTCTTCTTTCCTTTTCCTTTTATTGCCACTTCCATTCTTTTCCCTTTAGATGTTTCCTCTTCTTTCCTTTTCCTTTTATTGCCATTTCCATTCTTTCCCCTTTAGATGTTTCCTCTTCTTTCCTTTTCCTTTTATTGCCACTTCCATTCTTTCCCCTTTAGATGTTTCCTCTTCTTTCCTTTTCCTTTTATTGCCACTTCCATTCTTTCCCCTTTAGATGTTTCCTCTTCTTTCCTTTTCCATTATCATGTTGTCACTTCCGTCACTTTCCTTTTCCATTTGTAGCTTTTTTTCCTTTTGCAAATCTTCTTCATCCTTCCCTTTCCCGGTTCTGATTTTCCCTTCCTTTTTTTTTCTCCTTTACCATTCCATCTTTTTCTTCTTTCATGCATACTCATCCTTGCATTTCTTTTTTTCTCCTTTACACTTTCCTCCTTCCTCGTTTTTCATATTTCCTCGTCCTTTCTTTTTCCCTTTTCCTCTGTACTTCAAGCTTGGGTTCAGAGAGAGTGAAAGAGTGTGAAACCAGCTTCCAACTATGATTTTATGGCAGTAGAACTTAATGCATTATTATTTTTGAAATAAAGAGCATGTGTCATATTTTTATGTATTTATTTATTTGTGAACTTGCTTAGTTTATTGCCTAATTTATTTTGGCTCTTCCGGTCCCCTATCACTCGACCTGGGATTAGTGTACGTCAAAAAAAATATTATATAAATTGTATAGAAAAATTTTATCCAATTTATATGAAGAAAAGTCATCGACTAAGACATAATCTTTAGAAATGGGCATTTGATTTTATAACTGCGGACGGTGGAAATATCGTTCTGCGCTTTACGAGGTTTTCGTTCGTTTTTGTAGGACGATTTGGGAATTGTGGCAGTTTTTAACATTCTTGAAAAACTGAGGAGGGCCGGGCCAAAGTCGCTTCTTCTGTGTTCAGAGTCTCATGAAAACTGCTCTGCGACGAAAAGTTTGAAGAATTATTCAATATTTTCTTAGGGAGCGTTGATAAATTATTACCGGAACATTTCTTAAAGTAAGAATATTTTTGTTACACTGCGTGTTCAGCATTCATGAATTTTCTCTGGGTAGAAAAATGACCATAAACTCTGTCACATTAAATCATAAGAGGGAGGTTTTTAAACTTATAAATCTTAAGCTGATGCGTTTAAGACTTTCCATTTCTTTTCATGCCCTGAGATTTATGATAAATAAAATTTTTTTGCTAAAGCGCTTCACATTATGGGACGGATTTTGGGCTTTAAAATCTCCGAGATGTCTGTGTTTAATCCTGTAATCCAGTGTCTTCTCGCATTTTCACAATACCTTATTTTCTGGTATACTTTTCATATCAGTAGTTACTATCAAAACATCTCTTCTCTGAAACTTCGTTCCACTCCAGCGGGTGAAATAATTTTTATATTATTTCGTGTCAGTGTTTTTGCAACATTACGGTTTATACGAAAATGACAAATTCTCTTTCAAAGAAAATTTGCGTAATAATATATCGTTAATATCGTTTTTGGAAGTAGCATTTTTTATTAACAACAGAAATCCGTAAAATGTCGCAGTGTTATACCTGTGGAATAATAGAGAAAAGAGGAAAGAAGAATTAATATGACTATAGAGACAAACGGAATAAAGTAACTAACTTATATACATAGGCACAATCCTATAAGCAAGTGCATAGATATTAAAAATAGATCGCACATTCGAGCCAAGTGATCACAACTGAAGCAAATTCTCTCAATTTTTACGTAATAGGACACTTCCGAGGTTGATACTCTGGAAAAATTTTGTTACTGCACCTACTTTGTATTAATGGGGTTTAGAGATTTATAACTGAAGGTGCATAATGCGTAACCTGTTATCTGTTACATAAAAAAGCAATCAATTTCTACTGTATATATATATATATATATATATATATATATATATATATATATATATATATATATATTATATATAATTATATCACATTAAGTAACACAAAAATAACATTGCACATTTAAAACATTTCTAATATAGTTAAAATAGCGTCACCCCAAAAATAAAACCGGTGTTCTTGGGTCTGTTTTTTTGTATATATATAATTTTAACTGTTTTAGGGATTTTTCTAGGAGTGAAATGTTATTCTTACATGTGTTGCTTATGTGATATGTATTTTAATTCATTTGTCCGATATATATATATATATATATATATATATAATATATATATATATATATGTGTGTGTGTGTGGTGTGTGTGTGTGTGTGTGGTGTGTGTGGTGTTTGTAATTGCAACAGTGAGAGAGAGAGAGAGAGAGAGAGAGAGAGAGAGAGAGAGAGAGAAGGGTGTTTGTACGTGTGTCATCTGCAGAGTAGACTATACAATTTTAATGTAATAGTGAAGTAACTACCGATTCAGAATGACCTCCATCGCCATTATAAATGATGAATAAATTAAAGAGCATCCGAAATGCTTTTAAAATTACAGCTGCGTATTTTGAAACAACTCTTCACTCAACCCCCAAAATATTCCGATCTATATCAGACTCCTGATTAGCCGGAATTACAGGCTCATTTTGTGTGAATTACGAGGTAAAGCTGGACGGGTGGGAAATTATATCTATCGCTTCGTGTTTCTATCGGAATTTATAATCAATCCATTTCAAAAGCGCAATGGTTCACGTGATGTATTTCCGTCATTTATTGGCGGTGCTTTGGCTGTTTGTCCTCGCGAGTAGTTTTTGTTTGTTTGTCTTAACTTGTGGTGTAAAAAGATTTTGATAAGGAAATTATTTGTCATTGTTTCGTTCTTGTGATAGCTTTATTTTCATACATGTACGTAATTACACTGCAAATATAAGTACATCCTATGTATGTATGTATGTATGTATGTATGTAGTACTACAAATGAATCACAAAAATTTGGATCGGGATGAATATATAAATAAAAGCCACAAAGAAAAGCGAAACGTAGGAGTACTGCGAGGCCTTTCGACTCAACTTCCTTTACTTAGCAGACTGACATAAATATGAAGATAAGTTTACAAAGAAAGGTCGTATAAATGACAGATAGGGATTATAAAGGAAAATATGTACCTAGAATCAAGCACACCTGGAGAATTAATATATATAATATATATATATATATATATAATATATATATATAATTATATATATAATATTATATTATATATATATATAGTATATATATATATATATATATATATATATATATTATATATATACGTATATATATATATATATATATATATATATATATATATTATTTGTGTTTGTGTGTTAAAGAACTCGTACACATGTAAACATGCAGTGCTATAACAGCCACACATTAAAGGGTACCCCTCTGGTGTTAAACTTCAATAAAAAAAAAATTGGTATGTGCCCAGTAGATGGCAATATCATTAGACTGAACATGGCCTATCAAATGATTATTGCGAACGGTAATTATCCTATAAAACTGCCCATGGATTAATTCAGGAGATAAGGTATGACAAATATTTTATTTTTTCTGAGCGTATGTAACGTCGTCGAAATTTATCAGGTCTTGTGTCGATATCTGGCTGTTTAAAACTATTCTTAAATTTATTCAAACTATTGGCAAGGAAAAAAAGTTATGTTGTTTTAATTAGATAACCAGCTTATTTATTTGTTTATTTTTTTATTTATTTACTTTGAATTTCTGTAACTTTTCGTCCTGACCCGGGCAACGCCCATGCTAGCTGAATCATTTTCTATTCCAGTTGTAATTTGAATATTTCAAATGCCTCGTAATCCAAAACTGATTTATGATAGGTTTTATGGTGGGTTTGTTTTTACGGATAGAGTATTTTTTAACTGTAATATAACCTTTTAATCTTGAGTAATTTTATTTGCATCAGGCTTTTGGTTGTCCAGTTTTAACCTTTAATGATTAATGTTGGCAGTCCATTCAAGATCATTTCAGACTTTACCAAATACGAGTATGCATATGTAATGTCATTTAGGAAATTTAAATTCTAAATCAAAGTGAAAAGCAGCATTATCGTTCATGTTTGATTCATATTCCCTGGCACCACTGCACTTATTGAAAGATACATCGAATGTAGGAGCAATGAACCACTTTCAAACATCACATGGATTTTCATTTAAACAGGTTTGGATTAAGTTTCTAATATTCCTGGTTAAGGGTAAAATATCCAAAACGAAATTAGACGTCAACAACGACCCAGTAGTAAGATTTACTGGTAAATTTTTCCCAACATATTAACATATTACTTCTTTGAAATTGTTCGCTTTGGACTTACTGTAAGGAAGACAATATGCTTTCCACCTCCAAGAAAGGAGAGCTGCTTCACTCCTTGGCAGGTCCATAACTGAGGTTCTCGTTAATAGTTGTGATATCAGGCGACTAATGTTGTTTTTAAAGAAAATTTACTTTTATTTCAGAATATTACTTTTGATCATTTATTCATAACTTATCATACTGATTTATATATTTCCTTTTTATTAGGTCGCTGAATAACCCTGATGGGTTCCGGTGCTTGGTCCTTATGACCTAAATTTCATAATCAATCAATCAATCAGTCAGATTTTACAGATTTATTAAGTTAGTATTAAAGACAATATTTTTTGGCACATTTTATTTTATCTTAATTTATAGATTTAATTATTTTTAGCTAAATTCATGTTTGATTTTCAGCGCTGAATGGCCATGGTTGCCCCAGTGCTTGGCATATGTGCCTAAAATACATCAGTCAAATCAAATCAATACGCTTTCCACGCATTTTACATAGATATTCTATTCCATACAGCAATCGATTAATTGTCGTTAGGTTCGAATCAAACGGATCAGCAGAAAATTATCATTTATGAATCGTGACTCGGAAGGGTCAATCAAGAGTGACTGCTGAAAGACACAATTATTTTATTATATCTCTCTGCACATTTATGCTTTCATAGTTCCCCTACTTGACACTTGGCCTTCCTTGTGAAAGTCTACATTGAATTCTGTCGCTTTTCAGTAGCCATGTACATATAATGATTATGCCTACTTTATAATATACACCATTACCAGCAATAACAGCCAGATTTGACTATATGCATTCGTCATAAAAGAGGGAACCAGCTATAACAGCCGTTTGAAAGTGCCTTTAAGAGTAAATTGGTAATTCGAAACTTTGTTATTTCCTTTCAGATGCAGCTTATTGTTATTGTACTGACATAACGTAATCCAAGGCATCTATTTCAGCTGAAAGCATTTTCATAAGTAGTTTCATTAAAAGTTCATATTCGTATTTACAGAGCATTGTTACTTCAGTGATAATGTCTGTATGTTGGTAAAATATGTAACGATAAAATATGTAAAGATTTTTGTCGTCAACTGAGAATACTAGACTGGTAAAGAAAGGTAGCCGTAGGCTAATTAAGCTTTCAAGTTAAATGTTATTAGCGTTAAGTGTTCTGTGACCTGATATCATGGTGGGATTTTCAGTTTCATTTTATGAAAGCGTTAAGCATTAGCTATGCAAATTCCTTAGAGAAAGAATATAAATAAATGTAGGTATTACACAAAGACCAAGATTAAATACAGCCAGCTCTTCCCAATAGTATTTCAATCTAATTGTTTTGAAAATCTATTATTCATACATACACAATTGCAGTAACTATACATATATATATATATATATATATATATATATATATATATATATATATATATATATGTATATGTATATGTATATATATACATACAACATACATACATACATACATACATATACGTAATATATAAATGAGACACTAAAATTTCTCAGTACATATTATATCATATGCGATTGTAAGAAAAGTATTACTTACGCACAATGATTGTACGCAATCTTCAGCAAAATGTCTAGAGAAAACAACTTCACAAATGCGCACACATTCACACATACACACACGTGCGCGCGCACGCACCCACACACACATACACACAGATATATATATATATATATATATATATATATATATATATATATATATATATATATATATATATAGTATATGTATATATAACGAAATGAACTTTTGACGTATCAGTTGTTATGACTCGTTTCATCTATATAGTAATATAATTGTACATATTAATATGTTGGATTTAAGTTTATTAATATTGTGATAGTTCAACTAAGAATGTATTTACCTCAATTCTTTTGGGAACAAGGCCAAAGTTTCTCGTTATTTCCTTTTACATAATTCTACTCCGAATGGTCCTCTCTGTTTGTTTTTCATTTATATTTCGGATTTATATCTGTATGCCTTTTAATGAGCAAATGGGTCCTTAACAAATGAAGGCCCCCTCCGTTTATGGCTGTACTAAACATCCATAAATTCCTCTGAGAATGACCTTTATGCTCGCGGTTTTGCATTCGGGATGGCTATGTATCTATGTAGAATATCAATAAACTTCGTGTAGAGAGGGAATCTAAATATTTATTTCTCAGGTCGAGGCTAGATGAATGTTGACACTACGTGAATCGTATACTATGTGAGAGTGACCTTCTATTGCATACATGCAAAGACTTTTCTTAGAAGTATTTCAGTACCCTATCATTGCATGTTATTGAAAAATGTTTCCAGTACCTCAGACAAAACTAAGGAAGGTTACAATTACATGGAATAGCATCATCAGTTTTAAAGATATACAGGATGTGCCTATCTCACTTAGAATCGTCAGCTATCTAATGTAACCAGTTTTTTTGGGATCTTGAACCAAATTGAATTTTTAGGCGACAGTTATTGTACATTTAAACGTACGGTTTTAAGCCCTGAAATAAAGAAATATACATCGCAAAATTAACAGTGGTTAAGTGGAATAAAGAATACATCTTCCAGTTCTCAACGATTAGTTTTTGGAATGGTGTTAGTTTCACGCCCTGTTCCACGAGTGTTCAAGAGCTCATGAACTGACGGTGTCTTGGTGGCCACAATTCCAGTTTCTGGCCAAACAGACCCAACGTGTGTGTGTGTATATATATATATACACTATATATATATATATATATAGTATAACATAATATATATTAATATAATATATATAATATATATATATATATATATCCTATACAAGTAATATATATTTCAAACTACAAGAGGAATTTACTTCATTGTGGATTGGTATCCCCATTTAACTTAGAGTTACGACATAGTAACCATGGCTTCTGACAATATATATATATAATATATACACTATTAATATATATATAGTATACACCAATTGGTCACCTAGCAACGGGACCTACAGCTTGTTGTGGGATCCGAACCACACTATATCGAGAAATGAATTTCTATTACCAGAAATAAATTCCTCTGATTCCGCGTTGGCCGAGCCGGGATTCGAACTGCTCACTACCTCAAAGGTGAAAGCTCGATATATATATATATATTATATATATATATATATATATATATATATATATATATATATATATATATATCGAGCTTTCACCTTTGAGGTAGTGAGCAGTTCGAATCCCGGCTCGGCCAACGCGGAATCAGAAGAATTTATTTCTGGTAATAGAAATTCATTTCTCGATACAGTGTGGTTCGGATCCCACAACAAGCTGTAGGTCCCGTTGCTAGGTGACCAATTGGTTTTTAGCCACGTAAAAAAATATCTAATCCTACGGGTCAGCCCTAGGAGAGCTGTTAATCAGCTCAGTGGTCTGGTAAAACCAAGATATACTTAACCTTGAGGTAGTGAGCATTCGGGTTTCCAGCATATAATTCAGGCTGAAGTTGCTGCCCTGTTCCTGAATTCAGTGCTTTGAATTGATATTCTTTTCCTTAAAAGTCTTCATTCAAGAGGCCTTATTTTTAGTACATTTATACTCAATTCGGCGTACGAAAATATACGTTGTCGCAGTTTTGCCATGCAGCATTCGGCTTCTCGCAGCACTTCTTGGGCTGCAAGCTTCTGCTCGGTCTTCCAGGGAAGCGAGGAAACCATGGAGAAGGCTCCAGGTCATACGCTCAACCTTTGTCAAAAGGAGCTCTCTCGTAACAAGTCAGCTGGACATGGTACACGAGAGAATACGGGTATTTGGGTCACTTGACTTTGTTAACAGTTTCTCCTCGTTCTTGCTTGCTGCCTTTGTGCCTGTTCGCTGATTGAAAGAAAATGCGTTAGCTTGGATCTGTTTTACCCTTGCGCCTTTCGAATTCTAGCTTTCTTTTCGTTAGTTCTTGTGGGTTTTTTTCTCTCTCTTTGATTGTTATTATTAATATTATTATTATTATTATAATTATCATTATTACATGATTTATCGACATTTAAGTTACTCTTGAGGTTCAAATGTGCATTAAACAATTAAAACAGATGTGCTCTTTACCAATAATTGTGGAGCATTTTTATGGACTCTCTCTTCTACAACTACGTCATATCGCAGCCAAAAATTTGTTAGATTACCTGCACCAATTCTTTATGATATATATAGCAAGGTAGTACTTCAGTTTCAATTATAATTATCCTTCCACCAGTAGAGCGAAAAATAAAGAAAAATAGGCATGATCAACAACAATTAGCGGTTCAGTCATCATTTCCCATTGATTTTCGCTTGAATTTCTCCACCGCGTTCTGTAAACCCAAGAAATTGCCTGGTTTTCTTTTCATCAGTACAATACGAAGAGAAATTTTGACATCCCATGGATGATTAAATATAATACTTATCGTGTAATTAGCACAAGGCAAATAAACTCGTCTTTGTAATAACTTCACACTCATTTGTTATAAAATGCACGATGCTAATTAATTAATATTGTTTATTTGTCTATGTTGTGTACACAACAATAATACGGAATATTGCGAACAGAATAGAATTACGCCACTCTTGAACGCACCTCTGTTACAACAAGGTCATGTTGTTCTAGAGGTAATTATTAGCCTGCATTTGTTTTTACTGAAGTTATCTGTTGATTGACTGTCTAGTTTTACTTGACGCAGCATTGGATTCCATATAAATTTAAAATGATCGAATTAAAGACAGAACTAGTTAATTATATCAGTTATTTATATGAAAGCTTTGAGATTTCGGATCTGTAGATTTCAAAAAAAATTTATAATGACTTTATTTTCTAATTAGGCTTAATATATTCCATATTCTTTACAGTATCATTATTACGTTTTTGTATTTACTCAATCACACACACACACACACACATGCACAAGCATAACCCGCCCGTTTTCCTCTAAGCTCAAGCATAGATGGACAGGTAAATATTTTCATAATAGGCGTTGGCTCCAGAAACAGCAAAAGAACAATCACTTTTGCATTCATCCTTCAACTGCAAAAGTGATGTACCCGACGTGCAAAAACTGAATGCAGTCCGCTTTATACGTATATTATGGTGGGAACTCGCCTTTATCTTTTGTGCACTCTCGAACTTCGTCATTGGAAGACCCTCCCGTCTCACCACCTCTTTTGCTCCATTCAGCCATCACTGAGGGGGTTTTCCGCACTTCCGAGAATCCAAAACTTTCAAGTGAAACAGTCTATCATATTCATATCGTGCTCCATTCTCTCATCATATACAATACCCACACTTCACTTCAGTGAAGGAGAATCAGCTCAACAATCCATTCATACATTCCCAGTTCTGCGTCTACTGACAGTTCTCTTCATTTCCAAATAAACTAAATACACTTTGCTACCTTGTTCGTTTCACATGCTTTGTGCGTCATTTCTTCTCTCATGATATCAGTTTTCCACCACCCAATGTACAGTCATTTTTGCCATTATATCTTACTCTTGCTGACATTACTTCCCAATGTTCAAACTCACTGACCAGTCTCTGCAGGTTCTCCTCACGATCACCAACTGACACCTACCAGTGAAAGTCACTCAGCTTACCCTGCATTCGCAACCCCTTTTATTAATACAAAAGCTGCAATACATATGACTTTTCCCTAATGTCTACCATTATTCCGGCTACAGATAGATTGTCTGTAATGGAGATATAAACGACCCTTTAATTCACTAAACAAGTCACACTGATCTCTACATATTCTTGTAAAAGCTTCACTTTCATCTCAAACATCTATTTTCCGTCCGCCCTTTTTCTGTCTGCACTTTTCTGTCCGCCCTCAGATCTTAAAATATATTGAGACTAGAGGGCTACAAATTGGTACGCTGAGTTTCTCTCAACAAATTACCTTCTCTATCATACTTCCGCACCACCCTTCACGTCGCATTCCTATTAATTCTCCCAGCAACGATCTTCAGTCCATTTACATCATGAGTTTTTCCTTCCACACAGCTGTTTCTTGACAAACATCTGAGCAGCACTCCCTTTTCTTTGTACTAGCAAACATATGTATACAGAAATTATGTATGAAAATTCGTATAGTAACTAAGTCTACGGGCGTAACCAGCCTCGTTTCACGGGTAGAACCAGCTCCGTTTCAGGGAATCTCTTCTCATCCCCACCCCCTTGCGGGGGGGAGGTAGGATGAAACCCCAATATAAACCATCTTAGGGGTCCCCATTATAACCCTACCAAGTTTTATGCCCATGGACCAGCCGTTTGTCCTTGATTGAATGACAGACGGACGGACAGACATTACGCCCATTATAGTGAGATAAAGCCACACTGTTCTTCCCTTCTCAATCCTTCTATCATCTGTCCTTTCTCAGTTGAAAATCTCACCATTGAACTTCCTTCTTATCATAAGTAACTTGATGCCTCTATTGTTCTTAGCCTCCTTCATCACTTTTATTCTTATACCAAGATACAGTTATTCTTGTCATCCATTCCTTCGGAAACTTTCCCTCTTCTTGTTCTAAATCCATTGTGGCTGTGTTTGTACGTGTTTTATTACAAGTTATAAATCAAAACTGTGCAGATATTACAAGTATTTAATCAAGAATTTAGTGCTAGTGAATTTCTCAGTTCAACTAAAATTTTCCGTCGTGAATGAAATTTTAGGGATCAGAATCCTCGAAATCTATTAAATTCGCTTAATTATCATCCTTAATACCACTTGCAAACCTACATAAGTGTATACATGTGCAGTGTCAAACTGTTTTAGTCATTATTTATTGTTTGATCCCCAAATCCGTCGGTAAATCTTTTAGATCTATCCTAGATCCTCCCAACATTCATGAATGTAATGTTTCATCATGTCATTAAGTACAATCCAACCAAGATGGAGAATTTTTCTAGTAGTATTATTACAAGTCCTCCTCCATTGTTCCATTCATGTTAGTCTTGCTTTTTTCCCTCCTGTGTGCAATCGACTGCATTTTAGTGCACAAATCTCACGTTCTTCGTGTTCTCCAGTATAAAATTATGAGCTACATCGACTTAAAGACTCCTGCTTATCTCATATAAATTCAAAGCCTGTCTGCTATAAATTTAAAACCTTCCTGGCATGGAACACTCTTCAATGTTCAAGCATATTAAGCAGCTAATGTTTTCATTTCTGTACAAGTAGCAATGAACTTGTATTATTTCACTCTTTTGTCACACAGGTATATTGCGGTTGAAGCCGCAAGTTCGTCTTCATTAAGCAAGATAATGAGGAATGCGTCGTTGAATGGCCGAGAATTTCGTCTATGAAGAGCATTTGAGGTGAGTTGCAAATACAAGTTCCTCTAATCGCAGTTTAATCTCTTCTAAAATAGTCGTTATCCGGTTTGCGAATGAATTTTGTCCCCGATTAGATTTACATAATTCTATTCATTGGTCCGGAGAGCTAATATCTTGAGAGAATGTGGTAAGAAGAAGACACGACTGTTTTCAATTTAAGTTGCTGCATATTGCACGAGGGATTTATATATTAATTTTCCACTCCCCGGTTTAGCACACACACACACACCCCTCCCCAGCCCACACCCCGGCAACCTAAGAAATTGTACTTATTCTAGAAAAAAATTTATTAATTAGACTCCAAGACTTTCATAGGAATTAAGGACTTTCATAGGAACTACAAAGTATAAAAACTCAAAACGAAGTAGGTACTAAGAGAAATGAAAGCACTAGTATATGTAATGTGCAGTGTACAACGCATGTTGAAAACCCTAAACGGTTAAGCATTATGCAGTCATTTTCTGTGGCAAAATTAAATGAGAAAAGTGTTTAGGAAAACAAGCGATCATTCCATTAGAAAAATGTATGATCTCTCCTGATGCACTAGATTCAGCCCGAATTATTAACCTGAACTCAGCGGTAAATCGCTTGTGCGAACGTAAACAAAGAACAAAGCTTTAATATAAACATTTTGTCCAATCAGACACATTAAGTAAAATCTTTATCCATGTAAAAAACATGAAATAATTAATCGAAAGTCATGCGATGACACTTTCCGCCAAAATGAATAGAGAACACTATACCTGGAAAGGGAAGCATTCTTTCCCTGAGAGAAATATATACCTAATCTCAGCCAGCGTAATCTCAGCATCAAAAATTCCTGCTCCTCTTTAGCATAACACAATTGCCAAGAGTACAACCTTCATCTGGACGGAACTGCTAAGTCCCATTCCCCAAATGAAAACGCTGTAATCTAAACGGGGAAATGGAGATGCAATTAATGCTATCAGTGCAAGGCATCTGAGGCCGGACAGCCTTCCCCCTTACCCTAAATCCAGTTCCCAGAGCAAGAGGAAGAAGAAGAAAAAGACGACGAAAATGAGTTTTAATTAAGCCTTTTCCGGGATTATTCTGCCATAAAACCATTCCATTGGTAATGAGGTAAAGAATATGATATTTCATACAAACTCGGGTGGGTTTTTCTACCGCGTTGTTCCGAGGGTATTCGTGCTGTTTTCCTACTGATTTCAGAAAATCATTCTCGTTTTCTTTTATAATTTATGTTTGTGCAGATGAGCAAACCAGAGGTTTTTTTCTGAGTAAATCATACAGAAAATCATATAAATTGTAATTAAAATATTTATGAAATATTTATGAAATAGGGGTTCTTTAATAACTTGGTTCATGCAAACTTATATTACAAAAAAACTGTATGAAGAATAAGAGTTAATAATTCGAACATAGGCTACTGAACTAAATCTTTTACTGGATTGGAATTCGAAGAGAATATTCGAATATTCAAATAAGCGTATACATTTATGTTAAATGTGTATATATATATATATATATATATATATATATATATATATATATATATATATATATATATATATATATATATATATATATATATATGTATATATATATATATATATATATATATATATATATATATATATATGTGTGTGTGTGTGTGTGTGTGTGTGTGTATGCGTGTGTGTGTATATATATATATATATATATATATATAATATATATATCATATATATATATATATATATCTATATATATATATATATATATATACATTATATATATAGTACATATATATATATATATATCTATATATATATATTTTATATAATATATATATATAGATATATATATACAGTATATATATAGTATATATATATATATATATATATATATATATATATATCTATATATATTACTATATATATATATATATATATATATATATTTTATCTATATAGTATATATATAGATATATAATAATATATATAATATATATCTATATATATAGTCGATAATCTAATCTATAATATATATAATATACTATTATATCATAGGCGGTATATCCATATCTATAATATTCTCATATATCTTATTAATAAATATATTTATATGTATATCTCTCTATCTATATAATATCATAATCATAATAGAAGTTAATATATTATAATCTATTCATTATATATATATTATTCCATCTTCATCAATGTATATATATAATATATGTACAAAATATAATAGTTAACATTTTTTTACATAAATGATACTCTTATGTAATATTCTGTGCGGATTACAATCCATTGATACATTTGCTTTCAGCAGTTTGTATTTCACTTCAGTCACCCAAAGTGGACACTTACTGTGAGGTGTAGTGTTAAACACCTACTGATGGCGCTTCTCTTTCAAAGGGAAAATTGCTTAAGGTAAATACGGGTAAATTTTACATATATATATATATATATATATATATATAGAGAGAGAGAGAGAGAGAGGAGAGAGAGAGAGAGAAGAGATGAGAGAGAGAGAGATCCCAAAATCGTTTTAGTGTGATTTATTATGCTGCCGTTTCAGGACCATGTGTCCCATTTTCGAAGCTACAAATTAAAAAGAGCAACCGCATTAAAAATAGACTCGGATTAAAACATGATAAGTTATTTCATAACATGAAGAAATGCAAGAGGAGATACAAGAGAAAGGAATAGTGATTACCAGTAGTGCTGGAGGCAAAAGCTGAGTGACTGTCAGGGTCTGTTTTGGTTCCGACGGAAACTCAAGAGAGGTACAGAGGAGCTGACGTGGACTGAGTATTTAATTAGGGAACCAGTTGTTTAATAAAAAGAGATTCGAGTATTGCCAATTGGTGTTCGTTTGGTGCTTTGCCTGTTATTTTGAAATACTTGTAATTAATATTGTATTTCCATTTTTTCCCATGGTCTCTAATACAGGAATAGAAAGGTAGTATAGGTACCGTTGGTATTTCACACTGTAGGTGGACGATATTATTTAGAAATTTTCCTAATTGTTTGTAAAAGAGTTCAGAGTGAAAACAGTTATTTAGAAAGTATTGGTGGAGAAATATAATATCTTATGAAACGCATTCCACCAGGATGTTAAAATATCCCCTACGGAAGAGAAACAACGAAAAATTAAAAACTTTTACAAACAATTGCGAAAATTTCTAGATAATATCTTCCACCCACAGTTGAAATACCAACGGCACCTAAACTACCTCTCAACGCTAGTGTCCCCCTAATGTATGATAGACACTTTTATCAAGAATTGAGACTTATTGTAAGCAAACACCTACCGGCAGTCGATTTAAAACTAATTCCATGTAATCCAATGACCATTAAGTCTTTGTTTAAATATAGAGTCTGCTTCCTTTGATACCTCGAGAGTCATATATTTGTTGCCCCAGATGTGAATTGGGAAGTACGTGGGCTCCACTCAGAGGATGCTGACGGTAAGATTGGATTCTCATCGTGGAGTTAGCTATCGCACGGGCGTAAAACTATCAAACCCCGAATTTTCCTGTATTAGAGACCATGGGAAAAAATGCAAATACAGTATTAATTACAAGTATTTCAAAATAACGGACAAAGCTCCAAACGAACACCAATTGGCAATACTCGAATCTCTTTTTATTAATTAAACAACTAGTTCCCCAATTAAATGCTCAGTCCACGTCAACTCCTCTGTACCTCTCTTGAGTTTCCGTCGGAACCAAAACGGACCCTGACAGTCACTCTGCTTTAGCCTTCAGCACTACCTGGTAATCACTGTTCTCTTCTCTTGTATCTCCCCTTGCATTTCTTCATGTTAAGAAATAATTTTTTATTATGTTTTAATCTGAATCTAGTTTTAATTCTGTTGCTCTTTTTAATTTGTAGCTTCGAAAATGGGACGCATGGTCCTGAAACGTCAGCATAATAAATCACAATAAAAGGATTTTGTGATCTCTCTTTTCTCCGATGCTGTTTATCTGGTTTCAAGCAACCGAATTCAACTTATATATATAATACATATGTGTGTGTGCGTGCGTGCATGTGTGTGTTTATCAGAAGTTTTTTTTTTTTTTTTTTTTGAGCGGGTGGACCAAAGCGGCATCATTGAATAACCAACCACTTTCTGACAGAATAATCGGTCAATAAATGAAAAGAACAATACGTACACATCAAAAAGCATTTATGATTACGGCCAGGCGAACTGCTTCGGTTTTTAATAAAACATGCAAGCCAATATTGCATATTTGTAATTCCAATCAACCGATAGTATTTCGCAGCTCAGCTGTTGACTGCATGCATATATCGATTTCAGCTTAATAAGCTTGGCCGTGAGAACCGAGATACGTTTTATAATTGTTTTTTTTTCATTTATTTTTTATATATATATATTTTTTTTAGTATGTATGAATTGGACATTCGACCAATATCCACTTCGTCATTCAGGGAATGTTAGTTTCACTTGAAAGCCATTTGGAACATTGTGAAATCTTGTATTCCTCAATTATTATGGCATAATACAGTAAGACCTTTTATTTTCCTTCTATTCCCGCTTTCTTTCTTTAATCTTGCCGGCCAAACTCTCTAATCATTATCCCTTTAGGGGGCAGTGTACCTCTTGCGATGCGCTGTAGGCATTAAGGTTCTTTGCAGCGTGCCCTCGGCCCCTTGCTGCAACCCCTTTCGTTCCTTTTACTGTACCTCCTTTCAAATTCTCTTTCTTCCAGCTTGCTTTCCACTGTCTCCTAACAATGGATTCATATTGCAATTGCGAGGTTTCCACCTGTTCCACCTTTCAAACCATTTTACTATCTATTTCTATCCTTCATCATTACTGCTTAGTGCAGCTATTGGCTTTTCTCCGTTTAACACCGTCAGATCCACGGACTTCTTTTCCTTCATTTATCTGGATCTCTTCATCTTGCTTCCCAGCAACTCCAACTCCCTCTGTCCACTCTCTTAAACGCTGACTGGCCGAAAGTTTTACTGTGCTTAGTTTGACAGCTAAATTTCATGACACAAATCCAAAGAAAATATTGTAAGGAAGTTACGCAGATTTTGTTTCTGTAACTTTCCTAAGCTGAAAGTAATAAGTATTCTATACCATTAGAATGATATTGGTTCATTACTTCCATCAGCTATTTCCTTCTTATTTTGTGCACTGTGCATATAGTTTAGCGTGTACAATTGAAGTTTAGATTCCACGTTGCAAGTGTTTATGAAGTTTCGATGTAAAATTTTCACAGGTACACAGGCATAAAATTTGTGACGGACAAACACACTTTGAATTTAGATATGATCTTTATTGAATAAGCAATTTTCCCTTGCTATAACTATGCAGTCAGTCTTGCATCATTCGTTTATTATTCAGAATTCAGTGACACGTCATCCGAGCACGAACTGAGTTTCAGTTTTAAAGTGGCTTTAGAAATAATGTGCAGAACCTGATTCTTGAGTCTCAGGAAAAGCAGGTGGATACTTATGAGTGTTACTTGAAAGGTATGTTCAAGAGGCATGTGGACTCTGCATAATGGTCGGATATGGAATCCTGTGGCGGATCTAGAAATCTTTCATTGTGGGGGGCCCACTTAGGATTATATATATATATATATATATATATATATATATATATATATATATATATATATATATATATATATATATCCAATGTAGCACGAAGGAACACGTAATTGAGAATATCCTTAAATCCACGGTAGAAAGGTGAGTGAAACAGGGACTTGGAACAAGTACTTTCGTAATATATTCTACATTTTCAAGTTCACACTGAATATAAAATAAGTTGACAGGCTTTTATATATAAAAACAGAAAGAAGGGCGGGTTACAGTTTATTAATCTGGGCGGCGTGTTCTTTAAGCAAAGATATAAGGAAAGAGGATCAAGGTAATAATCCTGGGTGGAGATTTGAATTCCTTGTTGTCATGACTTTGATAAAGATGGACTCCAACAGAATCCTTTTTCGGCGATCTTTCACCCTGCAGATTATCGAGGAATTATCCCAGTTAATAGCATGGCCTCTCTTAAGCCAATGATTCGCAATGCTATTATTTGTTAATCCTCTTGAAATGCCATATTTGTACTGAGAGTATCTTACCTTTAGTTTTTTAGAGGTTTGCCAAATATAAATCTTATTACATTCTCTACGAGGAATACTGTATACAATATTATTTGAATTTGTAGGGCTATTCTTAATTATTTTATTTCTCAAAATATTATTTTTGAATACTAAGTTTATATCAGTAGTTTTTTTAATTATTCCTGATGTACCCATTTTAAAAAACTATCGATATTAACTTAGTATTTAATTTAATATAATAATATTTCAAGAAGTAAACTAATTAAGAGCGGCCCTCCAAATTCAAACAATATGGTAACAGTATTCCTTATAGATAATGCAATAAGATTTATATTGGGCTAACCTCAAAGGAAATAAAGGTAAGATGCTCTCAGCACAAATAAGCCATTTCTAGAGAATTGACAAATAATGGCATTGCAGATCATTGGCTTAAGAGAGGCCATGCTATTAACTGGGATAATTCCTCGATAATCTGCCAGGTCAAAGATCACTGAAAAAGGAATCTGTTGGAGTCCATCTTTATCGAAGCCATATCAACAGGGAATTTAAATCTCCACCCAGGATTATACCTTGATCCTCTTTCCATATCTCTTTTGCTTAAAGAACACGTCTCCCAGATTAATAAACTGAAACCCCGGCCCTCTTTCTGTTTTTGTATATAAAGGCCTGTCAACTTCTTTTATTTTCAGTGTGAACTTGAAAATGTAGAATATACTACGAAAGTATTTGTTCCAAGTTCCTGTTTCACTTACCTTTCTACCCTAGATGTAAGGATATATATATATATATATATATATATATATATATATATATAGTATATATATATGTGTGTGTATATATTATATATATATATATATATATATATATATATATATATATATATATATTATGTGCGGACAATTCGTCAACGGACAATTGACCCACAGACAATTCACAGACAGGACAATTTGCTGATAGGATAATTGGTCGATAAGACAAATGGTCGACACATGATTGAATGGACTATAATCATTGATTACATTCGTCAAATAAAGGAATATTTTTTCAAACAAGTAAGAAATAGAAAATAAGAATACAAATAAAACGAAAATATTATTTATTAACAGATTTTTACCCGTTACTAAAAAATACATGAAAGGACTATGTATATATTACATTCGTTACATAAAGGAATATTTTTTTTTTAAACGAGTAATAAAACAAAAAATATAATACCAAATTATTTATTATACAAGATAGAAACAGCCTACTAGAAACTTACATGAATTAACTTAAATATTAAATAAACAACTCAATTATAAAAAAGATAAGAACAGCATAGTAGAAACTCTTACATACAATTATGTGCACAGGCCTTTAAAAATGGCAACCCATCTTCAACATCGTAGTTGAGTACAAGTTTTTTTTTAGTCTTTCCTTAAGGAAATTGTATTGCTTTGTTTTGCCTTGCCACATCAACCCTTAATAATCCCTGTTTTATTATCATTTTTGTGGTTGACTGTTCAACCCTAAGGTTCTGAATTAATTTGGATAGGTTACGGTGATGGACATTGACTCTTCTACTGAATGCGTAATGCCTCCCTTCCAGCGACTTTGTTTCCGGGAGGTCATTGAGAACTCTATAGTGGCCACCGTAACGAAATGTCGAATATTGGGCGTCGACGTCTACCACGTTGCGTGATTCTTACCCAAGTACACTCAAAATAAGACAGGAAGTTCACCAAAATTTCATCTGTTCGTGTATTTGAGGAATGAAGAAATTGTTCAAACAAAACAGCTGCATCAGCAGGTGCTACGAAAGTTAGAGTTGCAGCTGTTTTATAATAACTGCATTTTCT
>NC_087203.1:72927806-73007806 GCF_015104395.2 Macrobrachium nipponense | reverse complement strand
AAGGATATTTAAACAAACAATTTCGCAAATAGTTTTCAACATTAAGCTATCCGCCCCTATATATATATATATATATATATATATATATATATATATATATATATATATATATAATACATGTATGTATGTGTTGTTGCATAAACTAGACAAAGGAGACAAAAAAAAAAAACTTGTCTCTGGTTGAAGCTTGTGTCTGTGAAGCTACAATCACAAATAAGGTAGGTTTTTTATTCATTCAGTGATAATTGACTCAAATAGAATTACTGAATAATGCAAAGATAGTGTTATCCTTTTATCTTTTCAAGAGGAAAATAAGGAAGGGTAGATGTACAAATCTCAGAAAAAATATAGAAAATGGTTTGTGTACATATAATGCAAGACAGCTGAGATATTTAGAGAAATGTACCGAGATAATGAGAAATTTATCGTCTTCTATTTAAATAGTGACTTTCATCCCCGGAGGGCAGGTGCTAAGCAGATGGACCGTGGAGCATCCGTCCAAGGTCTATAGTCATGTTTAGTACGAGTCCTTCCGGGATTAACTTTAAAACACGAACAAAAGACGGTAAATTTATCATTATCTGGGTCGATTTCTCGAATGATCTCACGTGTACAATGTTATATATGTAGTGCTGGGCCTTGTATAACGAGGCGCACTGTGATTGGTTATTAAGACCTGCGATGGTTATACGCAAGTATCTGTTGGTATACTTCCCATCCTCGTCAGAGATTGTGACGATAATTTCTAACTCAGTATCTTCTTTGGGTATAAAGGCGGAGATGTTTTCAAACTCATGATGAATAAACTTAACAATATTTGCAAAACTACATCTCTTGAGTAGAGGCAAGAAGGCGGTAAAGAGAACTTGATTCTAGGAGGGGAAGTAAAGTTCTGAGTTACAATGCATTTACAAAATCATAGGAGAGCAAAGCTTAGCTCAGCATACTAACATGCAAACAGACGAACATGTGACAGGAAGTCACGTAGACGTCTGTGGGGTTATAGGTCAATAGGTTCTCAGGCAAAAGCACTGTTACCTGTTTGACACAACAATGGATTTGATTATCACAGGCAAATGCAAACCAGGGCATCGCTGATACAACACGCCAAGGCCTAGCTTGCATTCTGTTTATCAATCTTTATCACACTCCTTGCTATGTCAAACAGTGACCCCTTGGGTCATTGGCTTATTTATATATGGAATATATATATTTTTTAAATGTAACCCTTACATATATACACCCTTTTCTGTAAGGCTGAACCAAAAAATTATGTGAATAAACGAGGTCTTCGTGCTGCCGTCTCCTGTAAATTGACCAAAATAGAAACAAAGAAAGCAAACATGTCGTTTCAGTCGAATACTCAGGCTGCAATACGAACTGGTTGTCTGAGGGAACCAGAAAGTCTCGTAACCTGTCAAAGGTTAAAGATTCGGACATTTTCAAAGGAGCCGTTGGAACGGTAGCGGCTGTAATTCAAGTTGTCCCTTTAAAAGACGAACAGTTAGGACGCTCACAATAGTAGTAGATAAATGCCAGTGATTAAAAAAAAATACATTAAAAATTATAGATATCGTTGCTAAGACATCATTGGGAGTATTTTTATAGAATTCATTTGATATGCAATCAAGGCCTAAGTCTTATTATTTGCAGGATTGTTCACTACTGAGTTTACCTCTAAAAGAGTTGTGTCGGTTACAAGAGTAAGGCAATTGTGAAAGCTTATGTAAAAATTCCATTTTCCTTGATATCATTAACACTATTCAACACCTGACCAAATTTGTCTCCATAAGACGGCTATAGCTTTTCTCCCCACTGCACTCTCCCGGGATAAGTGAGCGACTACATCCCAAGTAACTGAATCTCACCTCAGAACGGGATCACTCAGGGTTTTGGTAATTTGTTAGACGAAGCCATTACACGAATATCACTCTCATGTAAACGGCACTGTCTCAAGATACAATTTCAAGTCTGCTCGTGTACTTCTCATTCAACAAGCTGTTGGTCCAAACCGTGAGGAACCGCTAGTTTCCATAATATAAAAGCTTCCCTAAAACAGTATAAGGATCCCTCACAAAATCATTCCAGCTTGGGACAGGTCTCTTTTATTAATAATACCAAAAACTTTTTTATCGACTTCTTGCAGTGTACCTACAAAGTGAAGCCATAAGTTCGCCAAATATTTTTTCTGTGTAAGTGGTACTTACATCCACCGTGACGTGAAATCACAGAGTACCGAGGGTAAAAAAATAATCATTGCCATAAAAGTGAGTAAAATACTTCTCACGGGTTAGAATCATTTCACTTCCCGTTAATTCTATCTTCTGTATAATCACAGACGTCAAATACCTGAAGCAATTCTTCATGCAAAAATTAACATGAAAAAGGCGAGTGATCAGAACCACAATTTATAGAGTACGCTTAAATATTTCTCATGACTTATTGTGCATTGTCCGCGATGAAATACAACAATCAAGCTAAGACAGTAACATCATTCCGTTATTAACTAGTGTAAATTACTGTGGAACAACATATGAATGTCAGAAATAGTAAAGTCCCAGGAAATACTTTGTTGTTCCAATTCACTAAGCTTGCGTTGAACTCACCAAGTACAACTACATCAGTTATGTGTGAAACAGTAAACGATGACGGTAACCTGGTAATCAACTCCCCATTTGGACTTCCCATTGTCCAGTTAGGTCCCAACATCTACCTTTATGCAAGTCAAGGTTTTGGGACGGTTCGCAACGAACCTAGTGTCGGGACTTTCTGTCTCGCCCCTCTCTTGTATTGCCGTCACTTTTGACGTTGTTACTAAATCTTTTGAATGTAAATTGTGACTCAAATAGTGGATGAAAATTGAAAGACGGTCTTCTGAAATACCCACTCTGCTGTTGCCTCTCTTCTATCACACTTCTATAATTGCACTGCAGGCAAGCGTCATGAAATCCTAGATTTTTTTGCTTTGGAATACAATTTTTGTTGCGTAACATCAGACATAACTGTAGTGTTACTAAAGTATAAAGTCTTTCTCAAATAAAAAATGAAAGTAAAGCTGCTGTATGAACTCACAAGAGCGTATACTTTTCCGTTGTGGAAGAAACCGTGGAAGCGGTAGTTACATGTAATAAATACGAAAGCAAAGTGAATTTGATTCGTTTACGAGTTAATCTCTAAGTTGATCAAAGAAAAAATTGCACTGTCTAGGAGCTGTAATGAGATAGAATAACAGCTGGAAATTGGGCTGAAAAAAAAAACAAATGATCCTAATATAATTAGGCTACAAAAAGCAGATGTAAAATTAATTAAAACCAAGAAATGCAAACTGAATGCTTCAGGGAGTCCTTTCACGCACTTACAAGCAAGCGGTACAAGAAAATATTTGAATTTTTTTCGAACTGCAGAAACGTAATTACGGCAATACATATTCATTATCTCCCCCTACCTTTTCGCCCCTAAGAACCTTGGCAGGTAATGGCTTTCATTAAGCTATCCCATCTAATTAGAGTATGCAAAATTCTATTATAGTCTACTCAGCCATTTTCAATTAAGCAGCTACCCACGTAGAGGGACAGGTGTTGGGAGGGGGAATTAAATTTCATGACCAGTCGTCCATTCACTATAGCTACATACATAAATACACACACACACACACACACACACACACACACACATATATATATATATATATATATATATAATATATATATATATATATATATATATATATATATATGTGTGTGTGTGTGTGTGTTTGCGTGCGTGCGTGTACGTGCCCGTACCCAGTGGTTAGTAGCTAAGGCGTTCGGTTTACTAATGAACTAACACAATCTAGTACCATTTGAGGATGTAGTACTTATGCGGGCAGGTTCCCATTGAAAACCATTCTACCTCCCGCTCCCCCCCTGACTTCAGCACTGAATTAGATGAGTGCTAGTCAGTCGAAGTTAGAAGTTATCAGCTGTAATGGAAAAGGTCAGGGAGCACCAATCTCATCAAGGAAATATTATACCATCCTAGATTTGGAAGGAAACGTCCGTCTGGGGACACCTATTCAAAATAAGAAAAGCATGAATATTGAAATATTCGGCCTAGTCCGGACGCCTACATATATAAATGCATTCACACACACACACTATATATATATATATATATATATATATATATATATATATATATATATATATATATATATATATATATATATATAGCAGGTGTGTGTGTGTATGACCTCTCGTGCATGTATTTTTCTCTCGTAAGTGCATGACTAACATTCCATTTCTCAGTAAGTAATTTGGGATGTGGTTGCCATTTCACACCCCTCCGCCCTCCACGTTCATCTCGACTGCAACTCACTGCAGTCGATTATTCTCATTCATAGGTCAACTCACTTGGGTAGATAAAAGTGAATCTCAAATAGCTGAAAATTCATATATGCTTTTAAACGTTACAACAAATAATTATAACCATTTTGTATGGCACGGATTGTAGCTGTCATAAAAAAAGACTCCGAACGATTTCCAGTCACTTGCTATTGAATCTCAAAGACCTTATTGTGTATACTTTCAAACTCACTCTCTCTCTCTCTCTCTCTCTCTCTCTCTCTCTCTCTCTCTCTCTCTCTCTCTCCTCTCTCTCTCTCTCTCTCTCTCTCTCTCTCAGTCCCTAGTGTCTTTTTCGATAAAATTCAAAAACTTTACACACGCTTAATGGCGTATCATAGGTACCTCTAATTTTGTTGTCTTTTCCTTCAGTCGTTTGATTGTTCTAATTACGCAGTTTTTTCAAAGTAGACTTTTCGTTAATATATTTGGTCGCCACCCAAAAATTTAATTTTGCTATAAGAATATATCATTTTTTATATATGGGGAGCAGATTATTTATTAAATCCTTAGCAAATGTGGATTTATCATATTTATATTATGGCCGGTAGGGGGGAAAGTGCTGTCTGTGCTCCTCACGCGGTGCACTGTAGGCATACTGAAGGTTCATTGCAACGTTCTTTCGGTCCCTAGCTGCAACACCATCCAGATTCTCTTTCTTCCATCTTGCTATCCAACTTCTCTTAACAGCTGTTTCATAGTGCAACTGCTTTGAGGTTTTCCTCCTGTTACACCTTTCAAACCTTTCCACTCCCAATTTCCGTTTCAGCGCTGAATGACCTCATAGATCCCAGCGCTTGGCCTTTGGCCTAAATTCTGCATTCCTTTCAATTCCAGTTGTAAGCTTAACCCGAATATAAGACGAGGCAAACAACTATTAAAATGACGAAAAATCTGTGCAGCCATTTTGCTTAGATTCACCTTTTGTTATCTGTCCTCTACTGTAAAACCTTTGTCGCGATGTTAAATAAATCTCAATTACTCAGCCAGTTTGCTGTTGGGGGGATGTAATCCCATAAGGTTCTGGATATCAAGATTTATCGGCTACCTGCCGGCAGAATTATGTATCCTCAGTATCCCATAAGGTCATCGCGAAGGTACTCAGGGGGCAAATAAATTATCCTAATTTGTACAAGAACGGCTATAACTGTTGGGCTGTATTTATTGTTGATGTTCATTTCACCATGGAAGAAATGGAAATATCCTGTCTCGCTATGTTCTACGATGAAATTAATAGGAAAGTATGAAACTGATGGTATTTCCAGTTGGGGTGGTATAGACACCTACCAGTAGTGCAGCATGTTAATTACATAAAAATTGGAACTTTTCCCCAAATACTGCAGGGAAAAACAAGAATTTCCAGAGACATCAAAATTCCACCAATCCTGACTAATTCATTTTGTCGCTCCCCAATGACCCTTATCCAGATCCGAATCTGCTCCTCCAGGTCTCTTATCCAGATCCGGATTTGCTCCCTCAAGTCTTTTATCCAGATCCGGATTTGCTCCCTCAAGTCTTTTATCCAGATCCGGATTTGCTCCCTCAAGTCTCTTATCCAGATCCGGATTTGCTCCCTCAAGTCTTTTATCCAGATCCGGATTTGCTCCCTCAAGTCTTTTATCCAGATCCGGATTTGCTCCCTCAAGTCTTTTATCCAGATCCGGATTTGCTCCCTCAAGTCTTTTATCCAGATCCGGATTTGCTCCCCAAGTCTCTTATCCAGATCCGGATTTGTTCCCTCAAGTCTTTTATCCAATCCGGATTTGCTCCCTCAAGTCTTTTATCCAGATCCGGATTTGCTCCCTCAAGTCTTTTATCCAGATCCGGATTTGCTCCCTCAAGTCTTTTATCCAGATCCGGATTTGCTCCCTCAAGTCTTTTATCCAGATCCGGATTTGCTCCCTCAAGTCTCTTATCCAGATCCGGATTTGCTCCCCCAACCCTCTTTTATCCAGATCCGGATTTGCTCCCCCAAGTCTTTTATCAGAATCCGGATTTGCTCCCTCAAGTCTTTTATCCAGATCCGGATTTGCTCCCTCAGGTCTCTTATCCAGATCTGGATTTGCTCCCTCAAGTCTTTTATCCAGATCTGGATTTGCTCCCTCAAGTCTTTTATCCAGATCCGGATTTGCTCCCTCAAGTCTTTTATCCAGATCTGGATTTGCTCCCTCAAGTCTTTTATCCAGATCCGGATTTGCTCCCCCAAGTCTTTTATCCAGATCCGGATTTGCTCCCCCAAGTCTTTTATCCAGATCCGGATTTGCTCCCCCAAGTCTTTTATCCAGATCCGGATTTGCTCCCTCAAGTCTTTTATCCAGATCCGGATTTGCTCCCTCAAGTCTCTTATCCAGATCCGGATTTGCTCCCTCAGTCTTTTATCCGGATTTGCTCCCTCAAGTCTTTTATCCAGATCCGGATTTGCTCCCCCAAGTCTTTTTATCCAGATCCGGATTTGCTCCCCCAAGTCTTTTATCCCGATTCCGGATTTGCTCCCCCAAGTCTTTTTATCCAGATCCGGATTTGCTCCCCCAAGTCTTTTATCCCGATCCGATTTGCGCCCCCAATCTTTTATCCAGTCGGATTTGCTCCCCCAGTCTTTTATCCAGATCTGGATTTGCTCCCTCAAGTCCCTTTTATCCAGATCTGGATTTCCCTCCCCCAAGTCTTTTATCCAGATCCTGGATTTGCTCTCAAGTCTTTTATCCAGATCCGGATTTGCTCCCTCAAGTCTTTTATCCAGATCCTGGATTTTGCTCCCCCAAGTCTTTTATCCAGATCCGGATTTGCTCCCCCAAGTCTTTTATCCAGATCCGGATTTGCTCCCCCAAGTCTTTTATCCAGATCCGGATTTGCTCCCCCAAGTCTTTTATCCAGATCCGGATTTGCTCCCCCAACAAGTCTTTTTATCCAGATCCGGATTTGCTCCCTCAAGTCTTTTATCCAGATCCGGATTTGCTCCCCCAAGTCTTTTATCCAGATCCGGATTTGCTCCCCCAAGTCTTTTATCCAGATCCGGATTTGCTCCCTCAAGTCTCTTATCCAGATCCAGGTCTTTTCCCTATGTCCCTCGCCCAAAAATTAACCACTTGTTGCCAGTCACGAGACACCTTTGCTTTTATTTTTATTTTATTTTTTTTTTTTTTTTTTTTTAAATCCATAAATATTTTTTGCAGAAGCAGAGAGACAAACTAACCAGACCAGAAACAAGAATTCTTTGTCCAAGATAATAAGAACTGAAGAAATGAATAAAACAGCGGAATGCTAGTGATATATGTTGATTATTTTATGGTTGGTAAAAGGGAGGCCCACTTGCTACATGATTCTGTTGACACTTTTCGTCGTCTTTGAACAGTGAAATCCACAGACAGGAAGTTGGATTTACTAAATAATAAGTTTTTAATAACCCCCTCTACTTTTTTAAAAATACAATTCCGCCAGGCAAGCCACGTGATATTCACTGTAAAACGAAGCCATATAAATACCTTGATATCTCACTGATTCCAAGAAGATATTCATGCGTTACATAAATACGATCACTCCTGTTTATGGGATATCATAATACTTAATCAGAGATTGTGCATATTAGTCTATTTTTTTATATTTTCATTGAAAACTATTGAATAAATATAAGCAAATAGCTATATCATAATAGCATTTTGTACATTCATAAGTGCTGAACTACGTAGCATTGCCGAGCGATATAGTAGCTATTTGCTAACTAGCAAAACGTGACGGATAGGTTTTAAAAACATCGGTTAAAGACAATAAGCCACTGGAAAATCGTAAACAGGTTGTATTTATTTATAGTAACTGTGTGTAGCAGTAAACATTTTTGTTATTCCACCAAAGGCTAATTAGATAACGAAGCCTAATGTATGCCTTTTTGAAACATTCTAGGAATGGGAGAATGCTAAGATGTCCAAAAGTAATTAGCAATTGACAAATTCATCTTTCAGAATATCTGTTGGCGGGAAAAACACCCCTTTTTTTAGGCTAAGGTGGGGTTGCCCGAAGGAAAGTGGGTGGAAGGGCCAGAGTCGCCCGCCGCTATCTAGATGTCTACTGAGAAAGAAACAAAATCCAATAGCACTGAAAAGCGGAGGGAAATTTTATTTAGTGCTTCGTCGTCTATTCCACGTAATGAAACGCCGAATGCATTAGCTCGACTCTAATCACGGACAGGGTGTCATCCTCCCATCCTTTCCATCTCTGAATGGCCTCAGAATAGTATCCCATTCGAGGGAAATTGCCCCATGTCATTATACGGTTCATACTGAGAGGGGATGTCATTACAGAATGCTAATTAGATATGCTAACTCTCTCTCTCTCTCTCTCTCTCTCTCTCTTCTCTCTCTCTCTCACACACACACACACACACACACACACACACAAACAACTATTCATCGTCGTGATGGCAATAGTAGTTGCTTGAAATTATGTACCTACTCACTCGATTGGTTTTATCTAATATGTTAATATTAAGGCCACAATAAAAAAAATGTTACCTTTGTTATGTATGCAAGACGTTATGTAACGAGCGCGGGAAATCTTAGCTCCGCAGACACGTTCAGTTCAGAGCTATTGCACTGTGTTGCATAATGCGTAAATGTTATAAGTATAACCAATTATTATTGTGTTAGTATCGAGTCCGACACAGAGGCTTCGATCTTATAAATTCTACCTCATGTATGCAGGATATGATTCTTTATTGTGTATAGAGCTTCGATGCTCATATGTTTGTTATGATTCTATTATATACGCTTATTGTATTTTGTATATTCAACTACCCGCCTTCTTCAATGTAGTTTAAGCCAATAAACACAAGCAAGAAAATATTGCTTTATTATCGCCCTTCATCCCGGAACCTCGGCGACGAGAAATGGAATATTACATCCAATACTAAAACACCATCTTTCCCTCTACCTACAGGTAAGAGTGAAGAATTGTCGTATGGTCATATAACTAAAGCAGACCCAAAATAATGACGACAAAACATTGGCGACGAGAAATGGAATATTACATCCAATACTAAAACACCATCTTTCCCTCTACCTACAGGTAAGAGTGAAGAATTGTCGTATGGTCATATAACTAAAGCAGACCCAAAATAATGACGACAAAACATTGGCGACGCAGGTGACGAACTCGTAGCAGCCAAATGGAGCCTATAGCCTACGCCTAATCTCCTAGCCAAGAAGCGGAAGACGACGACCCCAATCGGACGAAGTCTACCCGAAAACGAAGAATCTCTACCTAGATGCCTTCATCACACTCAAACCAAGCAACGCTGTGCCAAGTCAGGAGCGTTAACACAAAAAAAGGGTTGGTTTAGAGAGTAAAAGTGCAAAAGGTATGTCTATGCAAGTGTAGCCTACAAGGTAGAAAAAAAAAAAAAAGAAAACTTCCAAATTCCTAGCCTAGCCTAAACTTCTTAGTATCACAGCAAAAATGCCGATAGATGTCCAAAAGTTAGACAGCTTTAGCATCGGTGATGATCCTAAATCAGTGGGTACAAGATGGAAAAAGTGGATAGGCAGCTTCCAAATTTATTTAGAAGCACTAGGGAAAATAAACGAAAAGCAGCAGAAGGCTTTGTTACTTCATACTGCAGGTTTAGAAGTTCAGGAAGTATTCAATACTTTGAATCTAACAGGTGATTCATTGCAGGACGCAATTGAAGGGCTCACAAATTATTTTGCTCCTCAAGCAAATAAATACTTTGAACGTTATCAGTTCATAGAAGCATCACAGGAATCAGGTGAGACAATAGATTCTTTTGTAACCAAGTTAAAGAAATTAGCTTCAACTTGTGAATTTGGAGATCTAGAAGACAGGTTAATAGAACAAATTATAGTAAGGAGTAACTCGCAAGAGCTTAGAAAGAAGTTGCTGCAAGAAAAGAAGTTAAATTTGCAAAAAGTTCTGGAAATAGCAAGAGCAATAGAAACTGCTAATTACCAGTCCAGTGTCATTGTAGGTAAGACTCATAACAACAGTAGCCAGGTAAATCATGTAGCCTATAAAAGGAGTTACCAACATGCAAAGAAAGGGCAAACAAATGAAACGAGTAAGCCTAGCCCAGGTATATTCAAGTATAACAAGGTTAAAACCTAATGCATACTCACAGAAAAGTCAAGGCGTCCACCATAGGGGACACAAAAAAAACCTCAAAAGAAATCGTTGCTTTAGATGTGGTAAACAAAGATCATTATAGCAATGATTGGGATAAGTGCCCAGCGTCTGGTCAGACGTGCAACAACTGCAGGAAGCGTGGTCATTTAACAAGTCAGTGTAAATTTGCTAAGCAAAATGTAAAAGACCACAAAACAGATCAATAGAACCGTTAGATTCAAATGACTGCTCTAGCTCAAATGAAGAAAGTGTACATAAGACCACAGAAGTAGAACAATTTGCATTTCACATTAATTCCGTGAACAAAGACTCACAAGAACGTCTTATGGCTCAAATAGAAATAAATGGGAAACTCACCCATGCAAATAGACACAGCCGCAGATGTGACAATAATTTCTGAAAGAGTAGCACAAACGATACCTAACCTAGTGATAAGACCTTCAGACAAAGTGCTCAAAAGTTATAATGGTACAAACATAGAAGTAGTGGTTCATCACAAGTGAAAGTTCAATACAAAGATCAAGAGATAGGTAAGGTTACCATTGGACAGTAGTCAAGGGTCAAGGACAGACATTATTAGGATTAGATTGGTTAAAATGCATAAAATTAGATTGGCCTAGTATTCTAAGGGTTACAGGTACAAAACAAGAACCAGCAGAAGAAATTTCATTAACTAATCTTCTATCAGATTACAAAGAAGTATTTGAAGACAGAGTAGGAACAGTAAAGAATGCACAAGCAGTCTTAGTTTTAAAGGAGAATGCTACTCCTAGATTTTCTGCTCCAAGACCAGTTCCATATGCATTGAAAACAGCTGTGGAAAACTGAAATTAGAAGGTTAGAAAGTGAAGGTTCATGGGAAAAGGTAGATTATTCAGATTGGTCTACACCTTTAGTTCCAATTGGTTAAGGACAATGGTCAAGTTAGGTTATGTGGAGATTACAAGGTGACATTAAATCCACAATTGCAAGTAGCACAACATCCATTGCCAAATCCTAAAGATATGTTCGCAACTTTGTCAGGATGCTCAGTATTTTCTAAGATAGATCTTAGACAAGCATTTCAACAACTATCCATGGATGAAATTTCCCAAAAGCTATGTACTGTAAACACACATTTAGGGCTGTATCGTCCAAAAAGACTTCCCTATGTGTGTAGCAGTCCAGCAATATGGCAGCAAACAATGGACAAAATATTTGCAGGTATGTCAGGAGTATTCATTTTCATTGATGACATATTAGTTGCTGGCAAAAACAAAAAAGAGCATAGAGAAAGGTTACGTTGCAGTTCTAAAGAAAACTAAAAGGAACACAATATCAAGGTCAACCAGAGTAAATGTATTTTAGAAGTTGACTCGGTTGAGTATTTAGGCTTTATTGTAAATGGTAAAGGTATTCATAAGACTCAAGATAAGGTAAATGCAGTGCAGTCAGCAAAGTTACCAGAAAATGTCAAGGAATTGCAATCATTTTTAGGTTTAGTAACATTCTATGGTAGTTTCATTCAAAACTTAGCAACAATTGCACACCCATTATACAATTTGCTGAACAAAGATGTAAAATGGAATTGGGACAAAGGAATGTCAAAAATTCTTTTGAAAGAATCCAAAGCAGAAGTGACATCACCCACATTCTTAGTACATTATCAAATGGATTTGCCAGTAAAGTTGGTTTTTGTGACGCCTCAAACATAGGATTAGGTGCAGTACTAGCACATGTAATGCCAGATGGTACAGAAAAACCAATAGCTTTTGCCTCTAGGGTATTGAACAAAGCAGAGAGAAATTACTCACAAATAGAAAAGGAAGCATTAGCACTAGTGTATGGAGTGAAAAAGTTCCATATGTATCTGTATGGCAGGAAAGGTTCACATTAGTTACAGACCACAAACCATTATTGATGATTTTAGTCCAAAGGCAAGTTTACCGACGTTAGTAGATGCAAGACTACAACGTTGGGCAATCATATTAGCGGCATATGATTACAACATAGAATATAGACCAACATCTAAGATGGGTAATGCAGACGCTTTGTCGAGATTGCCTGTAGACAAAGCACCAGAACAACATGAGGAAAGTATTCTTTTGATTTCTGCTTATAATTTACCTATTACAGCTAAGGAAATAGCACAAGGTACAAAGAAAGACCCAGTACTTTCAAAAGTAGTGCAGAGTCTAATAACCGGCAGAGATATTTGTGAAGGAGATGCTAATGTAAACCATACAAAGAAATTTGGAATGAATTGAGTGTAACACAAGAATGTATTTTGAGAGGATCAAGAGTAGTGATTCCAAATGCATTAAGGAATAGAGTTCTATCAGAAATACATGCAGACCACCAAGGTATTGTCAGATCAAAGTCAATTGCTAGAACTTAGTTTGGTGGCCAGGTGTGATAGGGACATTGAAAATTTGGTTAAGAAGTGTATGAATTGTGCATTTCAACAAAACAATCCAAAACCAACACGAATGCACCCATGGGAATTACCCAGATACCCGTGGCCAAAACGTATACATGTAGATTTTGCAGGTCCATTTTTAGGTACTCATATAATATTAGTAGATGCATATAGTAAGTGGCCAGAAGTTATACCAATGCAAACAACTTCATCGGTAGCAAACTATAAAATCACTCATGCAAATCTTTGCAACGCATGGTTTGCCAGAAAGAATAGTGACAGACAATGGCCCACAGTTTACTTCACAGGAGTTTAAGGAATTTCTGAATGTAAATGGTATAACATACATTATCAGCAACTTATCATCCATCCACGAATGGTGAAGCAGAAAGGTTTGTTCAAACTTTCAAACATAATATGAAGTGTAGGCAAGCAAATTCTGGTAATGTAGCATCTCACATTGCAAAGTTCCTATTATCCTATAGAACAACCGTGAATAATACTACGGGTGTAACACCATCTTATTTGTTGATGGGGAGGAGGTCAGGAATAAGTTAGATCTAATGTATCCAAGCTTGCAGAGTCAGTTAGTTAGAACAGAAAGGTTATGATCAAGTAAGTAAGCTTCCCAATGTAAGACATTTCGCTCCTTCAGGTTATGTCATGGTAAGGTCATACAATACACCAGAAAAATGGGTACAAGGAGAAATTGTCAGGAAGATAGGTAATTTACATTATGATGTTAATGTCGGTGGAAAGATTGTAAAACGTCATGTTGATCAGGTTGCAGTCATTTGGCGGCTACAAAACAATACAGAAGTACAAGTTTCAAATACCTCAGACTTAAATAACTCAGATGTGCAAACTGCTCAGAACACAAAAACCTATAGTACTCCCTAACAGAATGAGTAGAGGAAAACCTCCTGAAAGATTAGATTTGTAAATGTGAGGAACAGTTGTTTCTTAGTCACAGGTAAAGGGGGAGGAGACTGTTATGTATGCAAGACGTTATGTAACGAGCGCGGGAAATCTTAGCTCCGCAGACACGTTCAGTTCAGAGCTATTGCACGTGTTGCATAATGCGTAAATGTTATAAGTATAACCAATTATTATTGTGTTAGTATCGAGTCCGACACAGAGGCTCGATCTTATAAATTCTACCTCATGTATGCAGGATATGATTCTTTATTGTGTATAGAGCTTCGATGCTCATATGTTTTGTTATGATTCTATTATATACGCTTATTGTATTTTGTATATTCAACTACCCGCCTTCTTCAATGTAGTTTTAAGCCAATAAACACCAGCAAGAAAATATTGCTTTATTATCGCCCTTCATCCCGGGAACCTCGGCGACGAGAAATGGAATATTACATCCAATACTAAAACACCATCTTTCCCTCTACCTACAGGTAAGAGTGAAGAATTGTCGTATGGTCATATAACTAAAGCAGACCCAAAATAATGACGACAAAACAACCTTATCCAAATAAGATTGTGGATAAACCACACTTTACATTACTCTTACTAATACTTAACTTTCTAAACTATTCCCAACCATGGTTAGCTAGCTAACTACCCTCACTCTTCTTTCGCCCATCTTACCTATCTGATAAAAAAAATTACTAAAACAAAAAAAATTCACATTTACGAACTTTAACTATATCTTTTACAAGAAAAAAAAAAAAGAGCAGATTTGGTGTTTCAGACAATTTTCACTTTCCTTCTGTTTGAGGAAAGCTATAGTAGAGTAATGAACGAATGGCACAAACTGTGCAAAATACAGTCTACATAAAAGGAATCTTGGTTTGCCGATACAGGGGTCAGGACTGGATGTGGTTCAACTTAATGACAGAAAAATATTTACCGGCGAACGAAGAAAATATAGCTAATATAATTTCATTGTCCTCAGTAGCAAAGAAAAGAAAATTGAGGAATCAGCGAGATTCCCTTGGGACATAAAAAAATAAATAAATAAAACACTCCAACATGAAAACTCGAATGAGATTGGGAGCCGTTCCATAGGATCCCACCGCAACTGTTAACTACTAATGCAGTGGCATGTTTCCGCCGGTCAATTTGACAGGCACAGACAGTGAGAGAGGACGGCGAAACGCCAGAGCTATTTTTGTTACCCGTATTTATGTATACTGAAGTTAAAACAACCTGCCAGGGTAAGAACATACTAATTTTAGGACATAACTACTACCCAGCTAGAATATTTAAGGTATAGCTACTTACTAAGTAGTAGTAGTAGGCTAAACGTTTACTACCTATAGTAGCTACTAAACTGTAAAATGTTTTTTTTTTTTATTTATCCACCCGCCTGTGGTATTTGTGTATGGTAACACTGCGTCCTGGGCTTTAGATAGTTATATTCAGCTTACATTCAACAATAATAATAATATCCTATTTCGAATATCAACGGTGTAGGAATTCGCATAAAGTAAATTAAAACTTTTCAGTTGCAAATGTACACCCAGATATCCTTTTATTTACCTAAAGCTTACACATAGCGTAACTAATAAACTAGTATTTCGAATATTAGTGGTGTAATTCGCATACAGTAAATTATTAAAACACTTTTCAGTTACAAATTTACACCTAGATATCCTTTTATTTACCTACAACTTACACATAGCGTAACTATATTTAAAGCCCAGGACGCAGTGTTACCATGCGAAAACACCACAGGCGGATGGACATGGAAAAAAACAAGAGTATAGGTAGGTATACTTGGGTACATATCTAGGCTAGCAACTACAAGCCGCGCTTAAGCCATGGATCCCTTTTCGGTACCGAGTGTTATCACCAGCTTGTTACGAAAATCCTATTTAGCCTACGGTTAATCTACGTTAATGTGTCATGCAATTTTGCAGTTTTTTGTGAATTTGACATTCAGCTCAGCAGCGTTTGGTTAACTTTAGGTACTAATACCTACAACCCCCAGTCCCTAGACGTAATAGTAATAGGTTAAAATTTATTGTAAATAATTTTTTACACGAAAATATAGTTTTCCTATGTTTTAATGTAAACAGTTTACATTTCTGACTAACCTAACTTGTCCTGGGGTATGAGGTAGGGTAAACAACCGCATTGACTGGCCCAACTCACCGACAGTCACGGCTGGCCACCCTCCGAAAAAGTACTTATAACACATCCTGACACCGGAGATGGTTATCAGTCGCGAGTTGTTGTTGGTGAGAGAAACAGGTAAAGACCTCTATTCTCCTTTCAAAGTAAGTATTTTCTCCAGAGTTAGAAATTAAGGCCAAATTTAAAGCTTTAAACAGAGGGTAATGAAAAGGGTGGCCAACGCAGTGCAAACTTCACTAAAACGCTTTCGAAATTTCTACTTACGATTAAATAACTGAGAAGATTGACGCCATCTCGATGTTTGCGGAGTTGCTTGTGTCAACAAACTTCCCATTTCCTGTGATAAATCCGTACACCACTTGTACCCATAGACGCTGGGGCACTTTCATCACAACAATCGAAAAACGGTCCCCTGCCACGACGTTTTTAAGGAAACTACTGTTTTGGTAGAAGACAACGACGAAGAGTGCATTAAATAGTTATTTAAGTAAATAGTAAAACATCAATATTTTACATATTTATGATGATTAGTTTGAAAATATTCGTTATTGAAAAAATAATTGATTCCTGACTCAAATTTAAGTAATTATTTTTCGGAATTAGAACGTTCTTTTAAGTCCTGTATTATGACGTCACGACATCTTGACTTTCGTACCTATTGTAAATGACTCTACTTTCTTGCAGAACAGTTTACCAGTTATTCATGCAGATATTTACTAGCTATTCATGTAATTATAATTGTAATGTGCATATATATCTTTATTATTTACTTTTTGGATATATGAAATGTTTTACTGCTGGATTACCGCCGTAGTGTGACGCAATCGCTTTTGGTCCCTGGACCTCTGTCTGTTTTTGCACCATAAGAAATTAATAGGGCCGAATTTGCAATGACTAGAAAGTCGTTAAAAAGGAAAGTTAGTATTGAGGAGCATATGTTTTGATTGAGAAAAATGCAAATTTATTCAATAGCTAGCTTGTAAAAAATACTTGATTACAAAAAACTTGATTGACAACTAAGCAGCATACCTACTATGGGTTTCAGAGACAGTGCAAGCACGTTTTTTGGCAATATTTCTGTAACGAACACTCGTATCAGAATGAGATTTTGCTAAAGTGTATTACACCCAGTGCCGTAATTTATAAGGGTATCGTGAATCACTAATCGAAAAGAATAACGACACTTGTCCTTGTACCAAGAGACAAAAACTCCATTATCCAGAAATGGATACGAACACAGAAGTAAAAAACTCCACCTACCCTCTCCCCCCACATCCACCGCCACCCCTGTCCTTTCTTCATTCCTTCACCTTCCCTGCTCTCTCTCTCTCTCTCTCTCTGTTGCCAATTGGTATGTGTTCACCCTCCAAACTGGGTATAAGACTTACACAAAACGTGGAAATTAGTGAAATTAGCCTATGTATTGGAAGTATTTATACATAAATATTAAAGCAATTTTATCATTATTGCATTACTATGACAACTAGAATTCATGGAAACAGTTTATGATAATGCATCGGCATATGTGTGAAGCTCCACTAATGTGGCAACGATGATTTTGCCATTCTTAGCATGCAAACATTAAAGGTTACATTTATTTCTGGCATACAGTTATTAAAAAAATCAAAATACTAATAGTGACTTAAATCAATGAAAAGTGATAGCAAACAAAAATATAATCCACTAATCGCCGTCTGCTCCGCGATGGTTTTCGGCAGCCAGATGCACGACAAGGTTAGAAATATTGGATTGTATCTACTTTAGAAATATCTGTAATTTTTTGGGGTAATTTGGTTGCAACAAAGGGATAATAGACATGATTTAAATAAACATTTTGAAGTAACAAAGTAAAGTTAAACTAAATAATGAGTAAAGTAAAGAATTAAGAGAATAAAGCTTTGCACCTCATACACATTTTCGTCATCTGCTGCTCGTAACTGTGTTTGTGGAGTGAGCGCTTAGGAACCAGGAACAGCAACGTGATTCAAGTGCAATTTGGAGTGGATTAAGACCAATAATGTGTATAATTACAATCAAATAACCACTGTGGAGTTTCAGTTGTGATGGCAGTAAGGATAAAACCACCGATTACAGGGTAAAAATGAATTCAGTTCAAACCATGACCCCGGGGAATAACAAGTTTCATATCTTTCACTATATAAGAGACAACAAAATGTTGTTTTTATTGTGCTGATTACACCTGCAATCTTGAGTAAGATCAATAAACGTTACATATATACGCTAACATTGTTCAGATGAGTGCTGGGAAAGATGGTGAATAGTCCGTGATTAGACCGGCCAGCCTGACGATAGCCGCCATATTGGATTTCAAAACTGCCTTGAAAACATATTTGTTCCGATACGTAATACAAACCCTCGGTCCTTTTAACATAGGAAGGTAAGCTAGCGGCAGCTGGGACGGTCGTAAGCTTCGAACAAGGGGAGAACGGTAGTTAACTGCTTGTACCGATCGTGCGCGCGGCGAGTGAAGAATCACTTTTGCTTTCGGCCGTGGTGTGTGACAGGACGTGCTCGTCATCGCTCTGCCCGCTATTTGTTCGTCGTGTGCTTTGGATGTGTTTACAATTTCTTCTGACTGGTTGGTTTGTGGTTGTGAATGAAATTGTAAGTACTCTTTTTTTTTTTTTCATTTTCATTGATTTGTGAAGTGATTGAATTATGGATCTTGAAGAGCTTTCGACGCGCCCACCAGCTGCCCGTAGAGTGTGTCCCGGGCTGGAGGGGCGTAAATGCGGCGGATTCCGCTCTTATCCTGATATAGATCCACATGAATTATGTAATTCGGGTTGTCGGGGGCGCGAATGTTCCCGAACCGAACCATGTAATGTTTGTATGAATTGGTCCGAGGCGCAGTGGGTGCTGTACGAGGGTAGGAAGAGGCGTAGATCGACCAAGGGAGTCGTCGGAAAGCTCTCCAGCGACTCCTTTGGTGACGGATACCTCGTCATCCTTCCTGCCTCCAGCTCAAGCCCCCACGGTTTGCACCTTCCCCTGCGGGGTGGGTTTCGGAGTCCTTCTCCTCACTCGATCCGTCGAGTGTTGGAGGAGGGCGCCCGATACCCGGATGTCCAATTGTATTCGGGGTCTTCCGTCCGCTCTGGGTGGGGTTCGTCCTCCCCAGGCGTGAGGTGCCCCTCTAACTGACCCAGACTGTTCCTCCCTCAGGTGTTGCCTTCTGTGAGTGACGACCTTGGACAGGTGTGGCGTCGTTGGGACTGCAGGGCGCTCCCAGTATCCAGGGACTTAATTCAACGACTGGCGGGGTCGGCAAGTAGTAACTCATGGTGTAGTCACAACGACTACGAATACAGTGTCTACCCCATCCCGCCCTCCTCATGTGGTTTACACGCAACACATTGCATCTGTGACCCCCACTGCATCAATCCAAAAGCCGATTGCTGCCGTACCTAAGAGGGGCGTGCCGCCTCCACCTGGATTCTATGTGCTGCCGACCCCCGACTTTCGCTGTCCGAAAAGTTCTCCCCTGGACCTGCCGCCCGTCCCGATGATGAATTTGGCTGCTAATTGGAGACCTGCCTGCGACGCGGACTATGCTGCCGTACCTGCAGCTAGTGTTGCTGGCCCAGCGCTCGCGCCGCTCCTACAAGGCGCGCGTGCGTGACGCTCATGTTGATGTTGCTGCTGGTGCTGGTCCTGCTGGTGCTGGTCCTGCTGGTGCTGGTCCTGCTGGTACTCCGGTCCTGCTGGTGCTGGTCCTGATGGTGCTGGTCCTGCTGTTGATTTTGTGTTCCTGCGCTCCTGCCGTGCCTGCCCCTGCCCACGTCGCGTCTCGTCATGGAGGTGCTGCCCCGGACTCAGGTCTTTCCGGACAGGATCAGTCGGGGCGTGTTGCTTCGGCAATTGGCCCGACTTTTCCGTGGATGGAAGACCTGACGTCCGTCCTGAGGGAGCTGACGAAGAAGAGGAAGGTGTCGTCGTCGTCTTCATCGTCTTCTTCGTCGTCTGTTGCCGCCTCTCCCCCTTCGACTTCTAAGGCTTCCAAGCCGAAGAAGAAGAAGGCTGCCTCCTCCCCCCCTAAGAAGGCTCCTGAGGGACCTTCGAAGGGCCCGTCTCACTCCGGTGTGACGGGGGGTGCTTTCTGCTGGTCCTCCTGTTCCCTCGGGAACAGGGCCCCGTCTCCTCTTCTGAGAAGAAGAAGAAGACGGGGACCAAGGGTGTGCTGGCTACTGCTGGTACATCCTCGCCTGGTCTTGGTAGCACTGCTGCTAAGCCAGGTACCGGCTCGGCTTCTCGTCCAAAAGTCAAGACGCCTGAGCTCGCTCACCGTCATGACCGAGGCACGGAGCAGAAGACTGTCGAGAGTCGCGCAGGTGACTCTCGCCAGGCCAGCGGCCGCTCTCGTAGCGACCAGCCGGTACCTCGGGTTGACGTGACGGTCTCTGACCGGCCACGGGTTGAGGCTGGGAAGAGGTCCCCTCGACCAACGGCACCAGCTTCTGCTGGTACCAGCGGTTTGACGTGCCGTGAGGACGCTCACCGGTCTCACCGCGAAAGCGAGCTCTGCAGATCACCTGACCGCCGCTCCCACAGGGACCGGACGGAGACGGTGGCCAGCAGCAGCTCGTCTGACGCACGGGACCGGGGTCGACGTGCTCAGTCGAGCCGCTCGCCACAGGTGAGCGGCACGGCCAGGCCTGCAGATCGATCCCCACCGCGGGTTGGTGATCGGCTGCAGCCCCCCACGTACGCTGGTCCTGCCAGCGAGCGGGGGGGGGAGCGTCAGGTCTGTCTCTCCTCTACCTTCAACTTCCTCGGGCTACACCGGGAAGAGCGAGGTAGCTAGGAGATCGTGAGAGGTGCGCCGCTACGATCCCGTCACGATGCCGCACGCACCAGGCATGGGTCTTAGGACCAGCCAGGTCGTAACGCGCAAGTGGCTGGAGGCGACCGTCAGGGGTCTGTTGCTGTTCCTCCTTCTGAAGGAGGAGGGTCTCGAGAGCTGCTCCTGTTGGAGGGACTGGACGGTCCTACTCCTCAGGACGCTGTAACTCCCGAGAGCCAGAGGAAACTTTGCCCAGGTTATTGCGCTGATTCGTCAGCACAACGACCTGGGGGAAGGATCGCCGCTACCACCATCTGAGCCCACGTCCTGGCTAGAGTCATTTTGGGGCCCGAAGAGGGAACCCAAATTGACGGTGGGACTGCCGCGATCGGAGCTTGCAGACTCAGTCCTTGACCAGGTGGAGAATTTCGTCTCAGGACGAGAGGATTCACTTAAGTCAGGACGGTCTTCCAAGCTACTTCCTTCCTCCTCCTCTGCAGCGACAGCGGAAGTTCTACGTGCCATCAGTGGATCCAATACCGCCCAAAACAGGTTAACCCGGAGCTAGCTAGGCTAACTCCAGGTGTGTCCTGCAGCAGCTCCTGTCGGAGAACTTGTGGTTCTCGCAGCAGGAGGCACTGGGTCTGGAAGCTACCGCTATGGCGGCTTTCCAGGCAGTCTCTTGGTTGGATCTGTGGTCCCTCACAGTATCCAAGGTCGCGTCCGACTCTGGGGCACTGCCCTCGAAGACGACCCCGACTTCAGGAGACTGTGCCAGTCTGGAGGTAGGGCCATCTCCTACCTCGCCCATCAGACGGCAAACCTGTGGGCCAACTTGGTTCTCCGTCGTAGGGACGCTGTCCTTACACGAGTAGCCATGGGGGCCGGGCGGTGAGGCGGTAAATGGACTCCGTAACGGACCAATGAAGAGTTCCTCCGCTCTCTTTCCGGAGAGATGGTGGACAAACTGCGGTGGAAAGACGGCGCACTGATGACAGTGACCCGTCTGGTTCACCAGGCAGTTACGAAGGTTTCTGGCAACCTCGTACAACTGCGGCAAGCTAAGCCTAGTTTAGCTAGCGCTTCCTCGGCTGCTAAGACGGCTGCTCCATCGAAGCCCCGAGGAAAGACTCTTCCTGCTTCAACTTCTGGTAAAGGAGGCTGTAACCAGCCCTCCTCCCAGCCCTCCTTTCCCCGAGGAGGTGCTGGGAAGAAGTCGAAGCGAGGTGGGAAACGCTAGGGACGGCGTTCCCCCTCACCAGCTGCCGGAAGTGGGGGGCGGGGGGGTGGCCTAGCGAGCCATTGGGCAACTTGGCAGCGCTACGGTGCCGAGACCTGGATAGTAGACGTCCTTCGGGAGGGATATCTACTACCCTTCGAATCTCGGCCACCAACCCCTCACCTCCAACCCGGTCCATCTTCAGACATATGTTCTAGGATCCTCAAAGGACGACGCTCTTCGGCAGGAGATCAAGACCATGCTGACCAAACGAGCTGTAGAAGTTCGTAGTAGATCGGTCACCGGGCTTTTACAGCTGCCTTTTCTTAGTGGGAGAAGGCATCGGGGGGCTGGCGCCCGGTGATAGACTCTCTCGGCCCCTGAACCGATTTGTTCGCCAGACTCGGTTCAAGATGGAGACGGCACGTTTTCCGTGCTCGACTCCATCAGGGAGAACGAATTTTCATGCTTTCAGTGGACCTGAAGGATGCGTATTTTCAAATACCCATCCATCAGTCCTCCAGAAAGTACCTCCGCTTCATCTTCGACGGGACGGTGTACCAATTCTCAGGGCACTTTGCTTCGGTCTATCAACCGCCCCACAGGTGTTCACGAGAGTGTTCACGCTGGTGTCTGCTTGGGCCATTCGCACGGGATACGTCTTCTGAGGTATCTCGACGATTGGCTGGTCCTGGCGAGCTCCCGCTCGCAGTTGCTGCAGGACAGGGATCGACTTCTAAAGTTTTGTCGCGATCTGGGGATCGTGATAAACTACGAGAAGTCCGATCTCGAACCCAAGCAGAAGATGAAAGTACCTGGGTATGCTGATCGATACGGTAGCAGCTCAAGTCCGCCCCGCAGACTTGAGGATCAGCAAATTCAGGCGGCAGCCGGCCGGTTCCTGTCTCGGCAGTAACAGAGCAGCTCAGCAATGGCAAGTCGTGATCGGCCACCTGTCGTCACTCGAGAAGTTAGTTCCTCACGGACGTCTTCACCTGCGGTCTCTCCAGTGGAGACTAAGGGAGAGTTGGTCACAGGTAAAGGATCCACCTTACTTCCCCGTGGCCATCACCGAGGAAAGGTGAAGGCAGGACCTAGCCTGGTGGCTCGATGACAGAACCTCTTAAGAGTGCCTCTACGCACTCCCCCCCGCCCCCCCCGGAGTGCTGCTGTTCTCAGACGCATCGACCGAGGGATGGGCGCGAACCTGGAGGAGTTGCTGGCTGCAGGTGTGTGGGACCATCACGACAAGCACCTTCACATCAATGTCCTAGAACTCAAGGCGGCGTTTTACGCTCTCCAAGAATTCCAGGACCGCTTGGTGGGACACTCGGTGGTGTTGATGTGCGACAACACCACAGTAGTGGCATACGTCAACAAGCAGGGGGGCCTAGTGTCTCTCCCGCTACACCAGTTGACTGTGCAGGTGCACGAGTGGGCCACGGCTCACTCAATAGAGCTGTCAGCACGCTACATTCCAGGCAAGAGGAAATGTATAGCAGACAGCTCAGCCGTCGGGTATCATGTGATAGGGACCGAGTGGTCCCCTAACACCCGATTTGGCGGAAAGGCTCTTCAACCTGTGGGGGCGTCCGGTCATAGACCTGTTCGCCACCCGGCACAACAAAAAACTTCAAGTTTTTTGTTCGGCCGTGCCGGACCCATGGGCAGCTGCAGAGGACGCTCTTCAACACCCCTGGGACAACCTCTTCGTCTACGCCTTTCCTCCCTTTTGTCTGATTCGGAAAGTGATCAGTCGAGCGCTGGTCACTCCCAATCTCAGGATGATCCTGGTGGCTCCCAAACGACCTCAAGCCGTTTGGTATCCGGACCTGCTGGCTCTTCTTGCGGAAGAACCGAGAGAGATGCCCCACTGGCACAACCTTCTACCCCAGCCACACGTAGAGCGGTACCACGGGCAGTCCAGTCCCTACAACTTCACGGCTGGCTGTTATCCACCATCTCTTGCGAACGAGAGGCTTTTCTCGCAGCGCAGCAACAGAGATGGCTGGGACACGTCCGACAGTCCTCTGCAGCGTGTACCAGGGGAAGTGGGCCGTCTTTCTGTGGTTGGTGTCGTAGACGGGGTCTATCTCCTCTCAGAGCCACTCTTCAGCAGGTAGCGGATTTCCTCGTGTTTCTTCGCCGAGAAGTTAAAGGATATAGAGCCGCCCTGGCCCTTGTCCTAAAAAAAGCTGAGGGGACTGGACATCTCGAACTCGTTCGAGATCTCCTTGCTAATGAGGAGCTTCGAAAGGTCTTGCCCACCCAGGGAACTCAGGCCCCCCTGAGTGGATGTGACTCTCGTCCTTAGGAGTTTGACTCGAAGACCATTCGAGCCACTCCGAGAGTCGTCAGACAGGGATCTGACCCTCAAGACCCTCTTCTTGCTGGCCCTGGCATCGGCGAAGAGAGTAGGGGAACTTCATGGTCTGTCCTTCAATGTTAAACATACCAGGGGCTGGGGATCTGTGACGCTCGATTTCGTCCCGAATTTCGTAGCTAAGACTCAGAATCCGTCGATCCCTGACGACAGGTTCGAAGTCTGTTCACGAATCCCTCCCTAATGGATTTTCACCGACAACGATACGGATGAGATGCTGCTTTGTCCTGTGAGGGCGCTACGGCGCTATCTGAAGAAAACTCGACACCTCAGGCCTGAGTGTCGACGCCTCTTCGTTAGCACTGGGGTTACCAAGAAAGAAGTATCCAAGAACACACTTTCTTTCTGGCTGCGTGAGGTGATCAGGAGGGCGTACGAGGCTGATGGTAGTGACGACATCCGTACGCTCCGACCGAGAGCCCACGAAGTCAGAGGTATTGGACCCTCTTTGGCGTTCCGTAAGAACTTCTCCGTGGCGCAGGTCCTGAAGGCAGGTGTCTGGGCCAACCAGACTACCTTCACGTCCTTCTACCTTCGGGATATTGCCCACAAGTCCTTGGATACTTTTTCCCTTGGACCTGTGGTGGCTGCTCAACACGTTGTGTAAGCTTACCCAGCACCCGAGCAGGCAGAACAGCATCGATTCCTGGTGTGACTGTAGGAATGAATGGTTGAATGAGAGTGCGACTGGCTTCTCTTCTCCATCTTTCTCTCTCTCTACCTGTGGGCAGAGGGTCACGGTCGTCACCATGCTGGAAAGGAATTTCGATGCAGGTAAGCTACTCGACCGAGCCCCAATCTATCCCTTTAGTTAGGGATAGAAGCAAATATCCTCCACTCCCTCCAACAAGGGGGAAGGAGTGGATGCCTACTTGAGACAAACCCATAACTTTATGTTGGCTCTTGTAATAGAGCAAGTTCTTACTTGCTGGTACAACGAGATACGCTTGCCTCTCCTTCAGTACTTGGCTCAGAGGTCTGACCATTGATCCTGCGGTGCACACCCCGATCAATCGGACAGAGGTTTGGATCCCTCCCTTGCTCTTACGACCAGGGAGGCATTCCAAGGTTGGACGAACACCAGTCTGTTCACCAAAAAGACTCAGATTCCACCCACCAAGAAGTGAGTCTTCCTATTGTTAAAGGACGGAGGGTTTGGTATTACGTATCGGAACAAATGACAATTTGTCGAAAATTGCATTTTTCCTAACTATACAAACCAGAGGTCCTTTACATATAGTCCCACCTCATACCACCCCTCACTCTGCAACTTTTTGCATAGGCCTAAAGCAAAAGTGATTCTTCACCGCCCCCCGCGCGCACGATCGGACAAGCAGTTAACTACCGTTCTCCCCTTGTTCGAAGCTTACGACCGTCCCAGCTGCCGCTAGTTACCTTCCTATTGTTAAAGGACCTCAGGTTTGTATAGTTAGGAAAAATGCAATTTTCGACAAATTGTCATTTTACGAAGAGTGTCACATGCTTATTTGTTCCGACATGGAATACAAACCTTTCGGTCCTTTTACAATAGGAAGGTTACTAGCGGCAGCTGGATAGGTCGTAAGCTTTCAAACAAGGGGTTCGGTAGTTAACTGCTTGTTCGACAGTGCGCGCGCCGCGCGACTGGGAGGTGAAGAATCACTTTTGCTTTCGGCCTCACAGCGTGTGGATGTGTGTATCTTCGCTCTCTGCCCGCTTCATCATCGTTTGCTTTTGTATGGTTGTGTTCTCTTGTTCTGTTTTGGTAGCGAAACTGACTGTAAGTACAATCATTTTCTATTTGTTTATTGCAAGTGATTTGATTTGTCGATCAATATGGATTCACCTCGCCCTCCAATTGTCCGGCGACTGTGCCCTGGGACTGAGGGGCGTAAGTGCGGAAAATTCCGCAGTTTTCCGGAGATTGACCCCCATGTATTGTGTGCTCGGTGTCGGGGGCGCGAGTGCTCGCGCACCGAGCCCTGTGAAGTGTGTGTATCGTGGTCGGAGGTGCAGTGGGGCTTGTAAGAGGCAGAAGAAGCGAAGGCCTGCAAAGGAGTCATCGGAAAGCTCTCCCACGACTCCTTTGGTAACGGACACTTCGTCGTCTTTCCTGCCCCCTGCTCAGCTCCCACGTATGGCACCTTCCCCTTCGGGGGGGGTGGTTTCCAGGTCCTTCTCCTCATCTGATCTGTCGAGTGTGGAGGAGGGCGCTCAGTACCCCGACGTCCAGCTGTACTCAGGGTCTTCTATCCGTTCGTCAACGCCTCACGAGCTGGTAGAAACCCCCCTTAATCACCCGACCTTTGCTTCCACAGGTGCTTCTGCTGCGAGGGATGACCTTGGTCAGGTGTGGGCGTCTCTGGGCTTGCAGGGCGTGCCCAGTGTCCAGGGGCTTCTGTACCATCTTGCTGGCTCTGCCGCGGTCACGCATGCAACGGTGACCACGACTACCACCACCCTGTCTACCCCAGGGTACACCGCTCCCCCTCACCTGGTTTATTCCCCGCATGCTGTGTCAGTGTCACCAACCTCATCAGTGCAGGGGCCGATCGCCGTACCGAGGGGGAGTGGGCCACCGCCGCCGCCCGGGTTTGCCGTGCTGCCTCGGCCTGACTTCAGATGTGTTAAGAGCTCGCCCCTGGACCTGCCGCCGGTGCCTAAGATGTCGGTGACGTTGGTTTGACTGCCTGTGTTGGAAATGCCGCTTGCCGCACCTGCCGTACCCACCCAGATGTTCCCGACCGTTCCTGCCGTGACTGCTGTACCTGTTGTTCCTGAGATGTCCGCACCTGCCGATGTTGTTCCTGTTCGTGGCGTTGCTGCTCCCGACGTTGATCTATCCAGACAGGTGCGTCTTGGCCCTGTTGCTTCAGCAACAGCAGCCCTGGCCCCGCCCTGGATGGTAGACTTAACGTCGGTCCTGAGGAAGCTGACGAAGAAGAAGAGGAAGGTGTCGTCGTCGTCGTCTGCCGCCTCTCCCCCTTCGACTTCTAATGCTTCACAGCAGAAGAAGAAGAAAGGTTGCCTCCTCCCCTCCTAAGAAGTCTCCTTCGGGAGCTGCTCAGGGCCCGTCTCGCTCCGGTGAGACGGGGGGTTCTTCCGTTGGTCCTCCTGCTCCTTCGAGAGCAGGGCCCGTCTCTTCTTCCGCAAGGAAGAAGACTGCGGGGACCAGAGGAGTACCGGCTAACACCGGTACTTCCTTGCCTGGTGCCAGAGGCTCTGCCACTGCATCAGGTTCCGTCTCGGCCTCTCGTTCGCGAGAGGTACCGAGTGTACGGTCGCCTGCCAGCGACCGTGCAGCCAAGAACCAGACGTCAGAGCTCGCTCAGCGTCAGGTTCACGGCACTGAGCGGAAGACTGGTGACAGCCGCTCAGGCGGCGACTCACCAGGCCAGCTCTCGCTCTCGCGGCGATCAGCTGGCTACCCGGGCTGACGTGACGGTCTCTGACCGGCCATGTGCCGAGGCTGGGAAGAGGTCCCCCCGATCGCCGGTGCCAGTGCCGTGAGGACAAGCACTGGTCTCACCGTGACAGTGGGCTCTGCAGGTTGCCTGACCGTCACTCTCACAGGGAGCGTCGGGTACGGCAACCAGCAGCAGTTCCTCTGACACACGAGATCGGGGCCACTGTACTCAGTCCAGCCGTTCTCCGCAAGGAGACGTCTCGACTAGGCCTGCAGTTCGATCGCCACCACGGGTTGGCGATCGCCTGCAGCCCTCCAAGCCCGCTGGTCCTGCCAGCGAGCGAGGGGGAGCGTCAGGTCTGCCTCTCCCGTGCCTTCAACCTCCTCTGGGTTACACCGGGAGGAGCGAGGTATTGCGGAGTGATCGTGAGGGGTGCGCCCCGCATGATCCCGTCACGATGCCATACGTGCCAGGCACGGTCCTTGGACCGACCAGGACATACGGCGCAAGTGGCAGGAGGAGACCGAGAGTGGGGTCTGTCGCCGTTCCCCCTCTTGAAGGGGGAGGGTCTCTGGAGGTGCTCCTGTTCGAGGGACTGCACGGTCCTTCACCTCAGGATGCAGTAACTCCCGAGATCCAGAGGAACTTTGCCGAGGTTATTGCGCTGATTCGTCAGCACAACGACCTCGGGGAAGGGTCGCCGCTCCCACCTTCAGAGCCCACGTCCCGCTCGAGTCGTTTTGGGGCCCGAAGAGGGAACCCAAACCGACGATGGGGTTCCCGCGATCAGAGCTGGCCCATTCTGTCTTGAACCAGTTTGAGTCTCTTGTCTCCGGACAGGAAGGCGCTCTCAGGTCAAGCAGATCGAGCAAGCTGCTTCCAACCTCCTCTACTGCGACAGCGGCGTTTCTACGTGCCGTCAGAAGATCCGATGCCGCCCAAGCAGGTAAACCCAGATTTAGCCAGGCTAACTCCGGGTGTGTGTCTGTAGCAGCTCCTGAGGTTCTCGCAGCAAGAGGCACTGGGCCTGGAATCTAATCTACCGCTATGGCAGCTTTCCAGGCCATCTCCTGGATAGACCTGTGGTCCCTCACAGTGTCTAAGGTCGCAGCCAACTCTGGGGGAATTTCCCTTAAATAGTATACACTTCATAATAATTCAGTCAGCATGCTTTAGAATATCTTTAATGAAGTATTTGCTGACTACAGAACCCCCAAACCCCCTGAAATGTCTGTGAAAGTGAGGTACATTTATGGCAGAAAATACCAGAAGTCATAATTTTACTGTGATATGATTGATGTTATAGATATTTTAATCATATTTGTTTATTATGAAAGATTTCTTTTGACATGAGCTTGGTCATGATTGTGGGTAGTATTTAATATTAATTGTTTTTATAAAAGGTTATGTAGGCTACTGAACAGATTTGTGTATATGGTGCAGATATATACAGTACACCTTTTGGAGTGATTGTATGCTCTGTATATTTTACATCGCAGTGTAAATACAGTAGCTAGATAAAGGAAGTGTTAACAATAGATAATGGAATTTCTTTGAGTTGTTTATAAGCAGTAAGTTTAAAATTATAGTCTTTAATACTGCAAAGATTACAAAGTGGTATAAAATGCCATTGTTTTCAAATATAGTTATAATGAAAGGGATTAATGTAAAAGTACATAGTTTGGTCTTTTGAATTTAGGTAAATCATCTTATCTCATTACTTCAATTTATAAATTTTAGATGTTTTATGAAATAGATTGATAGGATGACAATATAGATATTACAATATATTATTTGCTTTGTTGCAATTCACTGTAGCATAAAGCATTCAGCCACTGATGGCTTTTTCATGATGTTAAAATTCATTAGAGTAGTTTATGGATATGTGAGGTGTTAGAATTTGGTGGTAAAATTTGGAGCAGGAGAATGCACAGATTTGGTTGCATGGATTCATTAGACCTACATAGTACAGTATTTTGTTAAGCTCTTTTTATATTACAGTGATTAAACATGAAAGCAAGCTTATGCCAAAATGAAATTAATATTGTAAATACTGTATAACAATTGTATGCAATCTTCAATTGAAGTTCTTCTCCAGGTGTGGTGTTTGTATAAACTGGAAAGATAAATAAAGGAGCTTGCCTCAACACCCCTCCCCCACCTCCCAAAGTAGGGCTGGCAGTGAGGACACAACAAGTTAGTAGTTAGTGTCCGTGAAACCTCTCCTCCTTACTCCTGTCATGCAAGCAGAGGCCATAATATGAAATATAAAGGATCCAAAGTATTTCCTGTGACAGGTATGGAGTTGTGCTGTTCTTCTCTTAATGTTGATAATATATGTGATACCTGGTCAACGTATGTGGTGGTTTACCTGAAGAATTTTGTCGCGACTATTTTCATTTGGTGAATATTGGTTGAAATTTGTGTCTAAAGCAACTCAGAAACTTAATCTAAGAGATATTTATAGCTTATGTCAGTGGTGTTGCTGAAATTTCTGTATTAATAGACACTTAATCTTGAAGAGAAGTTTTAAAGAAGTTCTTAGTTTAGATTTTAACTTGAGCATGATTTCATGAGAAGTATAAACAAGAATAAAGGTTTTAAAATCTTTAATGATGAAAGAAACTTTCACAATGCAGTGGCATGGTTCCATAAAAGAACTTTCAATCGTCAAATTGTCTCCTAACTTAATTGAGTTTAAGAGGCATATCAGAAAAGTATACATGGTGAATATGAACTATATTTGGGTAACTTTTCCATAAAGCTTAAAAGCTTTCTTTCTATAAAATGTATTGTAGAAGTAATCCTGTTTTGCTGGATATCTGAACTCCCATAATGCAGTGTTTAGCCTATACTTATGAGTCCAATGCTTATTGAAATAGAATCTTTAGAAAGTAAAATAGTCTGTCATAGATTTTGCCAGTGCTTTGAAAATAAGAACATGATAATGAACAGAAATTCCTCTGTTGTAAGTATGCCAAATTCACCAGAATACTGGAGTGTGTCATAATACTGGTTAATCATTTTCCAAACAAACATTGAGTATTATGATAAGTTGTATAATTCCAGGAAACTTGACCTTATTTATCAAGTAAAGGAATCTCAGATTTCATGTATGACACTTACCTGGCAGGTATATATATAGCTATATTCTCTGTTCGCACTGGCAGAATTTTCAAAACTCGCGGCAACCGCTAGATCACTGGTAGTTCAGGTGATCGCCACCCCGCTCCCGTGGCGCTGGTGCTCGGAATCATTCCCATTTTCGTCAGATTTTTCTCTGAACCCTGTCTCCTGAGGGGAGGTGGGTGGGAATTTAATTATATATACCTGCCAGGTAAGTATACATGAAACTTTGTTATATCATAATAACATCATTTTAACTTGCATATAAATAGGCTTGAGCATCTGCTTTGTCTACCATAAGAACATGGGAATACAATACAGCTGTATATGATATTGTAGCCAACTTGAAGTCTATTGGGTCATTTTAGTTTGCTGTATTGTGCCCCACTTAAGGATACAAGAGAGATTCAGGTACAACAAGGGACTGACTGGTACCAACTATGTATATATGGATATCATTGATGTAATAAGGAAATGATTGTTTTTGGCTTTTGTGAGGATTGTGTGAATTGTTGTCTCAGATTTCAGTGTTCTCGATTTTATGAAGCATTTTATTGGCTTTCCATCTTAGTTGCAAGTCTTTTTATATCTCTTGGCTATAACTCCTTTGTTCTGAAAATAATTTTGTGTACTATTATGGAAATTTACTTTGATGTATAGCACAGATGAATTGTAACTTGTGGCATGTTTTCATCATTGGAATTTGTTTTAAACTTGAATATTTTATGTTGCTTTTTGTTCTTTTCATTTATTGTCTTGATGTCTGCAACTTTCAGTTGTTAAAAGTTTTATCAAAAGGTGTTGAAATGAAGTATGTCTTGGTATCTTTGAACATGGTAGTGGTTTTAAAGTTGTTTCCAGCATAGAAACTATTTAGTGTTTGTGAAGGGAATGCAGTATATGTAATTTTTTTTATACAATAGTTAATACCTTTACACTCCTTTAGTACATTGGTTTCTGTCAGTCTTTAAATCTATGTGAATATGCAATGGATACTTAACAAAACTGCTCTCTCTCTCTCTCTCTCTCTCTCTCTCTAAATTATGTTTATTGTGAAGCCCTAGTGCTCAAAATTTTCAATCATTAGATGCTTACTAGATTTTACTGCAGCACATGTGAGACTATGCTATAAAGTGCTGCATTTGATACTGAAAGTTAGTATTGCCACTATAATTTACAATTATTTGAACTTCTTCAGTATGGGAATAAATAGTGAAAATCTGTTGAATGCTCTTTAACCAATAAAAATATTTATTAAATATTACAGAAAAAACTGACAATTCTGTTACTCATTACAAGATTCAGTGTGATTAGTAGAGGCACTCTTGTCTGGCCATTTCAGTACTGCCTTTTTTGTTTTAGTCTGATATTACTATGGTGAGTTTGATAGTCTGCAGTTTTGATTGTTCATTTTTCTTAGTTGTTGACTAAAGAAAACTGTCCGTCCACCTTAGTGTGTTATTATTAATAGGGGTTAGTTTTTCCAGACCTCTGAGTCCCAAGTAGACTCTTCTTGGGCTGGTTCTCAGGGATTAATCCTGAAAGAGGGAAAAAAAATTAGACTTTATTTGAGAAACCTGTCTTATTTAAAAAATTTATGTTGTTATTAATTGAAAAATCTTTGCTTTCAGCAAGAATACTTTTCTTTTTTGAATTCCGTAGATATAGATCTTTGCTGGGTCCAATTTGGGCACTCAATAAGTACTGTCATGGGTGTTTGACATCTGTTACATTTTATTGGGTCAGCATGTGGTGTTGACATTAAGTGACCATTTGAGAATTTTGTGTGTCCTATACGGAGCCTTGCTAGGATCACTCTTTCAATCTTTCCTCCTGTGAGGATGTCCTCCATGCATACACTTCAGTTTTTATGTTTTTAAGTTTATTTGTTGTTGGCACTGAGGCCCATTCTCTTTTCCAATCCTGGTAAATCAATGGTTTAACAGATGTTATCCAGTCTGACACTGGGGCATGTGTAATTGTTAGAGGGATAGTGCAGGCTGATTTGGCAGCTGAGTCTGCATTTTCATTTCCTTTTATTCCCACGTGTGCTGGGATCCAACATATTTCTATTGATAATCCTGATTGGAGGAGTTAATGAATTTTTATTTGTATTTCCTGCACTATTTGGTTTACTTATTTATACTGTCTTATAGCATCTACTATAGCGCTACGTGAGTCACTGAAAATAACAGACACTTGCTTTTGCCTCAGATATCATATCAAGAGCCATCTGCATGGCTGTGACTTCAGCAGTAAATACTGATGATATTAAAGGTAGGCTTTTTTCATTAACATATTTTTCGAATATGCAGATGCTCCTACTCCAACATTATTTTTGGAGCCGTCAGTATATACCATAAATTTGTTTCCCTTTCTTCTAATGTGCTCCAAAGCATGTTGGCGGTACATTTCTGTACTTGTCATATGCTTTTTGGGTAGGTAAGACAGGGAGGTACATATCTTTATTCGATTTAAAATCCCCGGTGGTGGCAATTCCATTGGTGGGTGAAAAATTGGATCCATGTTATGCAAGCTTATTATGTATTTAGCTCTTTTTGGGAAAGAGCTAGTACTATTAACTGCTGTTACTGGATTACAGTTTTGAAACCCTGCTTGTATTGAAAGACCTCTTCATATTGTTATCAAATTACGGTGATGTTTTAAGGGCAACACACCTGCCTCTACCAGAAGCGAGTTTGTTGGGGACGATCGGAATGCTCCTGTGCACAATCGCACGCCTTCATGGTGCACTGTATCGAGAGATTTTAATGCAGATTCTGAGGCAGATGAATATATTGGACAGCAGTAATCTATTATGGATAAGACTGTTGCCTTATATATCATTAATAAAATGTCTCGCTTTGCTCCCCAATTAGTGTGTGATAACTTTTTTAATATGGCAAGGGCTTTGATGCCCTTGGCTTTAATGTATTTGATGTGCTCTTTCCAATTTAAATATTGATCAAATATCACTCCTAGATAATTGATTTTTGTACAAAATTGTATTTCAGTGCTATAAAGGTGAAGTTTGATTGTTTGGTTCTTCATCCATCTTTGTCTTTGTAAAAGACGATTGCTTTTGTTTTATCAGTTGAAAATTTAAATCCAACTGAATTTGTCCAACTTCATATATTTGAAATGCCAGTATACTGAGAACTCTCTGAGCATGTCTCAAATTACTACTCGTATAGTAAATGACAAAGTCATCAACATATAAACTGTTTTTTACACCACTTGGTAAATTTATAGTTATGTCATTGATTGCTAAAGCAAACAATGTACAGCTCAAGACACTACCTTGACGGATTCCTTCTTCCAGTTTATAGGTTACTGAGTAGGAATTTTCTACTCTTGGTTGAAAATTTCTGTTTGTTAAAAAGTTCTTAATAAATATTGGTAAGTGGCCTCTTAGTCCCTTGGAGTGGAGTTTTTGCATGATGTTATGTTTCCATGTTGTATCATATCCTTTTTCTATATAAAAAAATATAGCTACTGTTAATTTCTTTTGTTCAAAGCCTTTTTGATATGATCTTCTTAATGTGTTAAGGGATCTAGGGTTGATCTGCCAGCTATTGAACCAGATTGTGTTGGTGTTAAAATGGATTCTTTGGTTATTACATACGTTAATCGTGCATTAACCATTTTTTCTAAGATTTTTCATTGGCAACTTGTTAGGGATATCAGTCTGTAATTGGATGGATTACTTGCATCCTTTCCTGGTTTATTTATTGGAATTATTATGGAATGTTTCCATTTATCAGGAAAGACACTTTTTAGCCAGATACTATTATAAAATTTTAATAAATAGTATGATTTAGCTATAGGAGCTATTATGAACGTATATGGCTGTGCCTAATTTTCCACCGTCAGTTGGTGAATAACAGGCAATTTTATAGTGTTGGATATTTGTAGGGTTACTTCCTATATGTTGTAGACATATGCACATTGGGTTGTGGTCTCATATGATTCTTTGTAATTCACTCAGACGTAGTCGGGTTAAGAGACCATTTATATTCCATTGAATGATTTTATATTCCATTATTGGGAGGAATTGGTGTTAAATTCTGTAAATTGATTGCTGATTTTACTTTGCCTCGTAGTTTATATGTATTTGAATTTATTAGTGGTTTTTTAATCATTGTATTTGTATGTTGGTTATTAGATTCTGCAGTTTGTTTTTCCTAATTGAATATTAATAAGTATTTTTTATTTTATAATTTCCTTTTTGTATTTTAAGGATTCAGAACATAATTCGTTCTCATGTTGGTGTGTTAAAGGGCACCTCCTTAATTTAGTAAAATTGTCTATACAATTTTGTACTGTGTACTCTGTCTTGGTAGTTAGTTGGTTATATGTACTTACAAAGCATTCATTACAACCACAAGATGAAGCATGTTTGGTACTGTCTTGGTAGTTAGTTGGTTATATGTACTTACAAAGCATTCATTACAACCACAAGATGAAGCATGTTTGGTACTGTTAAATATTGATTCAGAAGTATTTGGTTTAGCTTTAGAAATTTCTGGTTTTTTAATTCTATTGGTCCTTTTTTGTAGTGATAAGGGCTGTTGGTTTGAGGGGTTATTTGTTTTGTTGTTGTTAATGGAATATTTGGGTCTTGTGGATGGTTGGGGGGTGATAGTTATATTTTGGTTTGGTTTAATAGTATGATTTTCTTAGTATTATTTGATGGGAATTGTAAAGAGGATCTTTACTGTCCAGATGTTGGCTGTTTGATTGAGATTGAGGGTAATTGTGTATTTCCAAGTGTGATGAGGTTAGTTTAATATCTTTTTTAAAATGTTCTCCTGGTGTAGTTGGAGTTTCTTTGGATTGATTGTAATTTTCAATATTTACTTTTTTTTTTCCTTTAGGTGGGGTCCGTTCCAGTATTCTTTTCTTTTTGCCAGTTCGATTATTATCATTATTTAACTCCTCTTCCATTGGAAGTTCTTTTTCATGGATAACTGAATCATCTATGTTAGTGGTGGTATTGGTTGTTGTAATATCATTTTATTTTGGGCTTCAGTATTATTAGTATGAAATTTAGTTTCTATATTTATATTATCTTGTTTGTTTTGCTGCATGATGTCTTGATTTTTAGTCACATTTGAAAAGGTGGGGGTTTTGGATGGATTATGAACTCCTCTTACTTTTAGCTCAGTCTGGCTTCCATGACTGACATTCCTGTCCTATTTATTAAGAACTGAAGTTCTGTGTTATATTGGTAAAAAGAGCATTCCTTAGATTTCGTGTGATGGGCCAGTCCACAATTAATACAATTTAGTTGATTACAGTTCCAATTAGTGGTATGGTCATCTGATGCGCAGACTGCACATATTACCTTATTACGGCATTTTTTTGTATGTGTCCATACCTTGAGCACTGTGTACATTGTAGTGGTTTTGGAACAAAAGGACAAACTTCTCTATTTTGTCCAAGAATTTTTATTTTAAATGGTAGGTCTTGGCATGTAAATTTTATTTTGGCAATGTTGATATTTTTATTTTTGTCTTTCCTACTTGAAATCGAGTATATTTCTAAATCGTGGATATTGTTATATCTCAATTTTAAGGAGTCTAGCAGTAGTAGTTTTGAAGGAAGCTCCTGCTCGCAATTGGGTAGGATGACTGTACCCCGTACATAATTGTTACTTTTATATTATTAATTTCTGTTATACTTAAAAAGGCAGTGTACTGCTTTTTATTGGTTACTTGGATAAGCCATTCATTGTCCTTGATATGTGTGCATTCCATGTCTTGTGTTGGATATATGTTAAAGTAATTTGTTTTCTAGTATTGCTGCTGAGATTTTGTTGTCAGCTTTGAGGACTAGAAATCTTGACCAGTTATCTGGTCCAAAGAGGTCATCAGAATGTACCAATGTGGGATTGGATTAAGTCGGTAATTTTTGTTTCGTTTTGGTCCTTGTATGTTGCCTGTCTATTATGATTTTTATATTTTTATGTATTGTTGGGAGGATTATTTGTCTCTAATTCAGAATTATTGTTCATCATATATGGTTCCATTGTTACAATATTGGAGTTTACCAATTTATTTTTGTTTGTTTCTTTTTTATTTATGCACTCTATTTGGTTTTCTGGCTCTGCTGCTTTACTTGGAACAGGGTGTTCCTTTGTATCATTATAGTATTTTCACTACTTGTGGCAGTACCAAGGAAATTCAGGAGTGACATGCCAATAGTCATCAACTGTGCCGGAGTTTTTCCATCATGGGGCCCAGAGGTACTTAAATCATTTATTTCATTAATCATAAATTTGAGATGAGATTACAAAAAAAAAAAAATCTTGAAAAGATATCATTGGCCCTTTGCGAAGTTAAATCTGCCAAAGGCACAAGTGAGAAAGGACTCCCAAATGTCCGCATCCCTACCCTACCCCAAAAGGGGATGGCCCAAATGTAAGCAGAACCTGCTTGCTAGGACTAAGAGTATTACAGTAATACAATTATCCCCATCCTAATCACATTATGGGCAAACTGGATAGAATGCCAAGAGTTCTATTCCTAGAACCAGGCCGCCTGAAAAACAGGTCCGAACATTGTCCGGTAGATGATGGATCTACCACAGTTCTCACTATTTAGCTTTGGATTTAACTCCATGTTAAGCCATGATATGTTTTCTCATTTATTTGCTTTAAAAATTTTGGCAAAAATGGAAAATTCCACAGAAGTTAACTCGAAAATATATAATGTCATATGGGACTCTGGGGTTGGAACCTGGGAAGAGATTCCTGAGGTTTGAGAGCACCCCTCACCACGTCAAGGTGGTCCCATAATGAGAGGACACCTTAGTGTTAAGAGAGGTAAATGGACTCCTTTGCAAACATCAACTAAGACACCAGCATAATTGTGGAAGTTGGTTGTTTGTTCACATTCCAGACCTCACTCGTGTCTTTTACAATATCTTATGTGGCACTGTTTCAGGTCCTCCATTTTACACACTTGATCTTATCATTCTTTGAACAGTTTGGATCTCGGTCATTTCAACCTTTCCTGAGTTTGTTAGTATTTGACACAGACTTAGGTTTATGGATGGTGCTTTTAGTTTATGGAAGGCACTTGATAATTGATATTGCATTTAGTTTGTGGAAGGACCTTGGTACTTGACGATGTCTTCATTTTATGAAAGGCCCTTAAAATGGTACTTGATGATGCCTTCATTTTATGAAAGGCCCTTAAAACTGACTCTGCCATTAGTTTAGGGAAATCCCTTTGTTGCATAAGTTGCTGACTATGGTTAGTGGAAGGCCTTGATATTTTATTCTACATCTAGTGTAAGGAAAGCTCTTGATATATATTGCTGCCTTTAGTTATCAAAGTTCCTCGATGATATAGTATGTGCCTTTAGTTAATGGAAGGCTCTAAATTTGATGCTGCATTTAGATTATGGAAGACCCTAGATGTTTGATGCTGCATATAGTCAATAGAATCCTCTAGGTATTTGATGATGTCTTAAGTTCAAGAAAGGCCCGTGATATTTAATGTTGCATTTAAGTTATGGAATTTGATTTTACTGCTGCTTTTAAATTATGAGAGGTTCTTGATATTTGATGCTGTTTTTAGTTTATGGAATGCCCTTGGTGATCATATGATGCTGCCATTAATTAAAGAAATGTCCTTGATATTTGATATTGTATTTTCTCTATGAAAACCCTTTGTGTGTTGCTGCTTATACAGTAGTACCTCGAGATACGAAAGGCTCTACTTACGAAAAACTCGAGATACGAAAGCCAATGCGAAAAATTTTACTGCTCTTTATGTTTGTCAACTATAGACTGATGTTGCTAGAATTTTATTTATAATTGAACCAGTCACTCAGAGTTTGCAATATTGATCTATGATATAATGATGGTACATTGATAAGTCTTATTTAATAGGTCTTCATTGCATCATTTAAGTAGACTTGTCAGTTTCCCTTTTTAAGTTATGTAAGTTAGCAGTCAGTTTTAATGCCGCTTTTAATTTGTGTGTGGTTCTTGATACAATTGATGCTACTTTTAGTTTATGGAAGGCCCCTGGTGACTTTTGTTTATGGAAGGCCCTTTGTATTTGAAATTGTAATCAGTCATGGAATTCTCTTTTTATATAATGCTGCCTTTGGTTTAAAAAGGTTCTTGGGATTTGAGATTGTGGATGGCCATTCGTAACTCACGCCCTTGAGTTCATGGAAGGCCCTGGGTTTAATTTGAGGCTATCTTAAGTTTATGAAGGAACCTTTGTATGTGATGCTGCCATTAATTTTTGGAAGGTCCTTGGTGTTAAAGGATGCTGCCTTTAGTTTGTGGAAGACCTTTAATGGTGTATGATGTTGAGTTTAGTTATGGAAGTCCTTTGATATTTGATGCCGTTTGACCCATAATAATAGGTACTATTAGTAGTTTATGGATGTTGGTATTTAATGCTGCATTTAGTCAATAAAATGGCTTGATATTTAATTATGCCTTTTGTTTATGGAAAACCCTTGATATTTGGTGCTGCATTTAGGGTATGAGAGCTCATTGGCTTTAATGCTGCAGTTAATTTTTGGGATACCTTTTGTGGTGTATGATACTACCTTTAGTTTATGGAAGGTCCTTAAAGTTTGATGCATTTTTAGTATGAAAACCCTTAGTATTTGATGTTGCATTCAATTGAAGAAGACCTTTGGCATTTAATGCTGAATTTAATTTATGGAAGGCCCATAAGTGTTGGTGTTGAGTACTGTTTTTAGTGAATGGAAGACCCTTAATATTCGATGCTGTATTTTCTTTATGAAAAACCTTTGTGTTGCTGCTTTTAGTTAATTGAAGCCCCTTGATATTTTGATGTCGAGTATAGTTTGTGGAATGCCATTGATATTTGATATAGTTTTGATTCTTGAGTGGCCTTTAGTTTTCAACGCTTGTTTTTAGTGTGATTGATCTTTGATTATGTTTGTTAATTATCGACTAATGTTGCTAGAATTTTATTCTTAAATAAATGAACCAGTTGCTAAGATAGTACTCGGTTAAGTGTTCATTCATAGGACTTCAGTGTATCATTTAAGTAGATTTGTCAGTTGCCGTGTTTAAGTTATGGAAGTTAGTAGGTTTTAATGCTGTTTTAATTTATGTTAGGTTCTTGATATATTTGATGCTGCTTTTAGTTTACAGAACTCCCTTGGAGATGATATGGTATTTGTTGTTGAGTTTTGGTTGGGGGAATTTAGTTTTACTGGTGCCTTTATTTTATGGAAAACCCTTTGTGGTATAAGAATTTGCCTTTTGTTTATGAAAGGCCCTTTGTTCTTGAAATTTCTTTCAGTTTAAAGATTTCCCTTATGTTATGCTGACTTAAGTTTGAAAAGGTTCTTGGGATTTGACACTACATTTAGATTGTGGAATGCCATTTGTAACTCTGCTGCCTTGAGCTCGTGGAAGGCCCAGGGTTTAATTTTAGGCTTTATTAAGGTTATGGAGGGCCTTTTATTTGTTATGCTGCCATTAATTTGTGGAAGGCCCTTGGTGTTATAGGATGCTCCTTTAGTTTGTGGAAGATCCTTTGTTGGTGTATTATGCCGAGTTTAATTATGGAAGTCCTTTGAAATGTGATGCTTTTTGACCCATAATAATAGATGCTGCAAGTAATTTATGGATACTTTTTGGTTTATGGAAGACCCTTGAGATTTGTTGCTGCATTTAGGTTATGAGAACTCATTGGCTTTAAAGCTGCAGTTGATTTATTGGAGGCCTTTTGTGGTATATGATACTGCCTTTATTTATGGAAGGCCCTTAATGTTCAATATGTTTTTAGTATGAAAACCCTTGGTATTTGATGTTGCATTTAGTTCAAGAAGACCATTGCCATTTAATGCTGCATTTAATTTATTGAAGGCCCTTGGTAATTGACACTGCCGTAAGTGTATTGAAGGCTGTTGGTGTTGGATACTGTTTTTAGTGAATGGAAGGCCCATAGTATTTGATAACTATATTTTCTTTATGGAAAACCATTGATACGTGTAACTTATAATATATTAAACAAGATTTTAAATAAAGTTAAAAGATCACACTTAGGATTCGGCGTTGGTGACCTTGGTAGTTGTGACGCCAGAAAACCCACAATCATTCAATCATTGATACGTGTTGATGCTTTTAGTTTATTAATGCCCCTTGATATTTTCATGCTGAGTTTAGTTTGTGGAATGCCCTTGGTATTTGATATGGTCTTGATTCTTGAGTGGCCTTTAGTTTATGATATTTTGGAACGCTTGTTCTTTATGTGATCGACCTTTGATTATGTTCGTTAAATATTGACTAATGTTGCTAGAATTTTATTTATAAATGAACCAGTTGCACAGAGTTTGCAATTCTATCTTTGACATAATGATGGTGCTTTGATAAGTCTTCGCTCAAAGGACTTCATTGCATCATTCAAGTAAACTTTTCAGTTGCCATGTTTAATTTATGGAAGTTAGTGGGTTTTTAGGCTGCTTTTAATTTATATGAGGACATTTGATGCTGCTTTTAGTTTATGGAAGGCCCTTGGTGATCATATGATGCTGCCTTTAATTAATGAAAAGTGCTTGACATTTCTTGATGAATTTTGGTTATGGGAACTTGGTTTTATTGGTGTCATCATTTTATGGAAACCCTTTGTGGTATGAGATGCTGCCTTTTGTTTATGGAAGGCCTTTTGTACCTGAAATTGCTTAGTGTTTATGGAATGGAATTCTCTTTTTATGCGATGCGTTTAGTTTGAAAAGGTTCTTGGGATTTGGCACTGCATTTAGATTGTGGAAGTCCCTTTGTAATTCACACTGCTTTTTGCTCGTGGAAGGTCCTGGGTATAATTTGGGGCTTTGTGGGAGTCCCTTTGTAATTCACACTGCCTTTTGCTCGTGGAAGGTCCTGGGTATAATTTGGGGCTTTGTGGGAGTCCCTTTGTAATTCACACTGCCTTTTGCTCGTGGAAGGTCCTGGGTATAATTTGGGGCTTTGTGGGAGTCCCTTTGTAATTCACACTGCCTTTTGCTCATGGAAGGTCCTGGGTATAATTTGGGGCTTTGTGGGAGTCCCTTTGTAATTCACACTGCCTTTTTTTGCTTGTGGAAGGTCCTGGGTATAATTTGGGGATTGTGGGAGTTCCCTTTGTAATTCACACTGCCTTTTGCTTGTGGAAGGACCTGGTATAATTTGAGGCTTTGTGGAAGTCCCTTTGTAATTCACACTACAAGCCTTTTGCTCGTGAAGGCCCTGGGTATAATTTGGGGCTTTGTGGGAGTCCCTTTGTAATTCACACTGCCTTTTGCTTGTGGAAGGTCCTGGGTATAATTTGGGGCTTGTGGGAGTCCCTTTATAATTCACACTGCCTTTTGCTTGTGGAAGGACCTGGGTATAATTTGAGGCTTTGTGGAAGTCCCTTTGTAATTCACACTGCCTTTTGCTCGTGAAGGCCCTGGGTATAATTTGGGGCTATGTGGAAGTCCTTTTGTAATTCACACTGACTTTTTTTGTGGAAGGTCCTGGGTATAATTTGAGGCTTTAAGTTTAATGAGAACCTTTTGTACGTGATGCTGCCATTAATTTGTGTAAGGCCTTTGGTGTTATAGGATGGTTCCTTTAGTTTACGGAAGACCTTTGTTGGTGTATGATGCTGAGTTTAGTTATGGAAGGCCTTTGATATGTGATGCTGTATGACGCATAATATTTGATGCTGCCAGTAGTTTATGGATGCTTTTTGGTATTTGATGCTGTATTAAGTCTGTAGTATGCCTTGATATTTGATGATGCCTTTTGTTTATGGAAGACCGTTGGATATTTGTTGCTGCATTTAGGTTAAGAGAGCTAATTGGCTTTAATGCTCCAATTAATTTATAGGAGTCCTTTTGCAGTATTTGATACTGCCTTCAGTTTATGGAAGGTCCTTAGTGTTTGGTGCATTTTTAGTATGAAATCCTTTAGTGATATTGCATTTAGTTTATGGAAAAGCTTTGGCATTTAATGCTACATTTAATTTACTGAAGCCTCTTAATATTTGATGCTGTATTTTCTTTGTGAAAAATCCTTGATACGTGTTGCTGCTTTTAGTTTATTGAAACCCCTTGATATTTTGATGCTGAGTTTAGTTTGATAATTGATATGATACTTGATTCTTAGCGACCTTTAGTTCATGATATTTTGCAGTGTTTGTTATTTACTGTGATCTCTTTGATTTTCTTTGTTACCTATTGGCTAATGTTGCTAGAATTTTATTTATAAATTAGCCAATTGCTCAGTTTCCTTACTGATCTTTGACATAATAATCATCATTGATAAGTCTTCGTTCATAGGACTTCATTGCATCATTTAAGTAGACTTGTTTAATTGCCGAGCTCTGAGCATTATTTTTGTTTATTTTAAATTTGTTAGGGCTTGATAAAAAAAAAAAAAAAAAAGGGTACAATTTTCATTGGCATCACAGTAAATTGTATCCGAGAATCTGATTGGAGGATTGTCTCATTAAACATGTCACAAATGTGTTTGAAAATCCCTATTCAGACAGGTCAGTGCTATATATTTTATGGCTTTTGTTTTTGCTTGGATCTCAGCATCATGCTTATTTTGTGGGTTGTGTATATTGCATACCCCAGCACCTACAGTTGCAATGTTATAGTTATTATATACCATACAAAGCTGTACTTTATTCACAGCTTTGTTGGTCCAGTTAAGTAGATACTTGAGCTGTTCCTATATTAAGGTAATGATGAGGAGAATCTCCTTGAGAAATAAAACCATTCTTTCTTGGTATCAAGCAACTTTTTTTCATAAATACCAAGAAATGTGGAGATTTTGGAGAATATGTTGTATTTACAACAATAGAGGGCCATATGTCAATAACATTATTCTTAATCTCAAAGAAGTGGTAGAGATATATGAATGCTGGCACTATTTCTAATTTGTATTTCAAAAAGCATTGGATGTTAAGAGTGTGAGTGTCCTACTACCTTATAGTAGTTAATGTTTTCAAATTTTCTTTTATGCATATACTTCTTATAAGAACGAAACCCTTTTATCTGCACGATGAAGATACCAAAATACTGGCTGTTTGAATATACATTTCTAGCATTCTTCTGTTAATCATAATCACCATTATAAGACAGTTGCTGCTTCTAGTTTATTGAACCCCCTTGATATTTTGATGCTGAGTTTAGTTTGATAGATATGATACTTGATTCTTGAGTGACCTTTAGTTCATGATATTTTGCAGTGTTTGGCTAATGTTGCTAGAATTTTATTTATAAGTTAACCAATTGCTCAGTTTGCATACTGATCTTTGATATAATGATGGTCATTGATAAGTCTTCGTTCCTAGGACTTCATTATATCATTGAAGTAGACTTTTTTAATTTGAAAATCCTTATTCAGACAAGTCAGTGCTATATATTTTATGCTTTTGTTTTTGCTTGGATCTCCGTATCATGCTTATTTTGTGGGTTGTATATTGCATATCACGGCACCTACAGTTGCAATGTTATAGTTACATTTCAAGTAAGTTATTATATACCATATAAAGCTGTACTTTATTCACAGAGTTGTAACTCCAATTAAGTAGATACTTGAGCTGTTCCTATTTTGAAGTAATGATGAGAAGAATCTGCTTGAGAAAAAAAAACATTCTTTCTTGGTATCAAGCAACTTTTTTTCATAAATGCCAAGAAATTTGCTGGGCATTGATTAGCTTGTCTATCATACTTATTTTTATTTTGGAGAATGTTCTATTTACAACAATAGAGGGCCATATGTCATTAACAATAAAGAAGTGGTAGAGATATATGACTACTGGCACTATTTCTAACTATTGTATTTCAAAAAGCATTGGATGTTAAGTGTGGGTGTCGCACTACCTTATAGTAGTTAGGGTAGTATATGTTTTCAAAGTTTCTTCTATATATATATTTCTTATAAGAACAAAACCCTTTTATCTGCACGGTGAAGATACCAAAATATTATTGTTTGAACAATATATTTCTAGCATTCTTAGTTTGGCCATCAAAGTGTATATGGCATTATTAAACTGTGGTACCATAGTAATTATTTCATTGATATTTTTCAAAACCCTAATTCTAATGTCTACTTTACCAGAAGTCTTAATTTTAGAGGTTTGTTGCTGTAACCAACCTTAGTGGAAACATTGGACTTTGATCATTTATGACTCGGATATATCTAAGTCTCCATTGTTATTTTAAACCTCATGGTATTTTAGATATCTTTGAGTGTGCCAAGGCTTTTTAACCAGACATGGAGGGGTCACGCTTCCTGAGTTTCTCTTATGCTTCATATGTGGCCTCTGGTGGAAGTGAAGGGAGGGGTGGGGGGTATTCACTGGCACCAGCCAAAGGAGTGCTCACTGCCAGCCATTTTGAGGGAACTCAATTGTTTTAGGGAATAAATAAAATGTTTACTGTAAACACAAATAATTTATATTAATAGAAATTGTTTATATAACCCAACATAATTTGTTTATATAACCCAACAGAGTACACATTGAGTGCAAGACCACAACCCTTACTCTGGAAGAAGCATGACCTTGATCACATACACTGTCGTGATGTGCAGAACAATCCAAGCGAGAACATCAGGGAAAATCACTCGTGCTATACCTGACTCTGGAAGATGAACAGCAAGAGTAGGACCTCAATCACAAATATATCTGATATGTGGAATGATCCAACAGAAAACGTCAGGGAGAAGATCAGTCTTGCCTAGCAGCCTCAAATCCAGACTCTGGAAGACAAATGGGAGGCGTAGGATCTCCAACACGTACACTGGCAAGTGGGGGTCCACGGCTATATTTGCCTACTCCCCCAAAATCGGAGACATTTCAACGACCTCAGGCTGAGATGAAGAACCTGCCTCAGAACTCTGATGCGAGTGAAGATCAACACAGACTGCAACATGATCACGTGATCAAAGGGTCCGTGTTGGGGAGAGGTAGAAAAGTCCTTCTCTCTCAGAAGATGCTCCACGGACTGGAACATGTCACATACTTAAAGGCTCTGTGCTGGGAAGATGTAGAAATACATTTCTCAATCTCGGAAGATGCTCCACAGACTGGAATGTGATTACATACTTGAAGGAGCTGTGCTGGGAAGATGTAGAAACATTTTTCTCACTCCTAGAAGATGCTCCACAGACTGGAATGTGATTACATACTTGAAGGAGCTGTGCTGGGAAGATGTAGAAACATTTTTCTCACTCCTAGAAGATGCGCCACAGACTGGAACTCGTTCACGTACTTCAAGGGGAGTCGTGTCCATACTGGGAAGATGGAGAAACACCGCTCTCACCCTTAGCAGATGCCAAAAGTCTCAATTCATTGGAGGGGAGGAGGAAAGGTAATGGATGTCTTGTCCTATGACATCTGTGTTTGATAAGTGTCCCAGAGTTTCAAGCAAGAGGTCCATCCTGAGTCCATCAAATCAACCAAATCTTGTTAGAACACTTTCAATGGGTTGACAACCAACCCTGAAGGCGTCATGGACGATGATGGAAGTTACAGCATGGCAACAGGCAGAGGCGAGAAGTCACAGGCAAGGATGTATTGAGAATAACATTACAGCATTGGGACTGGTAGTCCAAGTCAAAGGTCTCTGCAATAGCAAAGATGGCCTCCTGCAGCAACCAAAGGACCTCCCGTGAACTTGTACAAGATGGGATAGCGAAGAATTTCCATCGCCCCAAGGAACAGCTAATTTAAAAAAAACTTTCAACTGAAACTATGTATGAGGAAGATGGCATTGTCTTTAATGTCCTTAGCTATTTGAAGCAAAATATACTGTTATATAAAGAGAATAAAACTTGTTTCACCAGGATTAGAATGGCTTACTTTGATATCCTAAAGGAAATATTATTTAGTGTTCATTTCAGCTGAAAGTCTGTGTGAGGGAGTGCACCAAACCCATCCCCACACAGGTGTGATTACTAATCAAAGCAGAAAGTAATACGGAGATCACAAGAATGCAATCGCAGTAATATAAAATGAACATTGTTTAGCAGGTCTTGAGAGATGAGTGTTAACTATGATCTTGCCAAAGGGATGGTAGTTTCCGTAAAATCAAAGGGGCTTCGGTCAAGCAATATTTTTAATGTGGATGCTTAGTCTTTTTTAAAGTACCAAATGGAGATGATATTACTTACATATCTGTATCTTGTGCATTATTGTACTCTGGTAAAATCACCATACTGTGTATAGTACACTTCAGAACTGAATGAGGGTGGTTGTTGACAAGCTGAAAGTAAGGGAGCTAAAGCCTTTGTATAAATGCAATTTAATCTAGTGCATTCAACAAGTCTTCAAAGTTACTTTCAGGTTATCAGCAACCACAACTCAGACAATTCTTAACTACTGTACTTGGGGCACTGTTTTTGACCAGAGTATAGTACTGTACAAGACCTATATCTGTTAAATAGCATCATCCCCATTCAGTACTGGAGAAATGCAAAAGCATCCATATTAGAAATATTGCTTGACCAAAGTAACCTTAGATTTTAAGGAAACATTTTGTAGCATCCCTTTGGTAAAATCACATTGAACAGTCATCTCTCAAGACCTGATAAACAATATTCAGTTCATATTACTGCAATTGCATTCTTATGATCTCCATATTACTTGCTTTGATTAATAGGACACTTGTGTGGACATGGGTACTTGGTGTACTTCCTCACACAGACTTGTATTTCAGCTGAAATTGTTTGGCCCCCAAGTTTGTCGTACTGTTTGGTATATTGATGGTGGAGTCTGCTTGACAAGTTGGACCCGAGTTGCAATGAAGAATGAATTTATGCCATGCAATCAAAAGATATGAATAACTTCCATTTCATTCTCTCAACTGAAAATGTTTGCCTGAACTGCTCTTTTGTATAATGCAATAAATGGTGCATACTTGAATTTTCCACCATACTGAAATTAAAATGAATTTATACATGCTATAGAAAATTAATACCAATCAGTAATGCCAAGGAACATTATATTCTTTGAAAAGGTCATTAATTGTTGTTTAAAGCAAAATTTCCACAAAAATTTCATTGCTATATACATTTGAACTTTCATGTTTCTGCCCTGGTCACTTACCAGCCCGAACCATCATCTATTAAAAATTTACCAAATCTTTGGTTAAAATAAACGATCAGTGTTGCCAATCTCCTGGCAAACACCCTCGTTACCTAATTACCAGCCCTAAATCATTTAATGGTTTAAGCTTATTCTGGCGGTCTGAAAATAGCGAATACGTATATGAATTAGTTTTTGGCAAAAGGGGGGTAAATTATTATTTATAACGCCCAGAAATTGAAAGCTTGGTATTCCTTACTGAAACAAAGTTACTGAAAGGATGAACTAGTTTGAAATTCCAAATAGACACTACGACATTTTACCAAAGCATATTTCATCGAGTAATCCCAATACCCAAAACGAGGAGTATATGAACCAACATGTCTTGACTTTTTTTTTTCAAGTTTTCATGCATTAAAATAAAATGAAGACGAGCTGAAGGAAATTAAGTAAGGCATGCGGTTGGAAAGTATAATACAAAGGTCTTTAATTTACTACCGAAAGGGGTGGACACAGGAAAAAATAGGCAATATATCTACTCATACGCATCACTGGTAAAGAAAAGCTGTTATACGCATGAAATGTGTGACTTTCACCTCAGAGAAATTAAGCAAAATTGAACATCGTGAACAGGTTTCGGATAGGGATTTCATATAGTATTAGAAATAGTAAACTTTAAAACTCGGGACTCAAACTCTACGGTGGCCAACTCTGTGTTAGGAATGATTCTTCATGTTACTTTAATTTAGAATTCCAGTTGAATACAGAACAGAAACTTTTAAGATTTTTAAAAATGAAAGCAGATTTCTTCAAGAACTTATTATTGTCAAATGCTCCTTTATCTGTAACGTTTAAAGGAGTGGAAGAGTTTGCGCTCCAACTTTCAACAGTACTATGCAGTGTAAAAGTCAGGGTAGAGACTGGAACCTCTAAATTCTACGTATTACCATTGAGTGTAACTTTACAAAATAATGGCCGATTCCTTTGCTTAGTAAGTGCTTGACAATTAATAATAAATTCTACGTGTTACTATTAAATGTAACTTTACAAACTAATGGCCGATTCCTTTACTTAGTAAGTGCTTGACGATTAATTCTAAATTCTACGTGTTACTATTAAATGTAACTTTACAAACTAATGGCCGATTCCTTTACTTAGTAAGTGCTTGACGATTAATTCAACAAGTTACGTACCTAGGCGTCACCGTTTGCTAATTTAAGATTGATGAGGAATTGCACCTCGTTTTCATAGAGAATCATAGTTTTTATTCTCAGGTTAACTTAACGGCTTAGATTTAAACCTTTCTATCATTGTTAAATAGCAATACGCAGTGACGTAATGTTAAAATTTTCCCAATGAATGTCACTACATCTCATAATTGGGCTTAAAACAAACGAGCAATATAAAAAATGAAAGAAATAAAATGCTACAGCTTTTTACTTTAGAATGAGAGAGAGAATGTATATATGTATTTCTGTGTCCAAGTCAAGTTGGTTTTTGTCAAAGTTGGTTTTTGTCAAGTTGGTTTATTGGCATTATTGATGTAAATATAAATTATAACAGTTGCCTTTTTAATTTGATGAGCAATTCAGATCAAACACACACACGACACCGAGAGAGAATTTTTATGTTTTTGGCTTTTCACGTATACTTAATACGAGGGAGGAAGTTGAAAAATCTATCTCAAATAGTATTTAAAACATTTAGCATGTGCTGGTTGCAACTATTAATCAAAACTGAATATAAATAGTTCAAAAATAGTTCCCAGTGGAACGTTTCATGAAAAATACCATCAATACCAGATTAAAGTCATCCCACTTTTCATACTCCAGTCAAGTGTTCATGTCTCGCATTAAGGCAGATTCAAAAGAAACCCTGAAGACTCTCACTTAACAGCAACCGGCTAATCATTCTCTAAAGGTACTCTGTACTACTCAGAAAATAATCATGTCACTTTGGTAGTCTAATGTCACTCGGAGCTCTCAACAAAGATAAGTGAGAACTAATCAGAAGTATCATGTCATTAGAAAACTAAGAGCTACTCATGACAAAGCTTGTTAGCAAAGAAAACTTAGTTTGATACAAGTCTCAGGGAGAATTCTTACGTCAATTGCTTCACTCTAAAAGTATCATGTCACCATGGAAAGATTGTGTAGCAATCAAATCATGCCACTCATTTATTGAAAATGCCCTTTAAGAAATGTGCTTTTAGAAACCCGACACTTCTAATTTTCTGTCGGTTAAAGTAGAAAGTATGCATGAGTAATCATTTGAAATATGACAATTCCCGCTTTCTCAACGACGAGAAGAGAATATGTAACAAAACAGAATAGCAGTGGTAACTAATGGATCGTAGTGTTCATCGCAACTGAAGATATGTAATTTTACAGTAACTGAACACGTTAGTGGTATACCAATTAAAAGACAAAATAAACCATTACAGAATTTCTCAGTCAATGTAAATACGACTTGATATAAGGCTAACTTATTAGAAGGGAGGGGGGCAAGGAAGCTGAAACTACTATCAAGGTAGTAGTTTAATTCACCAGTGAAGTACTGCGGAATGACCAGTCAAATATCGTAGAAAGCAAAGAACACACGTGGGAGAGGGAATTGACGATTTTACGGAAAGGAGATAAAACGAAATAAAGAATGGCAAAGGACAGCATTGTTTAGGATATCTGTAGTTAACGGTCAGCGGTAATGCTGACCTCTGGGATTTTAGGAAATTAAGGAGATTGAGCTCATCAAATATTCGCAAATGAAATAGCTTTGTTCAACTGGAGAAAGGCATAGGCGGATTTTTAAGATGCTAAATGATAGACGGCGCAAATCGCTCACGGTTAGAGACAGGTTATATCTTGTAAAAAGCAAAAACACGTGGGAGAGGAAACTGACGAGTTTACGAAAGGTAGTGAAACGTAATAAAAAATGGCAAAGGACATAGCATTGTTTAGGATGCCTGTAACGGTCAATGTTAATTCCTACCTCTGGGATTTTAGGATATTAACGAGACTGAGCTCATCAAATGTTCGTCTATGAAATAGCTTTGTTCAACTGGAGACTATATTACACAGAAGGTATTTGTGGGTTTTTGTGAGGCTAAATGATAGAACTCGTAAGTTACATGACACAAATCGTTCATGGTAGAGAGAGAGGCGAATCGTTATTTGGTTTGAACCATATTTATACAGTTGAGTTAGTGCAGAAGTTCATGAAAGGATGATTTGGTGTAATTGTAACATTTACACGAAAGGGAGAGACTGAAGCAAAGGACAGGATGGAGATGACGTTACCTATAAAAATAGTACGAATTATATTAGTAGTTGTCATGCTAGCAACACGAATGTTATAAAACCAAATTGTAGCTACGATAAAGCCTTAATCATAATAAGCGCGAAGGGTGAAGTTTTGGAGAAGTGAATTACAGGGGAGGAAATGCACAAGGAAATTTTGATCAGATGTAGAATAGGAATGGTCGTCAAGGGATGCCAACAGTTGCTAAACATATGTATTTGCTAAAAATATGTATAACAATAAAAGTAAGGTGACAATTGCCACTAAATGGAAATTATCACTGGGTAGGGAGGTCTTGTATTTATAGAAAACTGACTGGGGCAAGAAGTAAATCATTTAGAGGGGAAGAAGGAATCGGGATGGAGGGTAAGGGGTCTGGAGAGGAAGGCAGGAAACAAGGACGTTCTCCCTCTCAAACCACTGACTGTAGAAAATCGCCTTCTATTGAAAGGAAGGACAGGAAATGTGTCCTTTATAAGGATGACAAATACTTGTTACGGCTCAAGCAATGTCATGCACAGTGTCCCTTTGTCACCCAGTCAAACTAGTCATTCAACAATTTAATACAAACAAAAAAATGCAAAAATTTTACTTGATTCCTTTAGTTGCGGATAATACTGAGATTCATCTTTCTCCACAAAGTATTTATTAAAAAAAAGACGTGGGAAAACGAGAACAAAATGGATTACACAAGACAATTAAGTGACAAAAATAGGCTTAAACCTCTAGCATAAAAAAAGATCATTTCTCGGTTCGTTACCTCATTTAAAGTTCTTCGGTGAATCGGTATAACGACGACAAATGTCAAGATACATTTTCACTTTGCAATACTTTTGGGGGAATATCAGCAATTTAGATTACTCTATAGATGAACCTTTCAACTCATGATCCTAATATACCCAGTTTTCTCCAATAATGCATGCAATCTTGAACACCGAAAACCCACAACTCTTGACATGATCACTCATCATCAGTTCTTACCTCTAAATCACTTTGTCTTAGCCATTTATTCTCGGCGTTTCCATTTTATGTCAATTTTACTTTACTTCTCAAGTCTCAACCTCTGTGTACTTTGCCAAACCCTTTTACTCAACTCGATTGGATCACTACCCCAAACTTTCCAGCTAAATTTTCACCATTAGTCCACCACCAAACCCTCAACCTTCAAAGTTGATTTTCAATTTCAGTCTGCCAGTCGTCAATCCTCACTTCATTATCAAGCTATTATTCAATAACATTTATGGCCATCTGTAGAACCCTGACTTTTATTTTCCCATTAGGTAGTAACCAGACATATGCAGTTAGCTACATTAATAACTTTGAGCATAGCGTCCTGTAATATAACTTGTCTACTCAGCGCAATAACTAAAACCTTAGGCCCTCAACAGATTTATATCCAATAATAATAGTTCCATGCGTATACACGTTTAATTTATTTTGGAAGGCTATCAAGTTCCTAAGCAAAATTCTCGAGCAAAATCTGGACATTAGTAGTTTTGCATAAAACCAAGAATTATACCTCTTGAATCTAATATCCTTAACAAATTAATGAAAACCGCACAAAATCTGGACATTCGCACTTTTGCTAAAACCAAGACTTATAACTTGTGAAGCTAATAATCTTTAAAAATTAATGAAATATGCGTCAAAAGGCGATATGGAAGAACGGTAAAACAGAAAAGTACTAAATTGATGGTTAGCAAGGGAGAAATTCTGTTTCAATCCTCAAAATAATGAAGAGCCAAAAGCAACTAGCAAATACTTTCCAAATATAACCAGCTTATTATACTTCAGTACATCAACCTATTATATGTAAATACATGCAAAATCTGACTTCATTCATTCAAGCCAATATTACCTATATATAAAAAAAGAAAAAATCATAAAATGGCAGATCCAGGGTTTGGAAAGGACCCCTCTAATAGCTGACATTGCTTCGGTGTTATTTCAACTTTTGGATCTCGATTATTACCGTATCTTTGAAATTAGAATTATTAATGAGACCAAATTAAGGGATGATGTTTTTGTGAATGTGCAAGGATGTTGCTAATAGTGTGCTGTACGTAATACCATTTCAGGTATTTCACCGTACTTTCAACAACTGTCTACTACTAGCGTCCGATAAGAAGTTTGTTAAATATATTAGTACAAAATGTACGCGATGGAGTTCTCAAGTTAATTTTGTTTTGGTCTGACGGGGCTTTTCAAAACATTTTTTTTTCTTTTTTTTTTTTTGCAACTTATGATTGGCTCGATGATATGGGGAGGTAAAGGTACTCAAGAACGTAAATTTATTATGCTTTTGCTTTTTTACGCGATAGTTCCGATGTTGTTTCGTGAGGACGGATCATTATTTCTGTCAAAAAAACTTGACGTAAGCTTACCACAAAAGTCAAGACCATTCTGCGCATTTTAAAAAATCTAAACATCGGTAAGCCATAGATGTATGAAAACTGCACGTGAAAAGTTATTTTTCCGTTACCCCAGTAGAATTCAGGTCAGGCAACTAGTCAGAACTGTAGATAAGAGACACGGTCAGTTAGCGCAAGACGCCATAATGGAATTTCAGTTATAACGAGACCGTAATTAAGATTGAATATTCGCATTAGTATATTTCTACTGCACCTGCTTATAATAGCAATGGAAATTAACATCTTATTTTGTTACCTTGTTATCCAAACTGGCCTTATACCATCAAAGACCAGTGATCTTCAGAGCAGAACATATGGGAAGAAAACTCTGTTATTGATGGTCCCTAAATAATCCCCCTGGATCTGCCATGGGCTTGAACAACTAAATTTGGTCGTTTTAAATCAGTTTGGTTTGAGTACGACAATGACATCGTGATAAGGCACAATAAATAAATTGATATTGATGGCCGACAAGGCTTGACTGAAGTACAATTTCAAATATTTCTTTACCCTTCTTTTCGAAATTTGACTTTTCTTGAAAGTTCAAATTTCTGACTGTTCTTGAATGTTTTTAAAATTTATGACGTTTCTCGATGACCAGTATTCACTTCCTGATGATGCGTTACTTCAGTCTTCAGTTGAGAGCATCCGATCTACGTTTAACCTGTAATCAAAACAAGATCATTGTTAGAACTTGGGTCACTTAAATTGCGTAATTAACCATAAAAATCACCGTAAGAGTTCGCCAAAAATCTGTTTCTATATAATGATACATAAAACATGAAAACTATTCAGAATAACCCTAAGTATTACTTTCCAACTGATAATTCTTAATATACTAGCTTTGAGTGTGGAGACAGGTAGCTCGAGTGTCTAACTCCCCACCTCCCCAAAGAAGTTCACAGTATTAAAAATCGATACGCTTATTTTATCGCGTACTTTGCTTCTGGGGAGCCAAATATTAAACGATATTTGTCTTAGAATACATCGACCTTGCAAAAATCAGTAGTAGTTTTTAATTAGGACTACTAGTATTATTTTGAGTAGATATGGCTTAATCTCTAACAAAAGATAATGGGGGCAATGTATTTTTGCCGTAATTTTTGTACTGTTAGTGTCTACCAATGATTGTTCCCATCTTCTGATTACTAGTGTAGATATATTCATGCACTAAAAATACCAAACTGTCATAAGCATTGACTGCCATTTATAAAATATCCTCTTAAAATTTTTTTTGGATGTTCATATTCTAAACTGAAGGTAAACAACGCGCGCAAGAGAGAGAGAGAGAATTTTCCACGTCCTTTAGTATTCCCGAGTCTAAGCCTTCTTTCATTAAAGGTGATTATGAAAGCAATGTACTACATGTTTATCCAAAACTTGCGTTGAAGCTACACTAAGCACGAACCGTTCTTCAGATCTTCAAATTCACAAGAGAAAGTGAAATTCAAGGCGAAAATGCCATATAATTTATAGAAAGATAGCAAGCAAAATAACCTAAATACTTGCGGACGGACTTGATGTTGATGTTCCCAGGCTATAATAGTTACACGAGTCGATCTTTGGAAAAATGGAGCACATTTTTCTTTGTGCTGAACTGGAGATATTCGCCTTTTAAAAGTCACACTCTTATCTCATTCAAGAGGAGGCGATACTCTCATTTTTCCTTGCTTATCTGAAGCTGATCGAAAAATTTTTTTACTTTTTGCCTTGGTGTATTCATTTCATTTGTCAAAACAATGCGTCCTCTCCCACTAAAACCAAACTAAGGTTTTGAATAAATCCCTTGATAATAAAGTCTTCGCGTTTGAATGCCCTATTCAGGATTTAGGTCACTTATCAGTCACTAGAATTTTGCAAAAAGTATTTCTCAGTCTGCATTGTAAAGTGAATGATCGATTCTATCATTAAACGAGTTTATACTGATTAAATCTGTTAGATGTCGAAAATGCGACAGGTGAATACCAAACAATGAATTCTAGAAAAATACTTTGTATGGAAATCTATCATCCTTTTTAAATAATGTGACATGATATGAAATGACTTCAAACGAAGAATGAATACAAAGTGTCTGACACTTGAGTGCCTAACGGCTAACTTTACTCTAAAAGTTGGAATCAAATTAAATAGCAAGCGGGGGAAACTCAGGATATTGGCAATGCAGGGTTACTTCAACAATTAAAGATAAAATGAAACGACTAAAAATAAGCAATTACCCACCTTTTAAATTATAACGAACTAGTTCATAAAATATATACCGACCCTCAGCAATTTATATTGCATTTCAAGCACTGTCTTTTAAGATATTGTTGCCGTTGTCTATTGTGATACGGACATCACTACCAGCAAAGGTATTAAATCCCTCTTGTACCAGTAGATCCATATAAGTGCCGACCATTTCAATGATCACTATTCCTTCTCCTTTACATGGTAATTAGGAAAGGCATTGCGTCATCATGGGCATAAGTGATTTCAATAAGGATTTAGAATAACCCAGGTAATCGGCCTCAAGCTGTCTATTTGAGTTTAAGATAGGATATACTACAATTATCTCCTGTCTGTAATATCTGCTGTATTTGCACAGATTTTTTTTTTTATACCAAGGAGTTTCCGAGTTCGATAGTAGTCCATCTCATTGTAATTTGAAACTAAATAAAAGTCTATGATATTTCGGTAATGGATTGTATAAAATAATATTTTTGACAGAATTCGTACAAATTTTCAAACAGTCCATTACCCAAAATAACTCTCTCTGATGCCGCCCCCACTGCACTAATCGTCTTCACAGACTGTCAATCCAGTAGTCAGTTTTTTTTCCATCGTACGCATCAGAGAGAGATATACATATACATAATATATTATATATATGATTATAAAGATATATATAGCTATGACTATCTATATATATATATATATATATATATATATATATATATATATATATATATATATATATATACATATATATACATATATATATTATATATATATATATATATATATATATATATATATATATATATATATATATACATATATATATATATATATATACATATATATATATATATATATATATATATATATATATATATATATATATATATATATATAATACACACACACACACACACACATATATATATATATATATATATATATATATATATATATATATATATATATATATATATATATATATATATATGTATATTATATATATATAAATATATATATATATATATATATATATATATATATATGTATATATATTATATAAATACTGATAGATAGATAGCTATATATATCTTTATAATCATATATATAATATATTATGAATATGTATATCTCTCTCTGATGCGTACGATGGAAAAAAAAAACTGACTACTGGATTGACAGTCTGTGAAGACGATTAGTGCAGTGGGGGCGGCATCAGACAGAGTTATTTTGGGTAATGGACTGTTTGAAAATTCGTACGAATTCTGTCAAAAATATTATTTTATACAATCCATTAACGAAATATCATAGACTTTTATTTAGTTTCAAATTACAATGAGATGGACTACTATCGAACTATTATACTATATGATATATAAAGATATATATAGTATCTATCAATATCATGATAAATATATATACATATATAATATATATAAGATATATAATATATACTTATATTATAATATATATAATATATATACAATATATATATAATATATAATAATATATATTATATATATATAAATATCCTAGAAAGATACAAGAATATATATATAATTATTATATATATATATCATATATATATATACATATATATCAGTATTATATATATACATATATATATATATATATAGATAATTTAATATATATATAATATATATGATATATATATATGATATATATATTTATATATATATACCAAATATATCTATATATATATATATACTATCATATAGATATATATATATATATATAGATATATATATATATATATATGATATATATATATTATATATATATATTTATATATATATATATATATATATATATATATATATATATATATATATATATATATATATATATATATATATATATATATATATGTTACGCATAATGTGGATAATTGCCCTAATGTGACATTAGGCAGAAAAATTGCCTAATGTGTACATTAAGCAAGCAGTTTGCGTAAAGTTTACAATTTGTTAACATAGGCCAAACATGCCTGTTGTCCATATTATGCAGCTCAATTTCGCCCGATGTGAATACGACTGCCTAATCTAAATATATATTATGGTTTAGTGTAGAAATAGAAATTAATCCAACAGACAACCCACGGGAGGTTACAAGAGAATGCAACATGGTTAATGTGGGTATGGGACCATTCGACGCGGACAATTAGCCACTGCCACTTCGTCTCGAGGACGTTTTACCGCTGCTTATTCCTCACGGAGGACTATTCGCAGCCGCAAATAGGTCGTTTGTTTTCATTGTTTTGATTTATGTTGTTTGGTTGTTAATGTAATGAATACACTAATTTCTTTACCGACTATTTTTTTTCCCCAGTCTCCCTTCAAGTCTTCAAAATGGAAAACAAAAAGATACTCTTAGCAAACGTGGTAAAAGAGAAGTTTCAGCAGGCTTTATATACTCTTTTGGCAAATCATCCAAGAGTGATTCAAGCATCAGAATTCTCAGAGGAATAGCCTATAACTATCAAATGAACTAAAGTTTTTATTTCTTTATATTTGTTTATTTTTGATAATTTTAAGAATTATTTTTTGGTATAAACCAATAAAATTTATTACAATGTTGGAATATCTTGAATGATTTTTAAAATTGTTTCCTAAACCAATAAAATATTTGTTTTTTTAACCTCTTTTTTTTTTTATTTGCACCTTGTAGTAGCAAAGATTAAACTGACTAGAAAAATTTAAAGTTGTAGAGGGAAAAAACCCAATACACACTGTATTTATATTTCTGGTGGGCGGGAAATGACCAAGTGGCCAAAAGCTGGTGGCGAACTGGCGGTGGCTAACTGTCGGCGACGAATCGGCCGCGGCGAATCGTCACCAACTCGGTTAATGTAGAGACAGTTTAAAGAATTCCAATTTATTTTAATAAATACAAACATAATTATGCAATATCAGTAAAAGAGAAATAAGTCAATAGATCTCAGGGTTCAGTTGAGTCCAGTCAGAAATTTTTGCATGATCTGCCCGGGTGACAGCCCGAATTGCATTTCAATTTTTTTCTTAGGCAGCTGCATCGTCCTGATGTACATTGACACTATATATCCTTGCCCACCAGTGGCTCTTGCTGTTGCTGTTCTAATCGATAGGCAGATATCAGGAACCTCTTCAGACTTTATCAGGGGCTGTTTGATTGCACTTAGATCAGCTGCTGTAAATTTTGGTCCAAGAATTCCCTCCCGACAACCTATAGTGTATAGTCCATCTTGTTCCTTGAGGACGACCACTAACAGATTTTTAGGATCTGTTGGACCACGATCGACATCCCTCAGCGTAGCACACTGACCAATGGATAATGGCTTAAGTGACAAACCCAATGTTTCGAACATTCGAACAACACTCCAGTTACAGTGGTTCGTCATTCAATTCACATAAGGCAAAATACCCTCGCCTAATCTGAAAATCATGCATAATGTTGACAATAGGCAAGTAATTTGCCTATTGTCAACATTGTGCAAAACAAATTGCCTAATATGGAGATTACGCAATTTTTCTGCCTAATGTTCACATTAGGCAATTATCCACATTATGCGTAACATAATATATATATATATATATATATTATATATATATATATATATATATATATGATATATATATATATATATATCATATATATAGTATATATATATATATATATATATATATATATATATATATATATATATTATATATATATATATATATATATATATATATATATATATATTATATATATATATATATATATATATATGATATATGTATATATTTATATATATATATATATAGATTATATATATATATATATATATATATATATATATATATATATATATATATATATATATATATATATATATATATATATATATATATATATTTATATATATATATATGTATATTACGTATAGTTGTGTATGAAAGACACCAAATTAGCCTAATTAATATCACTACTGGAATCAGAGAATCACTAAGGTTGTAAGAGTGACCTTAGTCCTGAAATATGTTTGATTAAAAACACTACTTACCTTGCATAAGTATCGCCAAATCTCAGTCTCTGTCACCAGGATCAATGTTGTTGTCGTTAATGCCCTGTCTATAATTGTCTGTATCCTCTTCTATCGCAACCAAACCTGAAAGGAAACGAAAATATTTGTCAAATCACTGTCCCTTTATAAGAAATATTTAAGCAAAAAAAGACGTTCATAACTACATTTACGAGTTAGATGCATTTCTCAATAATCACAATTTGAATAAGGAATAATAAGACTTGAATCCCAATTCCATTTCATGTTTGGGAGAGCAATGTTCTTTTAGGTTGTTTAATTTACAAAATGGGATCTAAATCCATTTTCCTCAACTTTTGCTCATTTCCAGAGTGTTTGAGGTAAATCTTTATATTATTGAAGTCTGCCACCATAAAAAGATTTAGGTACGATATTGAGATCTAGGATTGTTTAGACAAGACAACAGGGCGCCAAGTGGGGTTGATGTTGAGGACCAGGGAACCATAGGGCGGTTGAAGTAGGATCATCTCAGGCCACCACATAATAGTTTAGATATGACAAAAAGACACAATTGGATGATTTAAACAGGACACCAGATAAGATGCTTGATGATTAAATAGGTTGGTTTAGGCAAGGCGCCAAGGCACGGTAGTTGTTTCGAGGATGCTATCATAGGGCATAGGGTGGTTTAAATGGGCTATCAGGCCACCATAAGATGGTTTAGATAGAACACCAAGACAATAGGATGGGTTAGAGAGGACGCCAAGGCAAAATAGTATGTTTTAGATAGGACACCAAGGCACAATAGATGGTTTAGATGGGATATCAATACACAATAGCATGGTTTCGGTAGCCATATTGGATGCCTTAGGTAAGACAACAGGATGCCATGGGATGGTTTGGGTAAGACAACAAAGAATATTAGGGAGGTTTAGGCAAGACAACACGGTACCCAAGGATGGGTTGAGTTAGGACAAGGATAGTACCAAAGGCGATCGCCCGCAGGGTATTCCAATATATTTTCCGCCTTTCTTTAAATCTTAAGCTGAGAACATTTATAAACAGAGTCAACAGACTATGAACCCAAGAGGGCTCCGGAGGGAAATCGGCTGGCTGAGAGGAGCTTTAGGCAGATACATAATTATGGGCTTATATAAAACAAACCAATGCTGCTGAATTCAGGATTAATTGCCAGAGACCCTGAAAGTATTTACTCCTCACTTATACATTTGAAAACGAAAAGACTCCACAACTGCAATAGCCGAACAATAAAACACTTAGAAAACTGATACTAGAAAAAGATGCTGTCTGCACTTGGTATCTCATGACAAATTACTGGTTCTTCCGATCCATTGAGTTCGTGGCATTGCGATGTTTTAAAAATAGACACATTCAAGTTATTTGATCCATCAACACAACAAGTAGAGCTTCACAGCATTTTCTAAAGCGGTTGAGCAAGCAGCAGAAATAGGCACGTACAATTATGAGTTCCATTTTCTTTAGTTACCCAATGCTACCCAAGATACGCTCAGTTTTCTATTTCCCCCAATAAAACGGATCTCGTAAGCAAGGTATTAGGCCGGTATCTGGAAGAAAACATCTGGTCCTTGTACATGATGACCGCAGTTTTCTGCAGGTTTGCAAATAGCTTGCAAACCAATGATTTATATAAATGCCATTTAAGAAATAAATCCTTTAATGTAACAACCGATTCAATAATTACTAAAGAATGAATACGTCTCCTTCAAATATTCCACTAACCATTTACATTTTTAAAAAATCATGATAGAAAGTCCATTATATATATATATATATATATATATATATATATATATATATATATATATATATATATATACTGTAAAAACACATTATAATTGAACCGAAATAGGGAAGGGAGTTATCGTTATTAGACCCGTTTATGCAATAAATTGTCATTTAGGAATGCAAAATAAAATAAAAATAAATAATTATCTTTTGGAATGGCATGTTCTCTCCTCAGTGTAATGTCAAAAACCTAATACTGCATAAATGTCACAAGAGAGTTCCGTATGTCTCCTCTGACGTAGTCTGAAAATCCCTTCGTGGCTCCGTTTTACTAGACAGCCAAAACCACCAATCTTTTCCATTATCAGCACCTACTTTTACTACCCCGTTCCTTATCTTCATTTTCCTTTATCCCTGAGTAAGGTAAGGACATGTATCCTCCTATAACGCTGATTGAACAATCATTTGCCGTAAAGGAACCCCCATTATAAATCACGTGTCTTTGCATTTCAGAAAAATTGCGGACATTTATCGTTTAGGTATTATTGATCAAAAAGGCTGAACACTTGAAACAAATTTAAATTTTCGTATACACGTTTATCTATAGCAACTGCTGCTTAACGTTAACATCTTTTAACACAACCTGTGACATGCCTTGTCTATCTTGGAGGTAGAGGGGAGTTTTACGTCCATTTCTGTTTTAGTACATCCCCGTTTACAGTCGGCCAAAATACCAGTATATGATATTATAAGAATCTCTTCTAAACCCTTCGTAAGCGGAGACACTCACAGGGAATACGAATTCATAGCATTCACGAAAGTACTGTACATCTCGTTTTCCTTTTCACCGTAGAAAATTACAAATACCGTAAAGAACAGCAACTTCTCGCTATTTCCGAAGGGTTTGCCTGAGTATTTTATCATTTGCAGTAACCTTTTCTAAAAAAAAAAAAAAAAAAAAGAAAAAAAAAAAAAAAAAAAGGTATCGAACCATATTATAACAATCAAGGGTGCAACGATCAATAAACCTTAAACGATTGACAGTCAACTATTTTGTCTCAAATTAAGTCAAAGCACAAATAAGCAAGTCTAGGAGAAGGAAATTTTACACAGCCATTTACTATAGTTACAGTCCTGTGAAAAAAGCTTGATACACTAGCCATTTTTGGCACTTATGATATCTAATATCAATTTTAAAAGATACATTCCTAACAAGAACACAAGTATTCATTAAAGGTAAAAATTCATAGGACGGGGGTGGGTGGGGGGGGGGGGGGGGGGGGGGGGGTGGGGGGGGGGGGGGCGGGGGGGGGGGGGGGGGGGGGGGGGGGCTACTGGCTTTCAGATCAAGCCAAGGCAAAGACGTCCAACTCTCACGGGCGTCAACAGACTTCCATCGGCGCACAGCCAAAACAGAACTTCTATTTAAGTAACCTTTTATCAACCGAATTCACCTAAAATGCTTGCTGCACATGAATCCCTTGAAGTCTACGCCAACTCTATCATCTGACCTTCGGCACGCGTGAGCCCAGGTCTTACTTAACTCGAGATCCTTCGGAAACGAAGAGCTTGTAAGTCCCCCTATCACTCGCACTGTACCCAAATACACTACAAAAAACCATTTGGAAATCCACACACAACAACGATATCACCGAGACGCAAATGAACGGTCACTTCCTACCGGGAATTTTGGCGGTTTACGAAAAAAGCGCGCGAAAATAGCAAAAGATAAAAAAATAACCTTTTATATTAATAATCTCTGTATTTAGCAAATAAAGGTAATTCATCATTAGATTCTTTGATAATTTCTCAATATATGAGACCCCGTAGGGGGTAGGGGGGTAGTGCCATCAATGCACCTCATGCTGTGCACTGTAGGCATTACTTAAGGTTCTTTGCAGCTTGCCTTCGACCCATAGCTGCAACCCCTTTCGTTCGTTTTACTACACCTCCTTTCCTATTCTCTTTCTTCCATCTTATTTTCCACCCTCTCCTAATAATTCATAGTGCAACTGCGAGGTTTTCCTCCAGTTACATCTTTCAGACCTTTTACTGTCAATTTCCGTTTCCGCGCTGAATGACCTCATAGGTCACAGTGCATGGCCTTTGGCCTAAATTCTATATTCGACTCAATAAATGAGAGGGATATTGTCATTTGAACCCCGCACGTTGCCATGATAATGGCTTTGGCGTAGGGTAGAATCAAGATTAGTAATCAAGATCTAGTACATACGTACTAGATATTGCTTCTAGACTTTGGGTAGAAAGACGTCACAAAATCACATGCGCATACAAATCCCAAACTCGTAGCTAGAGCGGGACTACCTGGATTATCTTTATTGTGGCTCTACCAGCAAAACAATACGCGAGATATTGTCAGAAGCACGGAATTGACTGAGAAATTATATATCGTGATATAAGATCTTGAGTTGACTGACGGTCGGCAACGAAACCTGAATAAATTATTTATTGCAAGGCTTATCTTAATGTTATCTCAAAAAGTTTATAAAAAAGACTTCATATTAACAAGTAAGTTATTATTTATACAATCAACAGTTGGCAATAAAGGTATGTGAATTTAAAGTTCTACATTTCTCCCGATAGCATGTCGATGAAAACTTAAATTGCCCAATTATGCTTCGAAAATCCTTACGTGCTCAACTTTCCTCTAACATTCTGTACTACCATTTTTATACGATTTTGATTTATCAAGTTTTTCCATCATTACAAAGTCAGCCAAGGCCTATAATTTTTTTCTCTGCTTTCAAATAATCATTCCTGCATCAAGCGTGTAGTTAAGTAGGCAAACTTTTAGTAATTTATCTAGACTTCATGTAAATTCGGAAACTGAGGACCCATATTTTGCCTGAACCATCCGTCTTCCCGTTCTCCTTCAGGCAGGGGCACGGTAGGGACAGGACATTCCTTCCCGCCAAACCGGCCGTCTCATTTTGATAAATCGTCGTTTGCCCCTAGAAGATACTCTGCGGTAACCCATGTCACAATACACATCGATTGGACATCCATGATATTAATCCCTTTGTTGGTGAAAACGTCACAGATCAAAATTTAATATCATTCAGCACTTGAGAAGGCAATTATATGGGCACGTTTATTAACCATAGGTCGTTTTTGGCAAACTTTAAAGTATCACCGTCAACTGCGAATGTTTTGAACTGAATATAAGAATTTAGGCCAAAGGCAAAGTACTGGGACCTATGACGTCATTCAGCGCTGAAAAGGAAATTTACAGTAAAAAGTTTGAAAGGTGTAACAGGTGGAAACCCTCGCAGTTGCCCTATGAATCAACTGTTAGGAGAGGGTGGAAAGTATATGATGGAAGAGAGAATATGAACGGAAGTATAGTAAAAGGAACGAAAGGGGTTGCGACTAGGGACCAAAGCACGCTGCAAATAACCTTAAGCAATGCCTACAGTACATCGTGAAAAAAGACTTACTAACTTTACTTTGACCTCTGAACATAAGGAAGTTGTGTCATTAAAGAAAACTTTTGGTTGAAATTCGCTAGATGAACATTAAGAATTTAAAGATCTTCACCGGAACCCAACTGTCGGCATGAAAAATAGGTTGACTATTTTCTCCGATCAACTAATTTTTTCGTCGAAAAAAGTAGAGTACGAGAGAGAGAGAGAGAGAGAGAGAGAGAGAGAGAGAGAGAGAGAGAGAGAGAGAGAGAGAGAGAGATTTGAAAAGAAACGTAAAAATCATTTCAATAACATGAAAGTTCTACTTGTTGGTAATTTAATACCATATAAACACTAACCATTCTAAAGTACGGACATCGGAAAATACAACACAAGAACTTTGCTTCAGTGTCCCAGTTGACTGGGTCTAGATAAATGACTAAGAATTTGCTTACTTAACAAGAAGCTTGATGCATTAATTATTATTTGGAAGTAGTTTTACATAAATCAAGGAAACAAAATTTGAAGCAAAAAAAATGTTACGCAACATAGGCCTGGGCTAAGATCGTTAATGACAAAAATTAGTTTTCTCTTGGAACTGTAGCCAGGAAAAAACTATTACCAGGCCACTCCTCAAAGAGCGCTTTTTGTCCATATGGTGTTTTCCCTATTGATTGTCTGAAAACTAGTCACCAAATTTACCTGCGGTTTGTATCAGATTATGTATCACCGAATTTTGAGACCTTACGTACGCTCCTCTGAAGTTGCAAAGAATATGAACGGCTTTGCTTGCGTCTAAAGTAAATTTCTATTTTATTATAACAGTAAAGCAAGATTACAGACGTTGATGTTCAGGTTGCCAAAACTATGAAGGCAGGACCTTTAAACGACCGGTTTCAGAAATTCAGTGTGATTCGTAGTTAGGTACTTCCAGAATCGATGGATTTATTTTTTTATTTCTAATGAATTTTTCAATGGTAGATGTCTTTATATATCATATAAAAGTGCGCTCGCGTTTCGTAAAAAATATAAAAATTCAAAATCGATTAACTTTGATAAAAGTTTCAACAGTTTTTCGTTGTCTGGTTTTGCAAAAATGATTGAAGAACAGGTTGTGATAAACACACAGTATTGGGCGGGAGTTGTGGTAGTTACAGCTAATAGTTCACGAGGAAGAGCCCGTAACGACAAATGACTTGCTGAATCTAGCAACAAAATAGTTCGCAGGAGCTTCCAGAAATATACCTTTTATACTGTGCTGATTGAAACTAGCTTTTAATTTTCTTTCATGAAATATCACGGAGAAATTGACTATATAAATCTAAAAATAAGTTTCAATTTCATTTGTGCAAATTCGTACTGTTCACATACTTAAAACAAGTACTACATATGTTTTTGTTACCACAAGACAAAAAATGCTGCTTCACATGTATCTCTCGGGGGAGTGAAACTGAACTGGGAATATTGCATGCATTACATAGGCAGCTAAATCAACGTTCATTACAGGAGGGTAAGATTTGATTAATAATAGTCCACTAAATTCCAGGGTAGATCTATATTACTATTCCGCGGCGGCCTAGACTATGGCAGTTGCGGTTTTTCTATGCAGTTTTACCTCCTGAACAAGAATTTTAAATAATATTTATTCGGACGACTGTAATTAACCCAGGGGGCAGTACTAAACACGGCGAAATACATTGCATGCTCCAATCCCTAGTGGATGTCGTATCCACGGTTACGTTCCTTGCAGTCCAAGCGGAACTATTCTTTAGAATTACCAATTCCAGTACTTGAAAATAGGTAAGCTTGAAAAGCAGACCATGCGTACCTGAGCAAAATATACCAATCAAGACCATCGGAATGCCTGCATCCAGAAACTAAAGGATTTGTCCACAGCCAAGACAAAACTGGGCAGTTATCTCTGCTTGTGCTTCTGATACGGAAAAAAAAAAAAAAAAAAACTACCAATCTCGCCGACATTTGGACTTACAATTTACAATAATGTCTAAATTACTGATGGGTCTAGGTAAACAACAATGACCAGAAAAAATAACATTACTCGGTCCTAGGTAGAAATATTACCGATATAAAACTAAAGCTGCTGGATACCGTTTATTTTTATTTTTTATTTTTTTTTAGCTGATAGGTAAGATGGGTGAAAGCAGAGTGAGGGAAGTTAGGTAGCTAACCATGGTAGATAACAGTTTAGAAAGTTAAGTATTAGTAAGAGTAATGCCAAGTTTGGTTCATCCAAAATTTTATTTGGCTAAGGGTACAATTTTTCTAATTAATATTAACATAATACAATAATGAATTTACGTTACATTAACATGGTGAATTGTACAGATTACATATTTTGAATTTTATGCCGGGTTATTCAAAAATGACAATGTGCATCTCTGGTACATGGGCCAAACGAAAACGCTCAGGAAGCCCTCCTGAGTACATCGTGAAATTCATCAATACCAAAAGCGGTTTAACTTGTTTACGGTAAGAGCGCGGTCGGCAAAGGCCAAGTTGAATTATAAAGCCGAATACCCTTGCTGAATTTGGGTTCAACCGATTGAGCACAAAACTAAAGTATTTAAATAAAGCGACTGGAGGAAAAATATAATGAAAAGGTTTCAATCCCCTGCACCATCGTAGGTACCCATTTCATCCTATATATCTAACCTTCACATACGTACGCATGAGTAGGAAAAACGTACCTTGTAATATTCAGATGCTAATTCCACAAAGCCCGTTGTAAGAGTGCCCCAGTTTTCCAATGTTCCAACACTCCTTCCCCTAATAAGCAGTGTTCTTTGCTTTTTACGAACGATATATCACTAACTGTAAATTGTTCACTTTAACCGGGACTATTTATATCCTAAAACCAAATTAATGAATAAATCATAGTAAAACGACATGAGTTGGGATAATTTCGAAGATATTCAATATACTCTCAAGTTTCATGGCTTAGCAAAAGACGGTTGAAGGAGGGTCCTTTCGTGTTAAATGGTGAGGGGTTGGGGTGGGGTTGGGAGGTGGAGGTAGGAATGAGTTGTTAATGAAACTCTTTCACAGCTGTTAACGAAGGAAATGCTGAAAGACAGTTATCATGGGACAAAATACCACATCGATAAATATTTTCTTGAACAAACCAAAGCTCTAATATGTTTACCTATATACTACGTGGGTAACAACAGGTTTATCAAAACTCCGCTTGGAAGTAGTTATAAGTTTTTATATATATAATATATATATATATATATTATATATAATATATTATATATATTTTATATATATATATCTCGCCATCTATGTCTGTCTGTCATAATACATACATACATACATACATACATACTAGCATACATAAATACACACATATATATATATATAATATTATATATATATATATATATATATATATATATATATATGTATGTATGTATGTATGTATAGACAGACAGACATAGATAGAGAGATAAATTTATCTGGAACCGGGCAGGAACCTGCTCTTACTCTTCAGCAGCCAGTTTTTGATAAATCTGAAAAAAGGAGCAGTTTATTGGCTTACATTAGCAGAGATTTACGCTTTTCTCAAAATTCTATGGGTCCGTATCCCTTAAGACATGTTTTTGTTTATTTACGTCTCCCCATTCCCAGCCCCCTTTTATTTTTATACATTTATTATTTTCTATTAATTTATTCTTTTTACAATCTCGGCTCTGTAACCAGATAAACTGCTAATTTTGTCATTGTTTTCTGTGGTTCAATAAATATTTTATAAATCTGTGTGCTGATCTTGGCTTTATGTAATGCAGTGAATTTGAACTCCTAATTCAGGAATACTTACCATCATATATACCCCATGACTTGCACGTAAAAATGTACCATCAGATCACAAGAATAAGCAAAGCAAAATGATGGTATCACTGGGTCTCGGGGAAAAAAAAGAAAAAAAAAAAACGAACGTCAGGTAATAGAATTTATCTCAGCGGCATATGTTACTGGTTGCATAAAGAAACAACCTTAAGTGAAAAAGCTATAGTCTTAACTGTGCTACTTTGGCATGTTATCTACACCGAAAGGCTAGTACTAAACACGGCGTTCCAAGGAGCTTCCGCTATGTTTAATACTAATACCTCGGAGGTGAACGTGAAAACATGAACATAATAACATATATTTAACATAAAGAAAATGCAATTGAAATATTTAAAAAAAAATAATTATATTATTTTAGCGAAAACAGTGTACATCGCATACCAAAGTAGGTGCATGACAAGCCAAAGTAACACCGTCTTAACTCCAAACCGGAATAACTTACGTTCTTCGAAAAAGCAGTATTACAAGAAATAATAAATACTTAAAAAAATTTAATGTACACACATTTTTATTTGTTTGTTTATCAAATGAGCAGTTTAATTTTAATGGTTTATGCAACGTGTGATCTGATTATACAATGAGAAATGATACAGATGACATCTGAAGGCTTACCTCACTTCGTTTCACTTTATTTGGTTTTATGTAAAGCTCTCCATAGGGACGATTCCCTCTCTAGCGGGAACCTTGTGCATTTTCAAAATAAGGCGCTTCTTATATGTTATAATTGTTTTTTTTCTTTTTCCAGCGTTTTCCCGTCAGTATTATTGCTCCTGCAGAATATTAGTCCTTAGTTCTTTATTAAATTTGCTTTCTTTTTATATGATCTTTTCTTCAGGGGGTATTTGCTGTACAGTCTTGGTGCACAATGTACAAGTGCTCTCTCTCCTGACTTACAATTTGTTCTAGGTTCGAATATCCTATCTACGTCACTTGCCTGTCTGATTACAATATTCATTAATTCAGGTCTAAAGAAACTTAAGCTACAACTTAACCTTAAGGCCACTAAAATAAAACCTTTATGGTTTGAGAAGCCACTAATAAAATATACTGGAAGGCCGTCAAAATAACATCAATGTTTATAGGACTATGTAAAATTAAAAAATCTGTGATTAATACATCCAGCGCTGCCTGAGACTCTCAAATACTTGAACGCTGATGCAGTTCCAAAATTCAATGTTTTAGTATTCTCTCTCTCTCTCTCTCTCTCTCTCTCTCTCTCTCTCTCTCTCTCTCTCTCTCTCTCTCTCTCTCTCTCTCTCTCTCTTATATAACTGTTCTTGCTCACGTTATGATAAATAGAATGAATAATCCCACATATTTGACCATTTCGAGGCACTAACGCAGCAATTCTCGTACATAAATCTAGTCGGTCATTCCGGTTTCTTCAGTAAAATTGTTATCAAAATTTACTGAAAAGATAAAAGGTCATCTGAACAATCCTGCGGCGTAAAACAGAAACATTTGATTTTTGTCCTCGTATCATAGACAACAGACATAACCACAGAAGCCTTTATATTAGTTAATTTTTCTTAATGCCTATACAATAAGTGGTCTAATTTCGTCGATACTTTATCACTAATATATCCTTTATATCAGTGATCAGAGTAAATGTAATTTAAAAGTCACAACATTTTGGTCGCATGACAACAAGATTCTTCTAAGTCAGGTCAGCCGTATTTGTGAAACCATCTGTATTGTGGTTTAAGGCATATCATATTTTATTGCCACTTTTCCGCTCGTCGATGACCTCTGTTTGTGTGACTCCAAATTATGATGTAAGTCAGTCAGTCATGTGTCTCCTTTTCAAATGCTTCACTTGTAAGTAAGTCTGGGTTTCATCGTGGTTATATAAAGTTTGTAGGACCTTTTCACATTTGTATCTTAAACCAGTAATAAAAAAATACTTCCCTCAGAGATAAGACGTTGCATAATACTAACTAAAGGTAATTATATAATCAAGTGAATTCAATAATTATTTCCCTTACATTACTTGACAATGCGTATCGAGTGTTTTGTTCATATTTTCAGTCTGTTTTGGGCCAACAAATATCTTGGTTGTGTCTCATGACAATCATTTAACAAATGCAACTTTAAGCTTGGCAAAAACATTAAAAACAGAAAACATTATTGCCATTGCTTGTCAAACGAGAGAGAGAGAGAGAGAGAGAATGATTCCCATGACTTGAATCGCCATCTGGATTCAACAAAGCGATTAGCTGAAATAAAACAGCTGGCGTTGCTTGGCACCGACTAATGAAGGTGGTGGGAACAGCCACCTGAATATCAGGGAGGGCTTTCATTACAAAAGAGGGACAGAAGCATAGAGGACCAATTTTCTCCCCTGACCTGTCAAGGTGAGTTCTGTAAATATATACTCTTGTCTATTTCTTCTCATGAAATCTCATTGATGTTTCTTTTGTCTTATTTAATTTTACTCCTCACTACATCTCTTTCTTTTTTTTATTCTCGCTTCTACCTCTTTTTTTCTCATTCAACTTTACTTCTCTTCTTTCTCACTTATTCACTCTCATGTCTCTTCTTTCTGGCATGTTTTATACTTGAAACCTCCTCTTAATTTATGGATGCATATGCAGTGTATAATGTCATTTGTTTAGAGTTTTCCCTCCTATAACGAATAGAAATTATTCGATGAATACAGTCAGGACTGCATTTTCTGTTCCGAATTAACCATTCAAACCTTCCTTCCTCGGACAGGATCATTGTGAAATAACTACAGCTGGTTAATACTTCCCGCACTTCTATTCATCCTTTTAAATTAAAAACTTCGCTATTATTGAAGTACAGTGATGGCGTTCGTTGAAAGAGCATTCATTGGACAAAGTCAGTTTTGTGCTACCGCGGCCCCTCCCGGAATGCCGCTTGTAAGTCAGGTGTTTAAGTGGACAGGGAGCTTGGTGTGGATCTCAGGACTCTACCTACTCACCAGGATGAAAACTACTAAATTACCTGACGAATATAACAGGTTATCTCAAATGCAGTACACTGCTACGTGACTTTTATTTACAGTAAAAGCACATAATACATTAAAAAATCCCATTGCTCTCAAGTAACTGTTAAAAGCACAGAGAAAATCTGTAACCTATATTACATGGTTTAGCGACCTGTTTCTTTCCCTTTGCTACCTGGCATTACACTCTCATGCTAATGCTGCTTTTCTTGACGAATACATTTTCATCATACAAGAGACGGGTATAATTCTTCATAAACGCAAAAACCTATACGGCTATCAACCCAATACCGCATGCAGCTCAGGTAGATGATAATTAAAAGAAATATGACGAAGAATTTTGCGTCACGAAAAGCAGCATTAGGAGGAGTGTCCAATGCCTGGCAGTAGAGGGAAAGACACAGGTCACTAAGCCACGTAACTCCTAGGTTACAGAGCTTCTCTGTGCTTTAATTAAACAACTATTTGAGAAAAATTTAATGAGATGTGTTTTTTTAGGGTGTTATGTACTTTTACTCTTAAAAACAATCACGTAGCAGAGTACTGCATTGGGGAAAAACATTCAGATGGCGAGGTACTACTGTGAGGTAAATTATATAACAAAACAATGATATTTGCTGCAAAATTCAACATGTTAGAAGTCGGTGCTTTGTACTGGAAAAAACTAAAGCAATGAGAACAAAAGCAGAGGCAATTAAAATATTTTATGACATGTTTGCTTATATGGGAAAAATGTTGATCCCACCCCCTAAAGAAAGTTCAAGAAAGTTTAGTAATTTTTTTTTCTTCTTAAACAGTAGAACTTTCCCTTCAAAGAAATTAGAAAAGAAGCATACTGTGCCGTAAATTATATAACAAAACAATGATATTTGCTGCAAAATTCAACATGTTAGAAGTCGGTGCTTTGTACTGGAAAAAACTAAAGCAATATAACAAACCAGTGGCAATTAAAATATTTTATGACATTTGCTTATATGGAAAAATGTTAACCCACCCCCAAAAGAAATTCAAGAAGTGTATTAATTTTTTTCTTCAAACAGTAGAACTTTCCCTTCAAAGAAATTAGAAAAGAAGGCATAAAACAGTAATACCTCGGAGGGGGTTAGTGCCGTCAGTGCACCTCATTCGGTGCAATGTAGGCATTACTTAAGGTTCTTTGCAGCGTCCCTCCGGCCCCTAGCTACAACTACTTTCATTCCGTTTACTGTACCTCCGTTCACATTCTTTCTTCAATCTTACTGTCCACCCTCTCCAAACAATTGTTTTATGGTGCAACTGCGAGGTTTTCTTCCTGTTGCACCTTTGTAACCTTTTACTGTCAATTTCCGTTTCAGTGCTGAATGGGCTTAGTTGCCCCAGTGCTTGTTATAATGCCAAAAATCTAAATAAATAAAATAAAACAGTAATATATATATTATATATATATATATATATATATATATATATATATATATATATATATATATATACAATATATATATACATAATAAATATATATAAATATATATCATATATATATATATATATATATATATATATATATATATATATATATATATATATATATATATATAGATCTCCTAGTATAAAAATCAATTGTTTTAAGGGAGCTTAATTCCTTGACAAAGCCATGAAAAAACAATACCTTGAAATGGAAATTAATGAATTAAATAAAGCTATTTAGAGGAACTAATCTGCAAAGGAGGACTTATGAGTGATTTTGAAAATAAGGACTAAAATAAAAAAAAAACTTATTTCAAATGCAAGGACTTGGGTATAAAAAAGCATTATTAATAATCAAAGTTAACCAGCACATTTCAAGAATTTACTTTATTCGCAGATGGTCATTTTGCCTCTCGTCATCAGTCTTGGCTTAGCCACAGCTGGAGTTTGCCAGACAACCAATGAGCAATGGACTCATTTTAAAGTAAGTGCCTAAGTAAGTAAGTACTAAGCATGTAAATAAGTAAGTAGAGGATTGGTCTAAAAACGTTTTCTGTGCTCTTTGGTTTGTTTTTCAGTATTGAAAACAAACATGGATAACTTTGACAACCGCTTGTTCTTTTTTCTCTCCCATTTTCACATAAAACACTGAAAAACATGGCACGTATAAATGCTAAAATACAATTATACTGCAGGTAAGTATTACGATTATGAAGAGCCAATAATCCAGGCTACAGAAATGATATCTAAAATTAGAAGTAAATGCGAGCGTGGAAAGGTAAGTTGTTTCCGTAAATTTGATAATATTAGGGTAAATCCCCTGTCCAAGAGCAAATCTTAAACACACGTCGTTAACTTATCGAATTGAAGCAATATTCAATTCAGTTAAATTATACAACTTACCTTCCCACGCTCGCATTTACTTCTAATTTTAGATCTTTTCTGTAGCCTGGATTTTTCACTCTTCATAATCGTAATACTTACCTGCAATATAATTGTATAATTGTATTTCAGCATTTAAACGTGCCTTGTTTTTCAGTGTTTTATGTGTGAGGAAAAAAAAGACAAACATACGTCGATAACTTATCACACAAATCAAAAACAGGTTGACTGCACGTTAACGACTTATTAGTAGTCCTAACCAGTGTTTCAAGCTATCCAATATTGGCCAAAGAGCCGCTTTCCACTTAAGGTTGTTGACTTGCCCTCAACCTATTTGTGATATGTATGCAACTAGTTGCCGACGTGTGTTTACATATTTTACTTTAGTGAGGACGCATCCTTAGGCTTCATCTGTCCAACTTCACAAAGGGGGCTGGAGAACATTCCAAGTTCAAGAACGCGAGAAAAAGCAGCCATTTTTTTTTCAGAGTACCTAGATCTTTCCCTACGAAAACGTTGTCTGGAAGTTGTAAACAGAGCAAAGTTTAACATTCTATTATGCAAGACGCAATGTGAATCCTTATGTATGTTGTAATTAAGCACAGCAAAGTTAAACATCCTATTATGCAAAACGAAATGTGAATCCTTAAGTTGTAATGAAAACAGACTCTGCTTTTAGGCTTCCTGTAGTCCGGGTCCCAATCTCACGAGATGTACTACTATTGCACAACCCTGGTTTTTTTCCCATGCCCCTTGGCTAGGTTAGGTTAGTTCAGAGACTGGACTGGATGTTAATTTCGCTGTGAGAAACAATGAGATGTTTTCAAGGTTCTGTGGTTAGTTTTTAAGATATGGCGTCCCGCTTTTTCACGAACGGTCGGTATTCGGTAACAGTTGGGGAATATGTATCCGTCCAGGTGGAGCCCATCCCCAGCCTGGGGTCCAGCCCCCCCATCTTTGAACAGTGACCCCCATATAAGCAAGCCGAATGAAAGGACCTTTGTCAGAACTTCGGAATAAAACATTACCCACAGGGCGGGAATTGCTTCGGCTGTATGAATATAAAATTCATAAAACAGTCACGAGTCATATTAAATATCTTAATGAAGCACGTTCGAATTCACATTGCAAAGAGATGATTGATTGATGTAAAAATGTACCGTGGCGTCGATACTAATGCTGTTATAATTATTATTATTATTACTATTATAATATATACCCGTCCCGTAAAAAAACGACAATATTAAAATAATTTTAGCACTGCATCACACTTATATTAAATACATTAATTTAGAAATGTTCACATTTGCATGGGTCTCGAAATGGAGAAACAAATCTACAGTTACGTACTGGTACATATATTTAAAAGCAAATATCTACAGAGAGCTCTCGGGAATCTGTTTGATTACCCTTTTCCAAGTGAGATGGGGGAATAGAACAGATTACCGACAGCTTTGTAGAGCTTTATTTTTAGGTATATGTATCAATACAGAACTGAATTTATTTCTCCATTAAATGAATTATATTACCCTGCATTTTTTCCCCTTTTTTAAGATTTTGAAGCAATCAAACATGCCGTTTATTATCTGTACATTCAGTAACAAAAAGACTAGTATATCCATACATATTATATATATATATATATATATATATATATATATATATATCTATATATATATTATATATATATATATATATATATATCTATAATATATATATATATGATACTATATATATACATCAGTAACAAAAAGATATATATATATATATATATATATATATATATATATATATACCTATATATATCTATCTATATATATATATCTCATATATCTATATACTCTATATCTATATATATATATATATATATATATATATATACTTCAGTAACAAAAAGACTATATATATATATATATATATTCTATATATATATATATATATATATATATATATATATATATAGATATATAGTCTTTTTGTTACTGAATGTACAGATAATAAATGGAATGTTTTATTGCTTCAAAATCTTAAAAAAGGGGAAAAAATGCAGGGTAATATAATTCATTTAATGGAAAAATAAATTCACAGTTCTGTATGGATACATGGATACATATACCTAAAAATAAAGCTCTACAAATCTGTCGGTAATCTGTTCTATCCCCCATCTCACTTGAAAAGGGGAATCAAACAGATTCCCAAGAGCTCTCTGTAGATATTTGCTTTTAAATATATGTACCCGTACGTAACTGTGGATTTGTTTCTGCATTTCGAGACCCATGCAAATGTGAACATTTCTAAATTAATATATTTAATATAAGTGTGATGCAGTGCTAAAATTATTTTAATATTGTTTTTTTTTACGGGACGGGTATATATTAATAATAGTAAAATAAACTAAGTATAACAGCATATATATATATATAGATATAGAATATATGATATATAGATATATATATATAATTATATATATGGGGCATTGCATTTTATGTGTGACTATTATTATTATTCTATTAAATGAGATTGCTGCTTCAGCTGCATTTATTTTTTATTTTTAGAAAGCTGAAGCCAGCAATTCTCCTTCAATAAACTATGCTTGAAAGAGGGTCTTCTACCTAAATATTATTATATTATTATTATTATTATTATTATTATTATTATTATTATTATATTGTTGTTGTTGTTGTTGTTTAGATTTCAGACACACCCATAACAAAACTATTTATCTTGGTTAGTATTTAGCACTTTAAAACAATATTATTGAAAACGCTGCAGATTTCAGATAATAGAAAGAAGATGCGAGTCATTTCAGTTCCACTTTGGTTGGAAATCATTTCCATGAAGATTACTATAGTACTTTCACATCAGCCGTGCATTTGATGTCTATGCCAGTTCTTTACGATGCTCCTGATTGGCTGTTCATAAGCCAGTCACAGGGCTGGAAACTCTGTCTCTCTCGAGAATTCATATAGGCAGGATGTATTTTCCAGCTCTCCTGAAAGACGTATCCCTCAGGAGATGGGGAGTATACATCCTGCCTATGTGAACTCTCGAGAGAGACTGAAAGTTTCCAGTCGTGTGATTTGGCTTATCAACAGCCAATCAGGAGCGTCGTAAGGGACTGGCCTAGACAACAAATGCAAGGTTGATGTGAATCTACTATAGCAATCAGTTCATAAACTTTCAGGAACTCGGTAGGCTTTGAGACCACGACCTTCCGTTTCGAACAGCCGACATTTCGTGATGACTATAATAAGCAAACCGTGACAGTAGGGGTCATGACACAGCCGACCGGTTTGTCCGCCCTGGGTGAGGTGGGTAGGTACGGGAACGGGACGGAAGGGGAGACATCCACCCTCCTCTTGTAAACATGTTTGTCTGCCCCGGGTGAGGGCGAGGTATTTAGGGGATAGGGAGTGTAGGCGAGACAGAAGCTCCAGGTGCCAACAAGGTCGTAAAGAATAAAAGTTCTCATTCACCCAACTAAGTAAACGCCCTAAGAGGTTTAAACAAACTAACCAACGGCAGTGAATAACTGGCCGAACTTTCTCGATTCAAATGCTGACCTGGGCTAATTTTTGTCGCCTTAAACCCCTCCCCCCCCCTCCATAAAAAAAAAACCTAAATACAAATTGTGAGGGGAAGATTTGTTTACAATTTCAATGCACTATGCATATTTGTCTTCACTTTATCAGAACATATGACTACATTCCCTGTCGTTATCTGACGCCCTGACGTATCGTATATGTTTTTGCACGTCCCTTTTCTATATTTATTAATTAGTCTCTCTCTCTCTCTCTCTCTCTCTCTCTCTCTCTCTCTCTCTCTCTCTCTCTCTGTGGTGTAAGAATTTCAGTTTAGATATCTCATCATAGTAATTCAGGAGAGAGAGAGAGAGATGCGTTCTCCAGAAATGTCTTTATCAACCATAGTCATAACAGTATAAAATACATTAACTCAAAACATTTATAAAAGAAAATTATAAAGAATTTATATGCATAAGAAATTATCTCCAGTCGACGGGAAAATGATGCTATTAATCAAACTTGCGTCCTGTTATCGGAAGAACATTTAGTAAGTGTGGAGATAAAAGCTTTGCTTGGTACCGTTCGCAAAATCACTCACTATCTTATCTCGTTGGCTGCATTACACGGGCATTACAATCACTATTTTTCTCTTGAGCTAAAATAAAAGCGTATTTTCTCTGCCACAGGTGATGCATGGGAAATCCTACAACAGCGTACAAGAGGAGAACTACAGGCGGGCGGTGTTCCAAGAAAATATGAAGTTCATCAGCGAACACAATATCAGATACATGGAAGGACTTGCAACTTACGACGTCCGGATGAACGAGTTTTCAGATTTGGTAAACTTTTATTTTGTTGGACAGATTATTACACACACACACATTTTACACACACACACACACACACAAACACATAAACGCACATTCACCCACTATTGACTTTTCTGGCATTACTGCGGCCCATTTTCGCTCACTGCAATGTCCTTAGATTCGTCGAAGGTTTGAGCTTTTTGTGACAGGCTTAACTGTCAGACCATGCGTTTTTTAACTTCGCTGATCGAGTGATCGTTCAATGACTGCTGAAGCCCCTTCCGCACGAGGGGCAAATGCACGGCGGGCAGACACCGTTACCAATTTTGTGAGTGGATGGCGATCACGAGTGTGGTCCAAGTCATAAGTCCACCTGCCTGTGACTACTGCTTCCTTGGACTGTTTGATCTGGTAACACTGTTGAAAAGCGCGAGAATTACGGGCAAATCAGAGTGCCCGTCGTGTCTTTGTCCCTCGTGTGGAAGGGGCTTGAGTTTCAATGAGAATAAAGGCCTGTCCACTCTGTTCGATGGGACGTCAGAAGCGGAGAAACAGCAGATAAAGTTCTGACTGTTCCCGCGGCAAAGCTCGACCGTGTGGACGGGGCTTTAGAGGGAGTTCGAAAATTCATTAATGCTTCTCAACAGAATGAATGATGTGACCAATGAAGTATTTAGATCGTCTATCCAAAATGCAGGTATAATAGATCTGTTCTTAAGTACATCTGCAATCACTTCTACATAGTCTACCCAGCATATCAGTTTAATAGATGGTGGTTGCATTAAAAAAAACTTTTCTGATATATCGATTTCTCATTCAACAGACCCTTTAGCCTCGAATACAAAATGTCTGTGATTTCATAACATTACGCTAACCAGCGCTATTACCTAACGATTAAATAATGAAGTCTGATTATTTGCCTGATTCTGACACCAGTACCAAGACAAACAACATCAAAGATTCTGATCCTTTTCTAATGCATTCTGGTTCTCCTCCTAAACAGACTAATGAAGAGTTCGTAGCCATCATGACGGGTTTTGTCCCTCCTGAAGATGAATCCGATCAAGTTCCCGTGTTCAACAAGGTCGCCAGTGACTCGGTGCCCAATAGCATGGATTATCGAAGTCTTGGGGCGGTCACCCCGGTCAGGGGCCAAGGACATTGTGGGTCTTGCTACGCCTTTGCCGCAGTTAGTTTAAGAGATGATTTTCTTTTGTCGCTGAGCAGCCTCTCCTCTCTCTCTCTCTCTCTCTCTCTCTCTCTCTGTGTGTGTGTGTGTGTGTGTGTGTGTGTGTGTGTAGGCAGTGTCCTTCCGGAAGTGAGAATATGCCAACGGTTACAGTCCAGTTATCAAAGATTTTGTAGTCTAAT